>NC_136483.1:153225992-153360992 GCF_053919585.1 Euprymna scolopes
GAAAACTCCCAGCCTAACTCGATTGTCGCCCTTTAACTCAGAAGAGCGACCTAGCTACGTCACTTCCTTTTTCCCATATTTCTTTCTCTTTCGCGCCGGACCCTCAAGCAGTCAAGATGTAACAAACACCGGTCCGGTGGTAATGGGCCACCACAGCCAGTCAGCCTTTCGCAGCTACCAAGCGCAAGTAACGAACTCTTATTTTAACGAACTCTTATTCTTTCTATCGCTTCTTCATGTATATTTATGTAAATAAATTGCATTTCTTTCCCTGATATATAACGGTATGCTTTCGCCATCACTATGCGACCTGCTGTATTTCAATTCCTCTACCATTCAATACATACACCATTATACACATGGCGACGGGATCCTTGATAACGCGAGCAGACCGTCCTGTCCCCAACACAGATATACATGTAATTCTTTGAACTGTAACGAAGTACAACATTTTTATATTTTATTTTTTACCAGTTCTAAAGATATTATTAGTAAGATGGCGTCCATTCTTCTCAATACACTGAGTTAATCGAGCTCTGAAGTTTCCGTCAACTCTTTCCAGCATATCGATGGATATGTTGGTGACAGCTCAACGAATATTGTTTTTCAGGTGAATCAAGGTGTTACGACGATCGTTGTAAGCAATTGATTTCAGATATCCCCATAAAAGTAATCACATGGTGACAGTGCTGGCCAATGTAGATTATCTTTCAAGGTGATGAGCTGTCCTGGGAATTTATGCTGCAAAATAGTCATTGACGCACGCGCTGTGTGTGCAGCGACCCGTCCGGCTGGGACCACACATTTTCCACACCCATCTGGTTCAGTATTGGCAGGAAACACTCATTGATCATGCTGACACAACGGTCGGATGTCACTGATATTGCCTGTTCGTTTTCTGAAAAGATGCTTCAGTCAATTATGCCAATTCGCGATAATGCAAACCAAAGAGTTACACGTAGTGCGTGTAGAGGACGTTGATGAAGTTCTCTGGGGGTTTCAGGATTCCAATAGCGCATATTTTGCTTATTTACAGATCCCGAAAGATGGAAGTGAGTCTGTCATTGAAGAAAACGTGTGATGTCAGGCAAGCCCTAAAAGCGTCTCGCATACATTTTCACGAGCAATAAAATTGCGTGGATTAAGTTTCTGCACCATAACTAATTTGTAGGGATAAAAATCCAATTCTTCATGGAGAATACGTCTCACAGAACGAGCAGACAACTCAAGAGCAGATACATGTTTTTAGGCAGACCGTCGGGGATATCTCAAAACAGATTGCCTCGCTGCGTCAATGTTTTGCTGTTCGTAGGAGGCCAGGTTTCTTTTTCTTTGCATCACCCGTTTCCCTGGAGTTGTTTACCCATGAAACAATTGACTGTTTGCCAGTAACATGACAATTTGGAACAATATTGAAATGTCTACGGAATGCACGTTGCGTTGCAACGATTGCGCGACAGCTTGAAAAAAAATTCCTCAACAGCGAAAGTACGTTACAACTTCGTCCACTCCATTATGCTCACTAGGATTCCTGAAAAACAATAACGAACATTAAGAACGAAACTTCAATACCCAACCTCTCAAGTAAGTCTATCCTTACCATCCTTGGAGCAACCATCGCTTTAGGCGTCAAATTAAAATAATCAAGTTGCTCTGCCTCATGCAGTATAAAGTAATCTTATTGGAGTTTTCATAGTCAGAAATAAGTAGCTGACAAATCAAGTTTTGCGTTTGAGAAGCAAATTTTCGTTGGTTATGGTAGTGCCATGTTATTGACAAGATTACTTACATAATTTATTTGACCAGATTACTTAATTAGGCGCAAAGAACTGTTGATATGTAAAATTTTTGACTAATCCCTGAAAAGATAAATAACACGAATAGCTTATGTTAAATTGCAGAATATAATCACAGTTCTCACTATTATAACCAAAAAAATATATGTCTTTTTTCTGGATAAGTTTTGAAAATTTGCAAACCAATGAAAATTAAAAACTGGAAAGCTTTTTTACTGCATTATGGGCAACGCTACATAGGTACAGCTAGTTTATATATATAAAAGTGAACGTGTCTGTGTGTGTGTGTTTCTGTTTGTGTCCTACGAATACAGACTCGAAATTTGATATACATGGTACTGAGATTTGGAAAAATCTTTTGAATCCATTTTTAGACAGAAATTTGGCTGTTAAGGGGTCAAAGTTTATCGATTTGACCTTTGAGAACTCTACCAAACTCCTTTGACAATTTTTGGTCTAAACACTTGGAATTTTAGATATAGGTTCCTTGGACATGGATCTACCTTAATAATTTGATTTGAGCCTAAAACAATAAATATTAAGGGGTCATAATAGGAGTCAAAGTTTAAAAAAATTGACCCTTTTTTTTTGCTCAACATAGACACCCGGGCAACGCCGGGCTGAAATGCTAGTAATTCATAAAATAAAAACATAACGAAAAATTTAATAATTCATATTTTTAACTAAAGAATATATGAGTTCTTTTACTTAAAAAAAAATGGATTTTTTTTATGCATAATTTTTTTAAAACGTGCAAATAAATAAAAACTTAAAGCTAAAATGACTTCACTAAATCATGGAGGATACTACTACTACTACTACTACTACTACTACTACTAACGATTACTATTAATACTATCTTTGCTACTGCTATTACTACAACTGATACTACTAATAATACACTTGTAAAGAAGATTGGAAGAACAAACATGAATGTTTTTCATACATGCACTTTTACTAGTTGTAAAAATTGTTATTTTCATTTAAATATTCCTGTACATTCAGGATATCTTGATTCCAGTATTCAAAAGTAGTTATGTTTATATATCGTTTGTAATATTTCAGAAACAAAACAAAAGTTCCACGAAGGTAAACGTTAAACGAAGAGCATACATATGAAACATACATTTTTTTTCACACTCGAGTTATTGTGTGTTATCGCCGGTGAGCGATCAAGAACAATTCAATTAAATATCAATTTTTAGTACATACGTGCGGTTTGACCTTAATTATTTCCATCGTCGCTCCCATCCACACCTGTGTGTGGCCGTTGGTCTGTATCGCTGGATCGTCCAGTGGCTTTTTACATTCTGTTAACTCAAGTCGAATCAAATTCGTGCATAGAGTTTTTTTTAGTTCTTTCCCACTGCAAGAACTTAGACACCAGCGTCGGAAAATAGGATTGAGAAATCAGCACCACCAAGGAGGAGAACTCTGACCTGTAAAAGTGCCTAGAATGACCTCTCGGCATAACCTGGTAAGGGCGCATCAGTTACAATTAGCAATAAAGCAATCATCTTCTCAAAGACAGAAGGCAAGACCTGAGAGGGTGGACCTCCTAGAACTGCACAGAACTAAACTCATACCGCAAAATCAACAAGGACCGGATCATTCCATGTTAATTTTGAGGGTCCAGGATAAAAAATCGTGCACGAAAACACAATGTTGGCGGTTTTAAAGGCGTTATTGAGGAGATTCGTTCACCGAGGAGAGACCAAGATTAATCCTTTATAAAAGATATTCTGCTATCAATTTTCTTGTTACTTAAATTTCTTACTTAATTAAAATTTGGTCGATGAACGAACAGTTTCAAGGAGATTCAGTTAGTTCCTAACACTGTGACTCGGGTTGATCGTTTGCTTCCTCGCTGCAAACTGTTCGAAAACTTTGTACCAGAAACGTGACGCAGTTTCTATCTAACAATTCGAAACCTGCATCTAGCCGTTTTATCTAGGGAGCTGACTCCTGAACCCCTATCACATCACGCGCTATGTTCACTTGGTTTCTCTCTGTTGGTCCAAAATATATTCAACCAATAGCATATAAAGGCACTTTAGAAAACTGACACCTCTGCATATGTTGAATGTCTGTCGCTTACCTAAAAGAAAACAAAAATAATAAAGTAACAAAAAGATTGCAAAATAATACATGAGTGATTCCAAGAAAACTCTTAGTAACCAAAGTATATATTTAAAGCTGATGTGAGTAAATACATATCTGGATAATATCCAGTATAAGATATTCTGAACACTTTATAAGCTGTAGTAAAGAAATGTTAAAGAAACCTAAATCAGAAGATTAGGAAACTAATGATCATGCACAATGGAGCACAGGAGTGATCCAGAATGATGATACACATTGACTCTTGATTAAAAGGAAAAGTATAACAGAACGGAAAGTATAAACGTATATATTTTGATGATACAAAAAGAATAACTCAAAATAAATAAATGTTGATCGTCAGTTCGAAAGGCGCCATTTGTTTTATTTTACTTCAGTCAAAAAATCAGGGGATCTCTTCCAAGGAGCTAACACTTTATCTCTGTATGAGATACATAGATATTCGAATGTTCCAAAAACTCCTTTACGTCTCAAATGTTGAGTTATTAAAGAAGTTAAGAACATTATTTACCTCTACTCAATTGACCATTTAAATATGTTATAGCATATCTTTCTTGTGGTCTCTTGATTTTACTCGATTCTAGTTTCCAGTTACGTACTGTTACTATAAACAACACAACTCGTATAAGCCAGTGTGGGTTATCTGCACTGAGTCGATCTTCTTCGGGCGAGAATATTTTGCGAATTTGAGTCAGGATTTACTTGCAGGGAAAAGTATCCCCGTACCAAGTTATACTGACAAACTGCTATACAAAGAGACTTTAGACACGTGAGGACAGTGTCTAGTAGTCATTCAAGTTCTCTCAAATGGGCATTCAAGTTCTTTCTAGTAGGCATTCAAGTTGTCTTGTGAGCGATGCAATGGACATTGTAACGGGGCACTACAAGGTGAGAAAAAGAAAATAAGAAGTTGAATGGTCGATTTATAAGATTTTCCAGAGAAGAAAGTAAACTTGAACAGAAAAACACATCTCTAGTAAAACTACATAGAATAACACTATTAAAGCGAACTATATGGACGCTTAATTAAAAATGAGAAAAAAAGCATAAAATATTAAATGTAAATCTTATGTACATGATACTAAACAACAAATTACCTGAACGTGAATACAGTAAACTACCCCACTTCTTCATCATATTAATCGCAAAAACAATAAAAAAAAAACAAAACAAAAAAAAAACATGCTGAATACAGTCCACTGTTAAAAAATATGGAAATAGTTGAAAATGCTCAGAAACGGAATATTTAAAACAAGGAAATATTTAAAAATGAAAATCAGAAAAGAATAGACATGAAATCACACATGGACAAAATTATCTAAGAAGATCAAACAGAATTATGGCCAACAAAAAGGAAAATATCTGCGAAATCGTGGACCTCATTGTTGCAGCATCTAACAACCCTTAGATTTTGTAACCGGACTAATTTGAAATGGAATTAAGACGAAAAAGTTTTTCTGTTTAATTAACAATTATAACTATTACATATTTTCTTCCCACCACAGCAAAATGTAACACGAGGTCGAAAGTTGGGGAGAGCAAAGTTAGCGCCCCTAAAAATGGAGCACTCTGGCCTTCTAAATAACTACCCTGGCAGCCCTGTCGGCATTACCGGTAAAGACGCCCCAGGCAGCAAGCAATGAACTTACACCACGCGAAAAATTTTAGGCAAGGCCTTAGAGGATGGACGTCCTAGAACTGCACAAGTCATAAGTCAGCTGTACCTCAACCAATAAGAAAAAGCCATTTCGGCAATGACCTAGACTTCGGAAACTTTGACGCCCGATAGAAAACGGCTCGGGTGAAAAAGTAACAGCGAAACGCTCTCAAACAGATTACATTGTGAAGATCAAGGGGGCAGAAGAAAATAAACAAACACGTGGAATCTTTCAGAGAACTGAAAGCACTATCCATCATTGAGGCAATCAATAATAATAAGAGTAGTAAAGAAACTTCCGAAATATCTGACAAAACGGCTTGGAGAAATGAGACGAGAAATTCTATACCATGCACACTACTGATGAAAACAGTGGACTTATTATGGAAAATCATCCTATGCGGAAACCTTGACCAAGCACAAGTGAGTTGAAATACAAATTTAAACAAACAATATAGAAAGAAAATTACACCCGTCCATGGGAACCGAAAGTGCAAAAACTCTTATAATCTGATATCCGCCCCGTAGAAGGGAAACGAAAAGCATAGGTGTAGTGATACTAGCTCCGGCCGGTGCTACACAAAGTGAGGCGAATTACAAAATCTTTCTAGGAGAACATGAATACGACTTTTATGAGAAAGGTGAGCATAGCACTAAGACCTTTTTGCCGCTCAAATTCCAGAGAATCCAAACGGTATTTGACAGCGAGAAATTAATTGCACACTGCTGCTGTGATAACACAAAATTATTTGAAATGGTTGCCGAAGTGAGTAGATCGTGTTCGAAATCTAAAGAGACTTATACATATATCATAATAGTTAAAATATTATTAGTGACGGATCATTACAATTAATACAACCCATAGTACTGCTATAATTAAGAAATGCTTACAGATTAGTTAATTATTTGGTAGGCTCGCGCTAAATTTAGAATGGGAAATCTTTCTACTCTCTCCAAGAAACATAATTTGTTATTGCCAGTAACAATCACTTACATTGATTCGCGTGAAAACTTCACGTGAGTAAATAATCTTAAAGATTATGAAATATTATAAGCTCCAAAACCATTCATTAAAATTTGACCAAAATAGGTATAAAGAAACTTTGGCGTACATCTTTATCTGTGCCTAAATCAAAACGCGGATTCCATGAACAAAGCTTCTTTCTTAGAACTGCACGCCTGTGGAACTCTGTTCCGTTTGCCTGCTTCCCACCGGACTACAACTTGGATGTATTCAAGTCCAACGTTACCAAATTCATAATGAACTGTCCCCTTAAGTAAACACTTCATCAAATCTCCACACTAACGTAATGTACTTGCAATAACCTTTATCCCTGAGTGGCTTCCGGTTCTTGATAAGTGGTGATCACTGTGTAAAAAAAAAACATATTGTAACATACATTAAAATATGATTGTTGTGATATCATTCCTATTCAGATGCATAAAGTAATTTTTCGATCAGCATATGTTGAATAAAAAAAAACAATTTCTTTTTATTCAACATATGCCTGCTATCTAATGTATTTGTTATGTCAGTTCAAGAAAATAACACAGATTATAGTACTTAAAAAGTGTCACTGCTGCGTCAAACAAGTGCTCTTAGTGAGAAAATAATTATGTTGATTATAGGTTTCAAAACTATTAGTGAAATGTGTACCAATTCAGATAAAATCAACCCTTGGCATACACGATGTGAGGTAATGAAGAATACTAATCATAATACTTAAAAAATAACTTCACGCCAGCATCACACAGGCGCTGCTAATGAGTAAATAAAGATGTTGATTATAAACTAATATAGCCTCCAAAACTATTGGTTAGAATATTAATATATGAGACATAAATAACCATTGGTATAAATAATGTAACATTGTTAAGAATATTAATGATGATACTAAAAAAACGTTATGGCATCGTTAGACATTTATTCCTAGTTAGTAAATAATGGTTCTCATTAAAAATATATCTATGCTCCAAAAATACCAGTTTAAAGTTTACCATATCAGTCATAAAGAACTTTTGACGTACATATTGCGACATAATTAAGAATACTAATTATAAAAGCAATGTCTTTGCAAAGGTAATGCCTTTTATTTTTATTCCGCCCGAAGAGATCAGATTAGAGAAGATTGCAAATTGCATAGTTATAATAACAGAAGCCATACATTAAAGTTTAATCTCTTTGTTACAAATATTGACGAAATAAAACTCTAAGAAAGAAACCCATGTCATAGACGTGTTTTGGAAGCAGAGATTCGTCATTGAATTCTTGGTAAAAATGAATTAAGAATGGTGGTAACTATGTAAAAAATATATTTTGGAGCAACGAAGGTCGCTCAATTTAATGGTACTACTTCCGTTTTCGTAGTTCTTCGAATTATTCTGTTAAAAAATTAGGAGGTTATACTTTTAGAATGACCCTCGCACTTAATAAACATCGTGACCGCGTTACACAGGTGCTTGCCTAACAAGCTGCCGTTTGATTAATAGATTAAGACTGATGAAGAAGGTCGTTGTATTAAGTTAAAAGCTTAAATAGATTTAAATAAAGATATAAAGAACGCCTTTACGGGGAAGGCGCTTAGAAAAGACCAAAGATATAAAAGTAGGAAGGAAAGAAAATCAATAAATGATAAAAAAAAAAGAACAAATAGAAGCGATAAATAAAGGAAGACGAAATATAGGAATGAAGAGGAGAATAGAAACATTAAACAAAAATAAATAATATACAGAGCACTCTCCACTTCTCTTTTTCTGGCCGATGGCAGCAAAGTAATTTTATTGGAAAGTTAAAACGATGGCTTCTGCCCTGGGAACGATGAAACAAAAGTAAATAAAAGAAGTAAAAAAAAAAAAAAAAAGATAAAGAAAATGGCGCTTGTCTTGCTAACGAATTTTCTTCGGTGAACAATGGCCGCTCGCTTGTCAGACAGTAATAGCTTTTACTGATTGCGGCATTCGAGTAGAGAGAGTGTTTTGGGCAGCAAGCGGGTTTTCATTAAAAACAACCGCGCATGCGCGAACAATTTCATCATTTCACCCTCTCGAATCACTTGAGGTGTCACACGAGACGACAGCAATGGCGTTTCGTAATTTCCTTCTTAACTGGCGAGTATGTTTGGCTGAAGTGTTTTCATTGATGAACGAATGACTTAATAACTAAAAGCAATTAACCTCTCTCTTTCTTTCTCTCTCTACCGCTCCTTCCCTCCTTGTCATTCTCTGTTTCTATATCTTAAAAACTCACACACACATACACACACACATATATATTTTTCTTTTTTTTACATAGGCATCACCACTTATCAAAGTCCACAGACCACTCGAGGATAAGGGTTAAGAGTGTACAGTAGTCAATTGGACAATATAGTAATTGTTAGTAATGGAAATTCGGTAAATTTGTTAACTTAATTGGAACGACTCATCAAAAACTTGTTTACGTTGGACTTGAAGACAATCGGATTGTAGTTAGCTGGAAAGCAGGAAAACGGAAG
Source organism: Euprymna scolopes (assembly GCF_053919585.1). NCBI lineage: Eukaryota > Metazoa > Mollusca > Cephalopoda > Sepiida > Sepiolidae > Euprymna > Euprymna scolopes. Next base: position 153,235,061 of record NC_136483.1, read on the forward strand.
ACAGTTCCACAGGCGTGCAGTTCTAAGAAAGAAGCTTTGTTCATGGAATCTACGTTTAGTTTTAGGCACAGATAAAGAGTGGGGGGAGTTATTGACAGTGTTTTCAGCTAGACGAATGTTTCTTGTGAAAGTTTGGCGAGGGGGAACCATATATTTAAGCTCAGTCGAGCACTTGCCATGAAAATAACGATAAAGCAGAGACAAACTCACAACATCTCTTCTGTGAGATAAAGGTTGCAGGGAAGAGAAAAGGACATGTACGAGGCTACGAAGTCTATTTTGAACTCTATTAAGGCAGTGCAAGTCGTTTTTAGCAGCTCCTGCCCAGATGTGGCAACAGTACTCCATCCTTGGACGTACCTGACTTTATAAAGATAGAGAATTGCATCAGCAGGGAGATATTGCACCATTTTTCCAGCGGCGTTGGCAACAGATTTAATGTACGTGTTCCATTTAGATCAGGAGTAAAGGTCAAGGCCAGAAACTTGTCAAAACCTGAGGGCTCCCCAAGACTAGAGCCATTCATTTCAATTGATTCCAGATGGAGATACGAAGGGTTGATGATGCAAAGATAAAAGCTTGGTTTCAGACGGAAAAACGTAAGCAGCCACTCCTTTCCCCATTGTACCACGTGCTCAAGATCGGAGGAGAGAGAATCGGAGAGAATTTGGTCGCTTACAGTCTGAGATGTGCTACCATAGATGGTAGTGTCATCAGAATAAATGTCTACGAATGATGTAAGGATGTGATTTGGAAGATCATTAATGTTAATCAGGAAGAGAGTTGGGCACAGGATGGACCCCTGAGGGACTCCACCATTAATACTGTAAGCTTCTGATTTCTGCCCATCAACAACTACTCTTATGAGCCTATCAGAGAGAAATGATTTAATGATCGAGAAAATATTTCCAGTTATACCGTAGCTGGAAATCTTGTGTAGTAGGCCTTTGTGCCAAACCTTATCGAAAGATTTTGATATGTCAAGAACAATTGCTCTAGAAATGAAGCCGTTGTCGAGAGATTCGCTAATCCTATGAGATATAACTGTAAGCATATCTGCTGTAGATTTCGCAGAACGGAAACCATATTGCGTGTCACTAAGAAGGCTATTTTTGCTGAGACGATTGATTACTTCTCTATTTAACACAGATTCCAGCAACTTACTCATGACGCACAGGAGACTTATTGTACTGAAAGGGAGATGAGCGATCACCTGAATTCTTTAATATTGGGCATACTGATCAGGTTTTCCAGGGTGATGGGAAGCAATTCTCCTTAAGACAACGTTTCAACAGTTTTGTAAGTATGGGCGCTAGTTCTGGTTGAAGTTTGTTTAGTACTATAATTGGAATATCGTCAGGGCCTGTTGCTTTACTGGAATCAAGGTTTTTGATTAGCTTGGCAACATCACGTACAGATATTTGTATATCACATAGTGTGTTTTCTGATACAGGAGGACATTCTGGGGGTTGGCGGCCTTGGTCGCAAAGGGTAGAATTGGCTGCAAAATTCCTGGCAAAGTACTTGGCTTTGACTTATGCTGACGAGATTAACTCAGGTTCATTGATGATAGTGGAGATAGAGCACACGCTTCTGTTCAGGATCCTGTTTGCTATTTGCCAAAACTGGTGTGAACCAAGCCACTGCTCAGTTACTTTGGACTTGACGGACTGAGCATACAACTCTCTTGCGTTCTTTATTACTTTTTTACAGTTGTTGCTGACAGTCCTGAAACCGGCTTTAGTCTCTATTACGTTGGAAGCAATGGAAAAAATGATTTATGTGCGCAATAGCAGCAGCACATTATGGAGAGAACCATGGTTGGCTGTTAGGTTTTTGCTGGAACTTTTTCGTGGGTATGAAATGGTCTATACCTATAATTACCCATTCCGTCAAGTCTGATACTCTAGAGGACACTTTTTTTTAAACATGGAACGTAGAGGTAGATCTGATATAAATGTACAGAAGCTATCCCAGTCAGCCATAGTGTATCGATATATTGTACGATGGAGAGGTACGTCTGAGGACTTATTACATTTCATTTTTATCTTAATTGATACAACAGAGTGGTCAGAAGATCCAAGTGGAGACAGAACGGAAACTGAACATAGTTCAAGGCAGTTGTGAGTAAAAGGTCTAGGAGACTCACATACTGGCCATCATTGTCGGGCAACCGGATAGGTTCGTGAATAATCTGAGTGAGGTCATAAACAATGGAAAAATTATGACAGAACCTCCTCTCATCATCCGTCTTGTTTGAGTGGATTAACCATTCCACACTGTGAACACTGAAGTCTCCACATACGTGAATGTTAGCTGAAAGATAAGCAGATAGGACGTGGTCAATTTTCTCAGATATGTTTTAAGGATAATAACTCCGCAGATGTTAACGGATATACACAAAAATAACCACCCAGATTTTCAAAATGCGCGACCACGCGTCACCTATCCAGTTTCACAAAAACCCCGCAGTTAACAACATCACGTGGATTCTTCATCGAACTATCTCCCACTACATCATGTCGTGGAAGAAGAGAAGAACAAAAATGATTGATAAAGGAGTCTTACTCCGAAATATATTTCTTTAAAAATAAACATCTGTTTATTTTATATAAAAAAAATCGTGTTGCAGTTTTGGCTTCAAATGTATTTATACATGTTTTATTCTTCAAATTTCACTCAACACTTCTAACGGATACACACAAAAATAACCACCCAGATTATATATATATATATATATATATATATATATATATATATATATATATATATATATATATATATATATATATATATAAATATATATAGTAGCGAGAGGGGGCACCCGGCTTTTCCCGAGCGTAAAATACGCTTAAATATGATATTTTAATTTCTCCAGATTTCCTATATATTATTAAAGTGTTCTGATTTCAAAAGCAAAAAAATATTTAGGAACCATCAGCTGGAATCAAAACTGTAGCATTCAAAGCTTATGACGTTACCTCTGTATCAACGTGACACGTATTAAAAGTAAAAATAAACTAAGATAAGCGTAAACAATGTTTTACGATTTTTTCACGTTTGACTTATTTCTGATCCCCTAAAATAGATTTCACCGACTAAAGACCCATAAAGGAATATCCTGTAAAAAATTCAATCATTTTAAGCCCCTAGCACCGCCCTGCGGTTTTTAGTTTCTGGAGGAGACAGAGTTTGAAAATATGGAGACCGACCGACCGATAGACATATAGCCGTTTATATATATATATATATATATATATATATATATATATAGATATAGATATAGATATATATGTATATATATATATATATATATATATATATATATATATATATAAATTGCTAGATAATGTAATAGTTTAAACAAGCCTGAATGCCCACTTAAACGAACTTGCTACAATATATAGTTTAAAAAGCAATCATTACTACTTAGGAAAACCCCAATTTTAGTAAATATTACATTGGCATGGCTAGTAACACCTACAAAGAGAGATTCTCCGGTCAAAACTGTTATTTTAATAATCCAAAATATAAGGACAGTACACCATTCTCACCATATTATTGAACTTTAAAAGGGCAAAAGCTGACACAGTTGTTAAATAAGACATTCTTAAGAAAAACAAATGCAAACCCCTTAACTGACCTTGCTACCTGTGCTTAAGTGAAAAACTTTTTATTTTCACGTTCAAAGATAGAGATAAACTCCGTAATAAAGAATAAAATCTCTATTAACTGCGGCGACTATAAATCGCACCTTCATAGCCATTTTGATATCCTTTCAGAATTCTGAACCATCTTTACTGTTATCTCCATTTTGCATTATTATGAACTATACAGTTTACGAATTATTGCATATTTTTTACATGATATTAATAATGTGGACTTTGTTACAAAACTTACCTGTCTTTTTATGACCCTCTACTATTCCTACTTGCAATTTAACCTCTATGACTCATACGTCCTTCCATTCATCTCTTTTAATCTTACTATCCTGTATACTCCTTCTATTTATTGCCCTTTTATTTTTCTTATTGTTTTTAACTCTCCTAATCACTAGTAAATAACCTAGCTTTTCTTAATTTCCAATGATTCCTCCACCATGAATCTCTACCACTGTTTCTTTCTGATTATTATCTTTTAATAAAATTTTAACTTTAATTTGCTAGCATTTTAAAGCTCATATTTTCTAATTTTGAATTCTGTCATTATGGAATTAATATTATAAAATATATTTTTATCATCGTTATTTTTAATCCATACTTTATTTGCTTTACTGTACTCTTATATCGATGATTACATCGTATTTATAATCTTACTTATTTGATAGTCCTTAACTTCCATTTTACTCCCATACCTATTACTCCTTATTTTCATAATCGGTTATTAATTATTTTTATTTTAACTTCTATTGGTATTCCTACTTAGTATTTAACATGTTTAATTGCTTCCTTAATTTTATTCATTTTTATAAACTGTCATTATGATTCTGCTATTTATTAGTCTATTTTCTAATAAATTTTATTTTTTTTTACTTTATTATACCTTGTATTCATCTATAATTATATTCTGTCTTTTTATATTTTCTGAATATTTAAGATTAATTCTGTTAATTCTAATTTAATGATTTTCATTATTTTTTTATTAATAGTATCATTTTTTTGCATAATTGCTTTCTAACGATTACTGGTATGTTTTTTTTTTATCTTTTAATTTTAATATTAAATTTTAAACTACATCGTTGTAAATATTACTTATTTTTTAGCTCGAAATATAGCTATTAATCTTTAAATTTTTAATATTGAATTTCATCGTCGTAAATATTACTTATTTTAGCTAGACCGATAAAAATATAATCAAATCCTTGCATACGGGCCTTCCATACTTTATAAACAATAATGGATATATTTTTATACTGTGACACATATATGTATTTGTCTGTATGCGCTCCGTTAATGTACATATACGTATATGAATGTGTGTGTATATGTTTAAATTAATGTTGTAATATATACATTTATCTTTTCCCACAATCCTTTAATTTAACTCCTTCTTTTTTTAATACTTTTTTTACCACAGACCCCATGTTTTGACACCTTTTGACGCTGTAATTCACACTGATCTTCTTTGATATATCTTCTGTTCTCGCTTTTCTTTTCCTTTTCGTTTTATCTTTTTTCTTCTTTCCTTTCAATGTCCACAGTCTATAGTGTCACTCAATACTTACCCCTTCTTTCTGAATTTAACGTTTTTCTTTTATTTTTGAAAAATATCTCCTCTTATCCTACATTTAAGAAGTAGAATTTTTCACGGGAACACGAGCTTTATTACATCCCTGAAAGAAGACTTGTGGTCCGGACCGACCACTTGTCTGAAACATTAGCATGTTCAGTGTAGCGACTATGTAATATTTGTCTATATAAATAAAAATAATTATATATATATATATATATATATATATATATATATATATATATATATATATATATATATATATATATATATATATATATATATATATAAGTTCTGATTTCGGATGCCATAAGTCAGAATCGAAACCAAAACATTTAACGCTCCAGCCGCGTACTCTACCTTTTGAGCTTATCCGACAGATACCTAAAAAAAGTGAAAAATTAAACCACTTTTAGCTATGATTACGTAAACTAATAGAAATGTCGGCAAGTTGAAATGAACATTTTGCATTTCAAATTGCCGACCCCTGTACGCGTTATTCATCCATCTAAACTATGATTATAAACCATATTTGTTGTATAATTACTACTTCCCTTTAATTACAGTGATACGTGACTAGTAGTTTAAGAGTTTATCGATAAAACATTTTCACGCAGACAGACACACACATACATCTACTGTTTTATTTATATGTTATAAAAATGATAATCAAGGTATGATTTATGTTAAACTTACATCTAGAATCCTTATTCCAATTTTGACCCAATTTATTCTGCAAAAAAGCTAAAATCAAAGACTTATGCTTATGGGATCTGAAGAATAATGTGAAATTCAGGGAAACTTGATGGCTAACGACGACGTATAAAATTTAATGCAAACCTGAAATATTTAAAATTTCATTTGAGTGGTTGTGCACATATTCCACGTAACATTCATCAAAATAACGCAAAAAAGAACTTTGGATTTGGCAAATATTTATTAATTGTTGTCTTATCCCTACTGTTAAAATTGAACAGAAATTAAATATTCAAGAGACGTTTTTTGTTGTTTTTTTTAAAAAGTGAGAAAATCGTAAAATATTTTCTACTCTGATTTTTTAAGTTTTTAAACTCAACTTCACCCGTGTTCGATGTGTGTTTTTTAATTATTTATTTAATTATTAAATCTTTAAACTTAAATGCTATCAGATCAAAATTGAGACCCCCCCTTTTTTCATCGTCTTCTAATATAATAACAACTTCTGTTAAAATCTGACGAAGTTGCTGTACCGTGAATACGATCCGGTAACAGAAACACGTGTAACTAAAACAGATAAAACGGTAATAAAAAAATATATTTTTTCTCTGCAATAGTATTGAGCACTTTCTTCAGGCTTTTACTAATTACCAGTTTTGCTATATATATATATATATATATATATATATATATATATATATATATATATATATATATGAAAAAAAGGGAAGAAAACCTGTGGACTTTTTAGAAAATTCTCAACGTTTCGACCCTATTTTCGGGGACTTCCTCAGGAGAACGATAAGGATGATAAAATATACCAAAGATTTTCCTCAATCATCCTTATCATTGTCCTGAGGAAGTCCCCCGAAAATGGGGAAGAAACGTTGAGACTTTTGCTAAAAAAGCCATACGTTTTCTTTCCCATTTTTCCAGAATGTTATGATATCATACCTACTTTATTTTCACACACACACACACACACACACACACACACACACACACACACATATATGTGTGTGTGTGTATGTGTGTGTGTGTTAATTAAGTTCGAGTATATCGATAACATCTAATATTTCTCCAAAATCGCTCGGCCCTGTCGGTGGGGCATTAGAATATGCCGACTGCCCCCCCCCCTGCAGAGGGTAAAAGTCCCTCAATGGGGGTCCTGGATATGACCTTAAACTATATCCAGTGGTGAGGCCCCAGCTTGTGGGCTTTGGGGAGTGTGGAGCCACCCTTTAATTACCATTGCTCCCAGGTCCACTCTGACCCGGAGTGATAGCACCTGTTAGGGTCCCAACTATGGGTTAAATAGAAACCGATGTTAAAACAACAAATACATTCTATTAAAAAAAAAATTTCTTCAAAATCTTTGGATTCGGCATTAAATAACCCGAAAAGGCTTGATATGCCGTAAAACAAAAACAACCAACCAACCAAAATCGCTCAACAAATTAGTATGATGTTTGCAGAGAAAATTACATAAACATCATTAGTAGCCTATGCGGATCGACTAAAGTTTCGACATTTACATATCTCGTCAGGACTATAAAACTGTATACACCTAAACTATTGTAAGGGATATAAAATAGTGTGTATAGATGTTCAGTACTCACTTCAACACTGCCAAACAATTTACGATAGAATTTCTATTAGCTAAAGATAGATTGATAGTCTGTTTTGAAAAAAGAAACTGTTCAATACACACAAAAAATCGATTACTACGACTAAACAGATACATATTAATTCAATCAGGCGTGTTTTCATCTACTTATCAATTAAGTTATGTGCGTAGGTGTATGTGTGGTAATTCGTTGTGTATATACTAGTGTTGGGCTGAGTAATCGGAATCGGGAATCGGAAAAATCGAGAAATCGATATCAGAATCGAAAAAATTGATGCCTATTTTCTGATGCCAAAAAGATTCTTTTAATTGTCTTTCTTTATTTGATTTTGTTTAAAGCAAAATCTTTCATTGCTGACAATAATGATAAAATAATAAATGTTTATTGATTTTAAATTACCAGTAAAGCTAAAATCGATAGCTCATCCTCCACAAGTTTATGTTTTTACATTTATGAAAATATCTGCATATTCAACATGCGTTTTTTTTTCACAGAAATCGGGGAAAATAACAACTCCATAGTTAAATATTTAGAGAATTATAAAGAATCGGAATCGGTAATTGTATCGGAATCGGGAAAAATATTAAAATCGTCCCATCATTAGTATATACAAAGGTATTACAGTATAAGCGTGTTTATTACACGTGCTAGAGGGATTTTGTGAAGTAAAGCATATGTTTTTTTTTATCACAACTAGTTTATTCTAGTGTTGCTGCGAGCGCATCTGATCAGTTTAAATATGCAACCAATCTAGTCCAATTGACTAGTTCTGATGCAGTTATAGATTGAAGTTACAAATAGCTTGTTTCGTTTAACCCTATCAAAACTCAGCTATTGTCTTGCAATCGTCGGCATGCTCCTTTTATCCTGATGTTCCTGTGGAGGGCTCTGTTGTCGATGAAAAATCGACTCGAAAACGTTGTCTTCCTCATCAAATCTATCTTTGAATTCATATATCAAATTCATTTTTCTTTCCGCTTTTTAAATAATATAGGTTCTCCCTATCGCTCCAAACATTTTATCACACCTGCGGCTTGTTTGTACATCTACAAATCCACTATCGAACCATGTATGGGAAACTGCTGTCATATTTTAGTTGGTGAATCGCTGTCTTGTTTGCAGGTTATTGATAGATCGCAGAAACTTACTTATTTGTAATTTAATTGGTCCCACCGTATCTTCTTGATTGCAACATCTCTCTTCCTCTCACACAGACGGTATGTTGCTAGTCTCAGTCTTTTCTATAATACTATTATCGCATGTCTTATTTAAAATTGTCTGATCTATTCCCTTGTTTATTTGTCCTAGCTCATTTTTATTCTTTGATCTAGTGGCTTCCATCAGTTCGCTCTTTGATATCTCATTGAAATGCAGTTTTTTTTATTCCAGTAAATTTATCTAAGAACAGCAATGTTGTGTAACTCTTTTTTCCTACTCTTTCCCCTCTTTCACATCGTTTTTGTTAGCTCCTTACATCAAGTGGTTTCATGCTATGTCTCGAGTGATTTCCATTAAAAAGTCCACTTATTTACCAGTCAATTTAAGCCCTAGTCAATACACAACCACGTGCGCGCACATATATACACAAACGTGCACTATGAATTACCACACACACATATATACACATTAATTATATAACGGCTATAAAGCTAGTATTTAATAACCTACGTATATGTGTGTCAAATGTATGTATGTGGTGAATGTGTACGTGTGTGTATGACTGTGTATACGCGTGTATGTGTGTGTTTATGTGTACTCATACACTTAAGAAACTTACTATTTATTCTTGTCAGCTATACGTGACTTTGTTTGTACTTTCACCGAAACTCATTACGCTTAACAACAGATATAGCGACATTCGATTTCCTCTGAGAAACTTCGATCTAATTAAAGCCAAGAGGAAAATGAAAAGGGAGGCTGAATATAAAGAGACTGGGAAGGATTGAAAGATACGGTTTACAGCCTTAAACAATGAAAGCCAGAAAGCCTCAAAGAATGATGACTACCAAGATTCAATCGTCATTCTCATAGAAAATCCTTAACGCTTAACGAGGCGTACTACATACAATAATTCTAGCTCCTAAGCGGCTAAAGTGGTCTATACAATGTCGAAAGAGGATAAACTAAGATGCGTTTCCTGATTCCGAGAGATTTATCAAATAAGTTAAAAAGGAAATAAAAATGATTACCGGTGCTCCCCGTCTTTTCAGTTAAGATCAACCGCGATTCTACATCTAGTTGTGGTCTTTGAATAACGACTATCGGCATTTTCCTAAGCATTGTCGCATAAATAATTGGCGTCTCTGTCGGAAGTAATGGAAAGTAGGTAGATATTACAAAAGCAATCTACACGTAAGAAAATGTGTTAGCAGTTAATTGAATCAGGCGACGATAAAATAATATAGAATTATATATGATGCAGCTATTTTACTTGCTCATTCACCAGTGAAAAAAACTCCATAGCGAACGTAGTAGGACAGACCGATGCAAATTCTATATAAAAGTTAATCGTGACATCCAAAATATAGTTTTATTTAAAATAAAGCTTGCAGTTTGAACAAGTTCCTATTTAACACTCAGATGTAACACACAATACTGTTTAACACTCAGATGTAACACACAATGCTGTTTAACACTCAGATGTAACACACAATGCTAAGGACTGGCTCACAATATAATGCTATTTTATATTCAGTTGTGACATAGCGAATAATGTTATCAAACACTAGGGTGTGCCACAGAAAATTAGGCTGTTTAACACTCAGATGTAACACACAATGCTGTTTAACACTCAGATGTAACACACAGTGCTGTTTAACACTCAGATGTAACACACAATGCTGTTAAACACTCATATGTAATACACAATGCTGTTTAACACTCAGATGTAACACACAATGCCGTTTAACACTCAGATGTAACACACTATGCTAAGGACTGGCACACAAAATAATGCTATTTTATATTCAGTTGTGACATAACGAATAATGTTGTTAAGCACTAAGGTGTACCACAGAAAATGAGGCTGTTAAACACTCAGATGTAACACACAATGCTGTTTAACACTCAGATGTAACACACAGTGCTGCTTAACATTCAGTTGTAACACACAATGCTGTTTAACACTCAGATGTAACACACAATGCTGTTTAACACTCAGATGTAACACACTATGCTGCTTAACATTCAGTTGTAACACACAATGCTATTAAACACTCAGATGTAACACACAGTGCTGTTCAACACTCAGATGTAACACACAATGCTGTTTAGCACTCAGATGTAACACACAATGCTGTTTAACACTCAGATGTAACACACAATGCTAAGGACTGGCACACAAAATAATGCTATTTTATATTCAGTTGTGACGTAACGAATAATGTTGGTATACACTGAGGTGTGCCACAGAAAATGAGGCTGTTTAACACTAACGTCTCTGCATTCAAAATTACGCTGTTTTACATTTAGGTGACACACCAAATAATACTATTTAAAACTCAGGTGTGACACACAAGAGTAAATGAGATTAACTATAATAGTATGACAACCACCAAAATGCTGTCTAACATAATTTGACAAGCCAAAGCAAAATCTATTTAACACTACTGTGTAATTAACTAAAAAATGTCATGTAAAATAAAGTGTAACAAACCACAAAACTGCTATTTTTCACGAATGTGTCAAACCCCAATGTTATTAAACATAAACGTGTAACTTACAAAAAGAAAATAGAATGTAAAAAGGAAATACAATAATTTATGTATCGATTTCAGTACTTAATTTAAACCTGCTCGATACGTGAGTACAGCAAATGATATATTATGAATATATATATATATATATATATATATATATATATATATATATATATATATATATATATATACGAGGTGCCTTCAATAATTTTCCAGACGTTTTTCGTGTGGGCACTTTTATTGATATTACACACATGAAACTCTAGTCCCTTCGATGTAATCTACTCCACTAACAATACACTTCTACAATACAATTCGAACCCTGGCAACAGCAGTCATTTCTGGCTTCATTAGCAAAGACTATTGGTTCTGCTTGCTATCGATACTCTCCTGATAGAGTTCTCGAGAAATTTCCGCATATTTTATTTAAATCTATATATAAGTCTTATGTGTGTGTGTGTGTGTGTGTGTGTGTGTGTGTGTAAACTAGGTGAGTGGCCGGTGTTTCCCAGTCGTAAATAAAGTTTAAGCATGGTATTTTAATTTATGCAAATTTCGTATATATTATTAAAGAGTCAATTCTCTATCAGCTAGTATACATTGTATTATATCCAATATATTGTAGTTGTTTCAAAGACAAAAAACTTGTATGCCAGCAGCTAGAGAGAAAGCAAAACAAATGCAACCAACTATAAAGTATAAATGTATATTTGCGCTTGCGTAAAGAGTACTTGAAGTCAACTTACAAGCTCCATTTTGTCAATTTTGACACATTAGCAGCCACTTTTTACTGGCTAAAAACCTGTAAATCAGAACTCATAAATATGCAATCATTTGACTCACCTCGCAATGCTCTGCGATTTGGAATCTCGGAGAGGATGTATCTTGAAAAAGCGGAGACAGACACACACATATATCTTGGATTATTATATATATATATATATATATATATATATATGTATGTATATATATATATATATATATATAAATATATATATATATGTATATATATATATATATATATATAAACACAGTGCCACGCAAAAGTATTGAATGCATTACAACAAACGCAAAAGTATTGGATACACTTTTAAAAAATTCTTTTTCTGAAATAAATTTAAATGACTTCTGCTTAGCGTGTTGCAATAATGCAAACGGGTTATCAATGACCAATCAGAGAGCTTTATATTAAAATAATTTAATAAAATTCTTCCAGTTTGGGCTCACTCCTTCAAAGTCAAACAGTTCTTTATAAAGATGCCTAAAACTAAAGAGTTGTCAATAGACGTTCGTCAAAAAATCATTGATAAGCACAAAGAAGGAAAAGAATATCGATATAATATCAATAATATCAAGGGAACTTAATCTATCACTTATTACAGTTGGAAACCTTATTAAAAAGTTTAAAAACCCTGGTGAAGCTGTTGCAAATCTTCCAAGATGTGGTCGGCCAAGGAAATTAAACGAAAAAAAAATCAAGGTGGGTAAGCAGAAAGGTACAAAAAAAACCATTTCTTAATGGTGGTGAAATTCACACCGATCTCAGAAAAGCTCGGATAAATGTGAACAAGGTTACAATCAGTAGAGTTCTAAACCGTGCAGGGTTTGTATCAAGGTCCCCCCAAAAAATTCCATTATTGAAGCTTAAACATGTCAGATTACGTTGGAATTATTTTAAAACATATGGGGAACAACCACAAGAAATTTGGAAGAAGGTAATCTCGTCAAACGAAACGAAAATCTAAATCTTTGGAAGAAACATAGCAGCACATTTATGGCGTAAAAATGTCACCGCCTATAACAAAAAAAAAAATACAATTCCTGCGGTAAAGCTTGGCGGAGGTTCGATTATAGTATGGGGTGTTTTTCATCCCAAAGTACTGGTGAACTAGAAATTACTAATAGTAGAATGAACGGACGTATGTACAGGGAGATTTTGGAGAAAAACCTCCAGAAATCTGCTGACTTGTTGGGACATAATAGCAATTTCATGTTTCAGCAGGACAATGATCCCAAGAATACTGCATAACTAACCAAAGAATGGCTTAGAAATAACGGAATTGACGTTCTTATTTGGCCCAGTCAATCCCAGAACTTAACGCAATTGAAAATTTGTGGAAAATATTGAAGATCAATGTTCACAAGAGGAATCCACAAAATATTCAACAACTAGAACAATTCTGCAAAGAAGAATGGCGCAAAATACCTGCATATCTTTGCAAAAAACATGTGTGTTACTATAAAAAGCGATTGGAAGCTGTTGAACGTAATAAAGGTTATGCAACCAAGTATTAAATCAATGTATCCAATACTTTTGCGTTAGTTGATTTTTATTTTTCCTTTAATATAAACTTTCTAAAATTTAATTTTGTAATTACTACCCCAAATATTAGTTAGAATAGGAATAGGAATATACTTACCAAATTTTAGGTGAAATCTTGAACTCTAATTAAAGTTATGAAGAAAATGTAATGAATCCGTGGCACTATATATATATATATATATATATATATATATATATATATATATATATATATATATATATATATATATAGTAAGTTATAAAAATATATATGGCAATTAACCTACCATATATATTTCTATAACTTACCTCACACACACATTCTTACTTTTATGGATATGGCGATTGTCACATTTTGACAGAAGAAGACCACCTTTCCATTTCTTCATTGTAGATTATTCATCCGTTTTCATGTACCTTTTTTTATTATATTTTTTGTAATTTTATTTTATTCATTTTTTTAAATCTATAATTTATTTATTTCATTTTGTTATTATTTTTTATATATACATTTAGTCACACACACACACGCGCGTGCACACACACACACACACACACACACATATATATATATATATATACATGTGTAGATGTGATCAAGACGCAATTTCTGTCTTCTATGGGAACGAAGGTGGTGCTTCAGACAAGCTCTGCTCTTACACAGTTTGTCGCAGAAGTCACACTTATGCTGAGATAGAGGGATGCCAACTTGTACTGCTTCAGTGTGGACATTCATATGACGCTTAAGTCTCCCGCTTGATGTGCAGACCATAGAGCAAATAGGGCATCTGTGCTCTGCAGTGTTTTCCTCATCTAAGAAATAATGATTTCCATGTTATCGCTTATGACTAGCTAAACCGGTTATAAATATATAGACATACATACATACATACATACATACATACATACATACATACATATCTATTTATATATCTACATAAATAGATAGCCAGCTAAATAGACTTCCATACTATCGTCCCTTAAGACGGTAAATACGCACAGAAGAAGCAATCGGAATTGTAAATTTGCAAATCACAACGAGAATGATGAATGAAACGGAAGCCTATTTGGAAGCATAAACCATCTCTGTAAATTGAGTTTTAACGTTGACCATGCAGTTCGTGGCTGGGGAGGGGGGTTTAAAAAGACATGCAAGTGAAACTGACCGCATCTTTTCGCCTCAATCCCATCGCACGGTGAAGTTAACATTATGTGGCGGACAGCAAACGCAAACGCGGTTTCGTTTAAGAGGAATTGAAATGGTTTTCAAGTCGGTAAACAGTAATTGTTATTTCGGCTGGATCGAAAGTCATATTCCTGGTATTTGGTATTACGTGCGTCAAAGGGAAAGAAAATAGTTAATTAAAACATGTCGGAGAGAACTAAGATGAATAGAGTGGATAAAGTTTTGGTAGACGAAAAAAAGTTGTGATTTTTGTAGCAAAACTAGTGGTAAAAGAATGAATAAGATCTTACTAGCTACTATCCCGACGCCCGGCATTGCCCGGTCGTACAATTCCCTTTAACATGATATTTTAATTTATGAAGATTGCGTATCTATTATTACAGAAACGACCCTCTATATTAATTTTCGCCGTGGACTAATTTGCACAAATAAATAAATAAAAATAAAAATAAAATAAAATAAAAAATAACAATGATAATGTCATTCATCAAATTCGTCTGCGTTTTTTTACAATATCACGCCAGCTGATATTTGGGCTTGACGATGAATGCCCTGGAAAAGTAACCTCTGATTAATGTTAAGTTTTAAAGTATACAAACGGAGAAATGATTTGCGGTTATTTTAAATGTTACCCTTCTTTTATCATTACTTGAACTCATTAATAAGAAAAAAAAATCGTGAAGTATACCCGGGCTTAAACAGAGGATGATTCGTTCGATCTGTAGTTGAATACTCTACGACTGAGCTATGTTTTCAGATGACAATACATCTGTTTTTTTTTTTAAGAAGAAATTATTTGCTGAGATTTTATTATTTCCCTTGGCCGGTGTAACATAAAGTATTCCCCCATAAAAAAATCATTTTTATCTATAAGGAAAGATCATATTAAAGTTTTTCGATTTTTAAAAATGATTACCTGAGATTTTTTTTTATTTCACTTGTACGATGTAACGTAAAATATTCCCCTGCAAAAATTCTTCATTTTTATCTATATATAAAGGTTATTTTTAAAATCTGATTTTTTGTATTATCGGTACGTATCGGATTAATTTCTGTACAAAACATATCTAAGTACACTGCCACACGTATAAATTAATTTTGCGTGAAATTTGCAAAAGATAGACCCAGCCGTTTCGTAACCTATGAGGAACTCACACACATACACAGATAAACTGTCTTTTATAAAAGAGTGGGGATTATGTTGCTGGATTTTTTTAGATGCCGTTTGATAATTTGCATTATTTGGATCATTCATCTTGGGTGCAATTTTCACAACATTTTGGCCGACTTAACCTCCGACCGTCTTCATGTGCATCTTGTCGAACTCGATTCTTTCTTTTTAACTCATAAATATTTCTCTTTAATTCTGTACCTTGCACGGAATTTCGAACCGAAGACTTTACTTAATCGACGAGAGTAGCGAGCTCCCATTCCATCAGCCAAGAAATCAACCCTTACTAATAGATATATACACACATATGCACTTTTTACTACACACACACACGCGCGCGCGCGGGCACGCACGCACGCACGCCTGCACGCACGCACGCACACACACACGCTCACGCACACACGCACGCACACACGCACACACGCACACACGCACCGCACACACACACGCACGCACACACACACACACATATATATTTATCACGGGTGTGGGTGTTTTATGTTACTTCAATAGAAGTTCTCAGAAATCAAGGGGCCCATTTCTTCGCGCTAACATTTGATCTCTATATAAGATACATAGATATATAGGATGTTCAATTAAAGTTCTTTTTTACCTTTCAAACTCCGAAATAGTAAAGTTGAAAACCTAATTTCCCTATACCCAATCGACCTTTTAAATATGTTATATATATATACTTGTTTTCGTCTCTTGTGTCTACATGATTCACGGACAAGACTCCATCTAGTCTGGTAGAGTATCAAGCTTCGTGCTGTTACTCGAAGAAACGTCACTTGAAGAAGGTTATAGCGAGGAGATCTTATTTTATCTGCGAATACTGTGTGATTTGGAATAATTCGTCAGTTTACTTTCAGGGAAAGTATTCTCTCGTCAGGTGGTCCTAACAAACGCCTGAAAGTGTCTAGTAGGCATTCAAGTTCATGCGTGTGTGTCTAGTAATAACTAGAAATATAAAATAGTAGTAGGATTGTGCATTTCTTACTCAAAAGGAGTATCAGGCACTCGTTCCGTCAGACATGAGAATCTTGAGTAATACGCAATTTTGTCTAGCATTTTTCCTTTACGCTACGTCGATATTGTTAAATACCAGTGGCAAGTATATATATATATATATATATATATATATATATATATATATATATATATATATATATATATATATATATATAAATAAACACTCCTGATCAAAAATATAAGACCATTTGAGTAAGTTGAAATTTACAATCCAATTTATTCAACTGAATACTCCAAAAAAAACAATTTACATATATATGTATTCATATTAGATTTGTATTAGATATATAAATACTGGTATTTGTATTAGATTAAAGTTTACCATTGCTTATATCAGGTAAACACTGCATCTCCTTTGATTTCATTATATATATATATATATATATATATATATATATATATGTATATATAAGTTCAGAACGACTAAAACAAATGCTGAGATAAGCGGAGAGCTCATACAGCGCCTAAACTTTCCCAATGGTCACTCATCTGGTACTAATCAGGCTCAACGTTGCTTAACTTCGGGAACTTATGACGGGAACGTGTGTGTCAGCGTGATTATGCTGTATTCAGCATAATCCCTACCTCTATATAGTGAGCTGGTTTTATATATACGTAATTTTTAACTGATGACCACTATATGCTGCTCCTTACCAAAAAGTACAAACTGACTATGTAAATTGTCTCAGAGTAAAAACCTTTAAACTCATATATTGAAGAGCTGGAACAATTCTAGTTTATTTCTTTTGCAATCTATTTTTTTCTTTTTGGCAGGCCAGTGTTCGAACATTCTGTTCCAGTGTGAAAGGAACATTTTCGTATTCGCGTCGTTTTCGGCTTCCATAAGTCGCCTTCAGGTGAGTGATGGAATGAAATAAAATTTAAAAAAATTGCGTTAGTGAGTTTAATGAAAAGACGATAAAAACTAACGCATTTTTCAAAAAATTATTTCATCATTCACCTGAGGACGACATATGGAAGCCGAAAACGTTTGAAATTACGAAAAATTTATTTACAAACTCGAACAGAATGTTTGAACACTGAATCGCCACAAAGATAAAAAATGGATTTCAAGAAAAACAAACAAACAAAATGAAACTTGCATTACAGGAAAAATGCTGCCCAAGTATACTAATATATATATATATATATATATATATATATATATATATATATATATATATATATATATATGTGTGTGTGTGTGTGTGTGTGTGTGTGTGTGTGTGCAAGTAGCATTGTTTCTTGTAAGCATATTTCGTTCATAAAATAAACAGTTTTGGTCTATTAATTATATTTTTTGTTCTTCCCAACTTCCGAATAACGGTTTTCATTTCTGAAAAGAAACTGACTGGTGTAATCGCCATATTTTTCGTAAGTCTAGGTACTTTCCAATCCTTCTAGATTCATCGGCAGAAATAGAAAAATCAATTATAGAAATTGCTCAAAACCAGTTAAATTAATCTATTCATGACGATTGATCTATAAGGATTTGAAAGTATTCGGACTTACGACAAATATGGCTAGTACATCAGCCAGATTCTGCCAGAAGTGAAAATAGTTATTCGGAAGTTGGAAATGATAAAAAAGTATTAATAGACAAAAACTGTCACAAAAATTAATACACCCTTCACATTTTTAAAGATATTTAAATATATCTGTCCATGGGACTACACTGACAAAATAACACTTTGACACAATGAAAAGTAGTCTATGTGCAGCTTGTATAATAAAGTTAGCATATTTCCCCCAAAGATAACTCAAAATATAACCGTTAAAAACTAAACGCCTGCCAAAATAAAAAAAAGCGAGTACACCTCTAAAAATAGTGTAACTTTCAGTGACCAGTATGAGAAAGCGTGAGAACTGCCATACAAATTATAATACACCTGCTCCCTAAACACACATGAGCCTAGTAACACATACGAGTCGCATGGCATTTTTTTGCCCCCCCCCCCGAAATGCCATGCGACTCGTATGTGTTACTAGGCTCCTGTGTGTATAGAGAGCAGGTGTATTCAAATTTGTATGGCAGTTCTCACGCTCTCTCATACTGGTCACTGAAAGTTACAATATGCCACTACATGGCAAAGAACTCTCTGAGAATCTTAAAAGTTTTATTGTTACGCTACAAAATGATTGCCAACACTCTATCTTACTGCCTTACATTTATTAGCCCTTATGTTCAATTACCCTTCGGATCTTGATAAGTGCTAACTCCCTTGTAGTATATATATATATATATATATATATATATATATATATATATATATATATATATATATAGGAGCAAACAGTTAATAAAACATGTTAAAAACACTTTGAAAAAGAGTTAAAAACATATATTTAATCTGAAAAGGAAACACTTGATAAGTGGATAGTCCTTAATCCGCGGAGTTTCGAAGAAATACTTTCCTTCTCATCAGAGGGTAGAAATTAGAAAAATGCGGGATCGGATTTTGCATACAAAGGTATTTGATGAAACAACAAGTAAGTCAAAGATCTTACTTGATAACAAAAAAGTGAAGCAGAGGGAATATGGTGAAGAAAAAGGTGATTACACGTGAATGGATAGTCTGGTGAAAGATAAATAATCCAATGACGGTAAAATCCAAAAATATAACTTCAAGAAAGCTAATTGAATTATATATATATATATATATATATATATATATATATATATATATATGTATATATATATATATATTTGTAAGAGAAAGAAAATTAAAACTGTAAGTTGAACTTTACAATCAATATTAGTATATATATATATATATATATATATATATATTTCTCTAGAAATATATTTTCTTATAATATATATCAATCCTTATTTAAGAAGCTCAATGTAATTACAGAGCAATATAGAGAATAAATGACAAAAAGCTATATTCCAAAATTCATGATGTTGACTATCTTATAATTCATTCCTTTAATTCAGTTGACTTATATAATTCTTGACAGTATCTGTTTTAAAACGCAACATCAATCACTTAATTATTAATCAATAATTAAGTGATTGATTTTGCGCTACGAAACAGATACTGTCAAGGATTGTATAAGCAAACTGAAATGAAGGAATAAATTATAAGATGGTCAACATCATGCATTTTGGAATATAACTTTTTGTCATTTAATCTCTATATATATATATGCATATATATATAAGTGCAAAGAAATTAAAACTGTAACTTGCAATTTACAATCAAATTTATTGTGCGACTTATTTTACATGCATATATATTCATATAAGATTTGTATTTGATATATAAATATTGGTATTTATATAAGATTGAAGTTTACCATTGCTTATATCAGGTAAACCCAGCATCTCCTTTGATTTCATTATATATATATATATATATGTATATATATATACATATACATATATCTATATATATCTATATATATATGTGTGTTTTTGTGTGTGTGAGAGTGCGTGTGCGTGTGTGTGTGCGTGTTTGGAAGTGCATAGACAGATAATGCAGCAGAATAAAGTTGAGTAGATGGATAGGCAGATAGACAGACCAAGAATGGAAGAAGCAATACAATACAAAGAAATGGAAAAGACAAAGATTGGTAGAACTGACAGAAAGATATGATAAAAAGTTATTCTAAAGAAAGAACGTGGAAATGTGTCACAGAGATTAGGAATGGCTGCTTCGTTCAAGGGAAATTATCTTCAAGGTCGCAAATTCGAGATGTTTTTCTTTCGAGCAAATGGCTTTATTTAAAGGAAAATAAAACCATTTTGCGATCGGTTCAATGGACGCATTAATATTATGAAATAATGAAGACATCCATTTTCGTTCGAATTTGGTTCGTTTTAAACCACTTTCGGGATTCGATAAATTACTCTAAAATGCCGAGAGACTGGGAAGAAGGAGACGTTCGTGTAAGACGGCACGCACGTATTTGTGTGATAGCGGAAACAACGAAGAGAAGAAGGGTAAGAAGGACAGGAAGAAGGTAAAAGAAACAAGAGAAGAAGAAGAAGAAGAAGAAGAAGGAAAAATAGAAGGCACAAAAGAAAAAAAGATAAAGAAGAGAGAGAGAGAGAGAGAGAGAGAGACAGAGACAGAGAGAGAGAGAAAAGAAATCTAAGAAAAAGAAGAAGCGGAAATAGGAAGATGAAAATAGAAAGCGAAAACATGAATTATAATAAGACAAAACAAAAACAACGAAAAGAACGGAGAAAAGATAATAATAATAATAATAATAATAATGACAATAATAATAATAATAATAATAATAATAATAATAAAATCATGAAAACTGAAACTATATAATTGTAAGTTAACTCGTTCCCCCTCAAAATGTGCTGTCAGCATAAAATGGCGCCAAACTAAATAATTGAGGAGAGTCAAGGAGGCTACAAAGACTGAGGAGAAGAAGCACCAACTAGAATTCCACTGAATGGGTGCGAAGCGGACTGAAACCTAGGGAGGGGTTTATTGCCACCCAAATTGTATTGAAAGCTAATGGTTTCTACGAACGAAAAATCAATGGTAAACAGTTATTGCGATAACGCAAACTAATTTGCAGAGGTTATTAGAAGAGTTGGTGACTACTGAAAATCTATGGGAAACTGTTTGTCACTCAGACTCCAGGGAATGCCACAGGTTATTCTGAAAGAGAATTCTTTTATAGCCTGTGTGAAAACTATTATTATTATTATTATTATTATTATTATTATTATTATTACTACTACTACTACTACTAGTAGTAGTAGCATTAGTAGTAGTAGTGTGATAATAGTAATACGATGGTGAAAAAGACAAAACTATAAACAAGATTTGGAAGCAAATTTGAAAAATCAGTATAAGATTACGTTGAAGAAAACTATGTTAAAAGATGGGAAAGGAGAAAATATGAAGGATGAGCCCAAGATGGGTGAAAAAAAACTACGAGGAAGAGAACAAAAGCCGCAAATACAACAAATATAAGAATTATACGGAAATTATGAATCAGAACAAACACAGGAATAACAATGAGAAGAAAAGGATGAATAAGACAGTTCGCGAAAATAGTACAAAGAAGATAACCATATGAAGAGAATAAAAGAATGAATAAAAATAAGAAAAAAAAGGAAGCTTAAAAGCGTAGAAAGTTGCCACAAATATAATTTAGACTATAAATACGAACTATAAAAAGACAAGGAAGTAGAAGAAAACATATATATAAAAAACAAAAACAAAAAAAAGAACGAGTGAAAATGACACAAAAAAAACAACTGCGCAAATGAATGCATATAAAATTAAAGGCGAAGACTTACAGAAAACGACTATAATTAAGAAAAATACAAGGATACTACGAAAAGAAGTAAGAAGTCAAAAGTTAAAGAAGAAGGAAGAAAGCAAAAAAAAAAAGAAGTAAAAAAAGCATAAAAGCAGGAAGGGTGAAACAAAGAATAGAATTATGCAACGGCCATTATAGCAGATGCAAAGCAATGGCGGATAATTGATGCTGACAATGAATTCTAAAAAGGACGGAAATTATGACAGTAAATGTGACATCTCTAAGATCCCGTGCAGCTTATGGCAAATTCACTTTAGAACACCGACTCTAACGCCGAAGTTAAGCAACCTTCACCTTGGTGAGCACTTAGATGAGTGATTGAAAATGCCAGAAAAACTGACTGTGTTGCTGGTAAAAGCACGAAAAAACCAAGCAGGGGAAGCACCGACCTGACCTCGACTGGAAAAGGGCAGAGAGAAGCAGAGTACTGAGGAAACTTATTGTTCTAGAGCAAACCATTGAACATCAGACAGAACCGAAAGGTTAATCGCTGGTGTTTGGATATTAAATTGAGTTGCTCGAAAATAGAATGTTGAATATCCAGGGTTACTTGCTGTCACTCAGATTCAAGGAAAAACAATTGTTAGAAACCACTGATAATTTTTGGTGTGAAAACTTTAAGTCAGTAAATAATAATAATACTGCCCCAGCCGACGACAGGATGAATATCGCAGAAAAGGAGAAACGGAGCAAATACACAGAACTAGCCAGAGAGCTAAAAGGGATATGGAAGATGAAGAAAATCTAAATAATACCTATAATAGTAGGAGCACTAGGAACCATCCCGAAAAAATTGAAAAAAGAATGGGAGAAATTAGAATCAGAGGAATGACTGGGAAAATGCAACGAACAACAATAATGAAAACAGCTGAAATATTAAGGAAAACCCTTGAATGTGGAGACTAACATACATGAGCAACAAGCGCGGACCAGGCAAACTGCTGCAGAGGCAAAACATGAAACGCCGCATAGAGCCAAGAACACTGAAGCCGCATATCTATGTTCTCAGGTTAGCTGAATCGAGGAGATTTGGTTGGGACTTGGAAGAGAGCGAAGGGCTTCGCCGTTGTCTCACCCCCTTCATTGGGGGGAGGTGAATGCTTACGTGGTAGAAATAAGACCTAGAAGAAAAAAACAACACAGACCAAATTCACTTTCCATTCTTCTGCGAACGATCTGAAAGGTGAATAAAAAATTATAGAACCAATTTCTTCTCTTGGATTGAAATAAATCTTCGTCCCCCAAAACAGGTATCAAGTCTCCCTCCCAGACGAGATGTTCCAGATGGACCAAGAAGCAGAGGTATGTGAAAATGCATGTCACACATATATTCACACTTAACAGCATATGAATATATATAATAGAAGACGATCATACAAACAACGACATTAACTCTGATCAGATAATCAAACACTCAATCTTTTATAAATAGACAATGCAACAATAGCTGCTGCCAACAAGAAATCAATGCAAGCAACTGTTGCGATAATGCAAACTTATTTGCAAATAGTATCGACAGAGGTGAAGAGTACTGGAAATCTGGGGAGACTTGTTGTCATTCAGCTTCCACTGAACACCACAGGCTGTTTTCAAGGAGGGACCTTTGATAACCTGTGTGAAAACCCCTTCGGAGCCAATAATAATAATAATAATAATAATAATAATAATAATAATAATAATAATAATAATAATAATGTACAATTCGAACTAGCGCGATGTCGAGTTGGAAGAAAATCATAATTAAAAAAAGTTTAACATCGGACGAGTACCATGAACACGGTCGAAAAATTAAACTAAGAAATTAATCGGAACCAAAATAAAAGAAAATAAAACCAAAATAAAAAAAAAACCCTCTAAACCAAAAAAAATAAAATTCAAACCAAAATAAAAAATACAACAATAATAATAATAATGGTGATAATGTTTATCATTATAATAACAACTCCAGCCATTTGTCAAAGGACATAGTTTTGGTGCAAAGCAATGGCCACAATTTTTAACATAAAAATTTATATTGTTTAATATTCGAAAAACTACGTATTTGTGGAAAACTTAAATGCGATATTCGTTTTCAGCGTAATCAAAAATCCATAGAAGTCGACATTTCAAAGGAAAATGTTCAGGTGGAAACCAAGTAAAAACATTATCATTATCAAATTATCATTTAAAATTATAAAACGTTCACTACTTATGTATTTTTGTTACCGTGCTGAAATAATATTATTTTGAAAGCCACTCTTAACATGCGAATAGGAGGCTGTTTTTTTAACAATTATGTGCTTCCACTTAATAATTTATTTAAAAAAAGGTGCTTACTGTTTAAGATATCGTGAAACGTTCTATTTATAATTAAATAGTTAAAATTAAATAGTTTAAAGTTAAAAAATGTTGTTTAAAATAAATAAGTAAAAAGTGAGAGAAAAAAAGATATTGTTAAAAAAAGATCGTGAAACGTTTTAAAATAAATAAGCAAAAAGTTTATATATTATTGCCATTGTAACGTACCGGTGATTAGAGAAATTAGTTCCTTTCATGTGATAAAGGATTCGAGATTATTTATCCACCTAAACTACAGATCTGCTTTCACATATGCATCTGGGCTTTGTTTACATGTTACAGCAATTAGTTGTAGTAGCTATAATATTTTTAAGTAACGAAGACATCAGCGTCTCTCTCTCTCGCTTTCTCTGTCTCTCTCGCTCTCTCTCTCGCTCTATCTCTCGCTCTGTCTCTCGCTCTCTCTTTCTCTCGCTCTCTCTCTCTCGCTCTCTCTTTCTCTCGTTATCTCTCTCTCTCATTAAACAAATGTAAATAAAAATAAACAATGAAAAAAAAAAAAAACAAAAAACAAAAACAAAAACAAATAGATGCTCAATTTTTGTCCCCGCCGCCCGAGAAAGTTGTGTTATCGTTTTTTATTACGGAATAACTTAAAATCAATTATTTCTTAACAACTTTTGAAAGATAAAACCCTCAATTTTATATAATTAAAAACACATATAGCGGTGAGAACAGGCTATTCAGATTCTGCCTTGAGCGTTCGTAAATGTGTATTCTGTAATTAATGTATATTCCGGAATTAAATCTCAACCAATCAAATTTGCCGGAAAGTGTGACACACAAAAGAACACACACGCTATCGTATTAATATATAAATAATAATAAAAACAGGGAAAGCAAAGCTTCCACAAACTATTTCTTATATTATTCCAATATCAGTGTTCAAAACCATAAAACTAAAAAAAACAAAACAAACTTGAGTGGAACTGGAACAACAAATGCAGGCGCCATGTCCGACAAGAGAAAGAACGAGGCTTTCCAGGCCGTCACCGAGAATTCAATATATGCCAATGCTAGAGCAGCAGATACCTATCGATATACCGCTGGTATACTTGAAAGAAATCTTGACGAATTAAAATGTTTCAACGTAAAAACACGTAAACTGTTTACAAGTTAGGGGGTTTTTACGAAAAAAGAAGTAGATCGATTGTATCTACCTAGACAGTGGTCGAGGCTTACTTAATGTTGAAGATGCGGTAAATATAGAAGAAAGTCTGACCAAATATATTTTTGTAATTCATGAGACTCTTCTTCATAAAGAAAAATGAGAAAGATACCATGTTCTGGAGGGAAAACAAGTCAAAGGTTTCAAGAGAGAGAGAGAGAGAGAGAGAGAGAGAGAGAGAGAGAGAGAGAAAGAGAGAGAGAAATTATTTAGAAAAGAAAACTACATAGTGTATTCCTTCCCCATGCTTCCGTTCAGTCTTGAAAGACAAAGTATAGCCCTTAGGGACAGTAGCGCGTGTAATTGTGAGGCAAGGGTGGCGCACAACCACACCTCTCCTGAATCGGCACTGTTTGAGTCAAGTGGCAAGGAGAAGACCAGGACGACTGGGGGACTATGCCGAGATAAGCGGAGAGCACATACAGCACCTGAAAGTCCCAAATGGTCACCCATTTAGTACTAACAAGGTTCAACGTTGCTTAATTTCGGTGATCCAGCGGGAACCGGTGTGTCAACGTGATTATGCCGTATAATATACAGTATTCCTTAATAACATTAAATTGAGAGATCATGACAGCTGTCATTAGTTGGTAAGGGTGATCCTAAAAGATCTACTGAAAGTACTTTAACAGCAGCCCAGGAACAAACCACTCCCACTAGGTCCATAAAACCTTACATCAGCCAAACTGCAGAATCACCGATGTGCACATTGTGAAATGAAAGAGAAGACACATTAGCATATATTATGTGAGAATGCACGATGCTAGCTCAGCATTAATATAAGAAATGGAGACACAAAGAATGTAGCAAGGTCCGACACTAGTATATATGCTTAATCTATGAATTATACCACAATGAGAAGTGGTATGAGCATAAACCAAAAGTGATACATGGAAAACGACAATGTAAAATTTTCTTTGGCGCATTCGCATCCAAAACGATGATGTTCTGTAATATTCCAAATTTGACATAATTTTTTTCTAAACAAAAGCAAAAGAACTTGCTCAATCATTGACATAGCCTAACCGTTCCATACCAGAATGGAAGAGAATAGCATGAAAAAAATAAATATCAAGATCTGAATTGGCAATTAGTCAGACTATGAAAATGGAAAGAAGTCAAGATGAGTCCCATTGTAAGTGGAACGCTTGGGACCATAACGAAAAGCCACCATAAATGGATTAATCAAATTGACGAGATAAAACTAACTCCCGAACCTTTCTTTTTTTCCTATTGATTAATTAACCTTTCTTTACGTCGTGAGTGTGATGATAACCACTTTCTTCTTTCTTTCTTTTCTTATATTTTCTATATACCCCGTTTTTGTGCGTTTATTATTCTGCTTTTTAGACCACAGGTTCAAATCTGCAGCGCTACTACGAATTTGCAACGGTAGACATACATTCTTCCTTCGCGCCAAACGAATACATCTTCCTCCAAAAGAAGCACCATATTTTTTATTTCAATCTTCCTTCGGAGTTTGCAAACTTTTTTTGAATTCTACATCTAGCTACATCGCGTCTGTTACCTCCTACTGATGTAAAGGTTAACTGACCAATTCCTTATCAAGTCCTCGGTTTACTTACTCGTCTGTTTTTTCCTGAATATATAATAACCTAGTTTTGTTTTTTGTAATTTATATTATTTTGCTAACTAAAATTCCAAGTCTCTTATGTATATATTTAACATCCTTAACTAGCTTAAACTGGCTTTAAATATTTTGACGCGGTAATATTTTATTGCGATTTCCAAAATCTGGTATTGCTTCGAATATTTGATCTTATTTCAACAACATTCTTATGTTACCAGGATATTTCGTATTTCGATAACGT
Source organism: Euprymna scolopes (assembly GCF_053919585.1). Lineage (NCBI taxonomy): Eukaryota > Metazoa > Mollusca > Cephalopoda > Sepiida > Sepiolidae > Euprymna > Euprymna scolopes. Next base: position 153,262,638 of record NC_136483.1, read on the forward strand.
TGAAAATATCGCAGTTCATCTTTGTTTTATTCGCCCTCTTTGGCCATTTGCCGCTGCCTGAGAGACATAATTTCACACAAACACACACACACACACACGCACACACACATACGCACATATATATGTATGCATATATATATATAATATATAAACGGCTATCTATCTATCTATCTATCTATCTGTCGACCTGTCTGTCTGTTGAGCCTGGTTAGTACCACATGGGTGACTAGTTGGAAATTCTAGGCATTGCATGTGCTCTCTGCTTATCTCATCATTTGTTTCCAGTTGTCCTGAACATACACTTCACTTACCACTGGTATTTAACAATGTCGACCTCATGAGAGGTGTGACTGGATATTGCCCAACTCGCAGGCACCCCTACGGTGGGTATCCACAGTCTGTCAAAGACTGAAGGAGCCTATATATATATATATATATATATATATATATATATATATATATATATATATGCATGTATGTATATTTCAAGTGTTCACGCCCAAAATTGGCGGAGGGGTTTCGGAGAGTCTGCATAGGTCAACTCTTTCAACTTTGACCTCTTGACAACAAAATTTTCACCCAAAACCTGATTAAAAAGCTTTTTTTCATGTCTGAATACCCTTTATGTACTATTTCAAATGTTCCCAAATGTTTAATCCCAAAATTGGCTGAATGGTTTAAACGAGACCGCAAAGGTCAAATATTTTGCGCTTTGATTCATTGGCAACCAGATTTTCAGCCAAAACCTAGTTAAAAAGCTTGCACCTACGTCTATATACACTTTGTATACAATATCAAATGTTTAGACCAAAAATTGTTATTTTGTAGACACCCCAGAGAGCAATTTTTTTAATTGACCCCAATGTTGACACATTAACATCTATTGTTTTGGACTCAAATCAAATTAAAAATGTTAAATCCATGTCGAAGTACCGTACGTCTGAAATTTCAAGTACTTAGACCTAAAATTGGCGGTGGAGTTTGGTAGAGTTTTTAAAGGTCAAATCATTAAACCCAGACTCATTGACAAACAAAATTCTGGCCGAAAATCGATTAAAAAGATTTTCCCAAATCTCAATACCCCTTATCTCAGATCTCGAGTCTGTAGACTGAAAAGTGACAGAGTAGATAAGTAGGGAAATGTACACACACATACACGCACAGAGACAATTTTACTTATATATATATATATATATATATATATATATATATATATATATATATATATATGTGTGTGTGTGTGTGCGTGTGTGTATGTATAGTTAAATTGATATAAATCTCAATAGTACATTACTCTATGTATACAGTGATTTGTCATTTAATTTTTATTATTTCAGACTTTATTTATATCATTCAAAATTCTTTTTTTATGATTCGCTACTTTGTCTTTATTTTTTAAATTTTAGTCGCCATTTTATTTGGTTATTCCCGTTTTTTTTTTCATTCATAATTTTTGTTTAATTCTTCAACTTTGTCAGATTTTTTTGTAGTTCACCAATTTGTTATATTTCTAAAAGGTTGCTTGTAAATGTGGCTGACGTTATTGTGTAGCAAAGAACGGCTGGCTTAATATTTCAATGACCCTTGGTAAGGCCGCCATAATTCAAAATGTTAAGAAAGAGAAAAACGGATGAATGAATGGCCCACTTTATATCGAGTAGAATTACATTCATTCATTCCGTTCACCTTATAGATCTGCACCCCCACCCCATGCAGAGTCTTTATTTACTCTCGAATAAATAAATGCTTTTATATATAAGACTTTCGTTTTTCTTTTACTTTTCGACTTGTTTATTGAATGCCTCTTAAATTCTCTCTCTTTGCTTTCACGGGTCATGCTTTTTACTCTCAAAATAAATGACTTTATTCAGCCAACAAACATTCACTTTTTTACTTTCAAAACTTACCATTTTTAAAATAATCATATTATTCAAAATTGATCTTTTAGCATCACTTAATATTCTTCGAGTTGGTGCTTTTTCTTAAACAATAACACCGATGGGTATTGATTTATGTAATCTTCATCGTGCTAAACATCCAGTATATCCAGTATATATATATATATAGAGAGAGAGAGAAGTCATTTTAATAAAGTCTTGCCTCTAACGACAGTATGCAAAAATAAGTAAATAAATAAAAATAAATAAAAATAAATAAAAGTAAAATAATTATCGAATGTACCAAACGGTCATTTGAATAAAAATGACGAACTAAACACTTGCATGGGAAGAAACAATAAACTTGATCAATTGTCAAGAAAAAAAGTTTAATCTTTGGTATTTGAAAGGTCATTTTCGGATAAAGCTTTACACAGATGTATAATATTTAGTTCTCTCCCACTGTAAGAACTTAGACACCATGGTAGGAAAATGAGATTTAGAAGTCAGCGCTCACAAAGAGAGGTACAGTTTGTCCCAAAAGAAGGTGATGGTTAAACAATTGCATAACTTTCTTAATGTTTTTATATTTGTCTTTTATTTTTTCAGATCATCTAGAGTAACCCTTCCCAGGTCATCATGAGTTGTTACACTATCGAGAAAACTTCAACACAAGAAATTCCCCTACTCTCAATGCAATAAAAGCTATGATGGTTCGATTACATGATTAAGTGTCGGAATGTGACTTCCCTAAATCTGGTAGACCCCGTACGGCAAGAAGTGATAAGAATCATCAGAGATTAGCAGAGAGTGTGGCCGAGGATCCATCCACATTAGTAAGAAGGAGATCAAGTTAAATTGGGGTCTCTAGATCAATGTGGTTCCAGCAGGACGGTGCAACGGCGCATACAGCACGAGAAACATTAAATCTGCTCCAGGACATATTCGGCAATCGAATAATTTCTCGTGGCGATGAGATAAATTGGCCACCCCCACTCGCCAGATCTCACATGTGCAGATTTCTTCATTTGGAGTTACCTTAAAGAGCGGGTATATGCAAACAAACCAGTCACAATAAATGCCTTTAAAATATAGAGGAGGAAATTAGGGCCATAAGCCCTGAAACATTAAGCGATGTGCTGGACAATGCCCTGCAGAGAGCACAAAAGTGCAAAAATGAAAATGGTGGGCATTTAAGTAACATCATTTTTTCATAACTTAAATTAGATCTTGTGAAAATCATACCCTTGATTAAGTTGTGTAAATAAAATTAGAATAAGTAGACTATGATATCTTACTGTATCTAAAATATCACGGAGAGGCCCATCTACCTACATATAAAAATTGGTAAGCATAACTTAAATATTGAGGAAGTTAATCAAAGTTGAAAACCGTCAGCTTCTTTTAGAACACCCTGTACTTTGACCTGCAAAATGTGCCTGGACAGCCTTGTCGACATTCCCACATAAGGGCGCCTCAATCGATTAAGGATAAACTAACCTGTTCTCAGAGAGAGAAGGCAAAGCCCGGGATGATGGACCTCCCATAACTGCACAACACTAGCATTACATTGCAATACATAGAGATTATGTTATTACAGGAAAAACCTAATATCTATGTATTGAAATGTAATGCAATCAGGTCATTACATGAATAATTAGGTCATCACATGAATAATTAGGTCATTACAGGAATAATTAGGTCATTACAGGAATAATTAGGTCATTACAGGAATGATTAAGTCATTGAGAAATAGATTAGGTCATTAGAGGAATAACCTTGTCTCTGTTGGGTTTGGGGGCCGACAATAAAAATCCCTAGCATCTAACCCAAGTCGGGTCTGTTCACTGAAACGATAATTGCCGAATAAAACGCCCTTGGAGTCTTGTTACAATACCGTTTCAAAGTGCATTTTGGGTGGTTTATATTATAACCACCGAAAAAGATATCGGGGTTCTATAGCCATTTCAAATGATTTTGCGTTTTTCAAACACCGGTTTACCATTGCTTCTTTTTGCTGACAACAGTTGATTAAATTTCTTTTGAGTTTCAGTGACAATCAGCCTTGTATGTGTAATGATTTTTGTCAATTTTTCATAATATATACAAAATCTGGACAAATTAAAATATATTTCCGACCAGGCAAAGTCGGGCGCTCTCCTCTCGCTAGTTTAATATATAAAAAGGCTATATATCTGTCTATCTGTCTGTCTGTCTGTCTGTCTGTCTCCATATTTTTAAACTCCATCTCAACCGAAACTAAAAGTCGCAGAGCGGCGCTAAGGGCCTCAAATGATTGATTTTTATGGATCCTTCTGTAATAGGTCGTTAGCTGGTAAAATTGTTTTTAAGGGGTTTAAATGGGTCAAAATTGACAAAAATCATTACATATCTTTTGCATTCATCTTAGTTTATTTTAAAATTTTAATCCGTTCATACGCCTGTCAAGTTAGTACTTGAATATTTAAAAGGCTGATTGTCACTCAAACTCAGGAGAAATTTAATCAACTGTTGTCAGCAAAAAGAAGCAATCAGTGAATATAATAAACCGTGCAACAACAACAACAACTACTACTACTACTACTACTACTTATAATAATGATAACAACAATAATAATTTCGATTATTTATTGTCATTGAATAGTCACTGCTGTTTACTGTGTGAAATCTATTGGTGAGTAAATACGATCGCAATTTAGGAGTCATCAGTTAGCTCTGTTACTTAGTGTGTAGTGTATTAATTACCATACAAATGAGTTTCGCGCCAAGTTAATAGAAAATGCAAAATTATAATCAATTACACAGGAAGTCCTAACAGCACAGCCCAGAGAACAAATTTACCACTTCCTTAATAATCGTTAACTACTTTCCAAAGAAAACAAAGGACGCTGAAAAAGGGACAAGAAGACTTGACATACTTTACATGGACCACAAGATTCTTAAGAAAGTAAAAAAAATGTCTAAAAAAATAAAAGGAAAGAAAATGGCATGGGTGGACTACAAAATAGCATATGTCATAATCTCTAAAGTATGGATAATAGAATGCCTGTACAAAATACTAGATAAGATTATCGATTTGATTTAAAAAAAAAACGATGAGAACATGGAGACTTTAACTGGTAGCTGAAGGAGAATACATAACTCAGATCAAAATACAAAGAGGTATCTTCCAAGGAGACCACCTATGATCACTGCTGTTTATCATACCATGACGCCTCCCAACAATATACCAAGGAAATACCAAGCTGAAGACAAATTTAAAAATATAGAATGAATCCTATAGTGTATAGTGACCGATTTGAAACTTTTCACAAGAAACAAGATCAAGTAGAGACGTTCATAAACACGACCAGATTCTTTAGCTAGCATATGCGAATGTAGTTCTGATTGGAAAAGTGCGCAGTTCTAGTTATAATAATGGGAAAACTGGAAGCAGAAAATAATGGCATTAGGCGAACATTACAACTATAACTATTTGGGAGTTCTGGAAGCAAACACTATCAAAGTAACAGAAATAAAAGAGTAAATTAGAAATAAATTCCTAAGAATTACAAGACATCCAGAAAAATCATTAGTAAGTTACATTGGTTCATAGGCTAGACCAAAGAAGAACAGAAGAATCCCGACCAGAAAACTAGAAATCTTATGACCATGCGCAATACATTACACCCAGAGAATGAATGTTTCTGACCGGCTCTACGTGAAAAGGAAAGACGAAGGAATGGTACTGGTTCTCATAGAAGACTCTGTTGATGACACAAAAGTAAACCATGCAACACTCAGAAGACTGAAAGGTTAATTTCCACAGCAATAAAAGAGAGAGAGAGAGAGAGAGAGAGAGAGAGAGAGAGAGAGAGGCAAGGGATAAGACAAGAAAACACGAATGGGAAATGAAACAGATTGGGAATAAAACAACTACACAGACGATTTCTAAGGATGAAAAAATATGATACTCACGAAAATAATTTCACATGACTACGAAACGACACATAAACAGAGAAACTAAATCATTAATAACAGCCACACAAGATAACGCAATTAGAACCAACTATATTAAAGCGAAGACAGAAAAAAAAAGACAGTAAATGCAGACTCTGTGGACAGACGGACGAAACGTTAAACCCTATAATAAGTAAATTCAGTAAATTAGCCAAGAATAATATAAGGATAGACATGACCATGCGACTAAGGCAGTACACTTAGAACTATACAAACAACTGAATCTTGAACACTAAGATAAATGATACAAGCACGTCCCGGTAGTAGTACTTGAAAGCGAAATCGTAAAATCCTAATGCATCATGAACTTACGAAGAAATATCAAAACAAGAAATCTGGATATCATAATAGTTAACAAGAAAGAAAATTTCTACAAGATATTAGATGTCTCTGTTTCAGCAGTCTACGCAAGGAGACGAAGAAGCGAAGCAAGTACACGGAACTGGCCAGAGAACTTAAAGAGATATGGAAAATGAAGAAAGTCAAAATAAGAACAAACTTGTAGGAGAACAAGGAATAATCTCAAAAAACTCCGAAATAAGAAGGAAAGAAATTGGTAAGAGGGACTAGCTAAGAAGATACAACGAATAGCAATAAAAAAAACTTAAATCTTAAGGAAAACGTTTTAATGCAGAAACTAACACATATGAGCTAGAAACGCAAACCGGACGCATAAAAAATGCAATAGATGAAAAAAAAAAAGATAAAAGAACACCAAAGTGGAAACAAGACATCTGAAACTGTATAATACAGGGTGCGTCTGGTATTTGAGAACATATATTTCCTTTTAAAAAATATACAAAAAGACAAACAAAAACATCGGTATTACAAAAAGTCACTTTATTGTACATAAACTAAAATATTATTTTTTAATTTTATTTAAAAAGATCGCCCCCAGCATCAATTACAGCTTCTATTCGAAACCTAAACCGTTGGCAGGCACGTTTAATATGGTCCTCATCGATATCCTGCATTACTCTGACTATGGATGCTTTCATAGAATCTTTAGTGTTATGATGATGTTTATTAACATCTCTCTAAACAACGCCCCACACATAATAATCAAACGGATTTAGGTCTGGAGAGCTTGGAGGCCACACATTGGGGTAATGTGATCATGGAAATTCTCTCTTAACCATTCTTGTGTCTTCTGAGCCTTATGTATCGGTGGAGAGTCTTGTTGAAAGATGTAGAGCCTTCCATTTCTTACTCTATTAATCCAAGCCTTCACAACAGTACTCAGGACTTCAATGTAAGCAGCGGAATCGATTTTTAATCCTTGTGGAAAGAAATGTGGTGGCATCACATGTCCCTCATTGCTAACCACCCCCAAAACCATAATAGTTGCTGGAAATTTTGTGTGCATGAATCTTGGAATTTCAGAAGGGTCAGCACATAGCCATCTGTCATTTTTTTGGTTTATCTTTTGGTCTTGGTCAAATTTCTTTCGTCTGAAAAAAAACAAAAACAAAGAATCTGTTCCTCAGCAGGATGTTTCAGTTTGCTTAAAAGCCTCTTGGATCTCAACAACCGATTTTCTTTGGTGGTCTCGGAGATAAACTGGCCTCTCTTCATCACATACGAGTTGTATCGAAGATTTTCATGACAAGTCCTACGAATTGTGGCTTCTGAGACATTAAGATCTTTTGCAATTGACCTCATTAACTTTTGAGGGCTCTCATCAATGATGTTCTGAACTCTTTGAATAAATTCAGGTGTTTTTATGCTGTCAGAACGTTGTTGATGCTTTTAGAGTTTAGCAACTGGAGAAATTGGGCCATTTTTGTCCTTTAATTCTTTGCGAACTTTAAAGACAAACGATCGGGCAACTTTTAGAAATCGTGCAATTTGCAAATCACTGTGTTCTACCATTATTGCAACTATTACAGCCTGTCTTTTCATTTCCTGAGTTATATTAATATCTGCCATAAATAATTTTTCTGAAAGAAACAAAGTAAAAGATTAAATAATAGATAAAAGAGATGAAATAAGTGATGTTCTCAAATACAAGACGCACCCTGTATGTTTACTCGTCTCCCTCCCGCACAAATTGTAGCGCTACCGAAGAGAGAAAGCACTAACCAAGACTCCATTGGATAAGTACGAAAAGGAGTGGGACCTTTGCGAAGCTTATTGCCACCCAAATTCCTGTGAATTATGTAATATCTACTATGTAACGGGGTTATCTCGTCATTTTATTTGAATTATCTTAATAGTAACATGTTCAATTTATGATAAAAGAAGAGGTACCATTTATAATCGTCCAAAATCATTTCTTCGTTTGCATATTTAAAAATTAAAAGTTAATCACAAGTGACTTTTCTAGCCCAAATATCAGCTGACGTGATATTGTAAACAAACACAGGCGGAATTTGATGAACGACATTATCATTATAATTTTTGTATTTTTTTTGCGAATTACTCCAACGGGTAAATTATTCTTCGTAATATATTATAATCAATAGAGGATTAATTCTGTAATAATACATACTGTTGTGTATGGTAGGGGACAGGTCCCAGTAATTGGAGAAACAAAGTAAATAGGATTGAAAATAATATTTATAAAAGGAAAAGGCTAGAATTGAACTCAGCAATCAAAAGTTAAAAAGAATACATATTGCAATTTAGATACGATGATAGGAATGCAGAGCATTGCCCATTGTGTTAGAAATAACTGTACAACAAGTGGGGTCAGAGCAGTAGAATAAACAATCAATTTAGGAATGTTCTTTGTGCTGCCAAAAAACGTATTGCAGACATATGTAATATGTAAAATCAACGTGAGGAGACATTCACATGTTTGAGCACGTTCTGATGTTAGAAAGAAAGGTAGATTACAATATATTCAGTTGCGAGTCAGAGTCAGTCAGAAGAGTTCGGAATAGAAGATCGATTCTATAATAATACATACGCAATCGGCATAAATTAAAATATCATGTTTAAGCGTATTGTACGACCAGGAAATACCGGGCTGCTAGCTAGTTATTATTAGGGCTATGACAACAGCATATTCTTTTCATATTTTTTACTCTCAAGTATATATCCGACACAGTTAGACACAGTTAGTCAACCGAGAACCCCATCACTTTATATAAAAAGCATGTAAGATAGCAACGTATACACATTCGAGAGTGAAAACAATGAAAAGAATATGATGTTGTCCTTGCCCTGGTTATTATATTTATACTCGTGTTAAGCATGCAAAACTTATATAAAAAATTGTGAACATTTATGTTTGTGATTTTTTTTTAAATGAGGAAAATAATATATATTATATAGATTATTAGAACTATTGTTCTCATCTTGAATGTTAATCTCACAACATTTCGACCAATGTAACTACTGATCTTCTCCATTTGTACCTGGCCGAACTTGAGAATATTTGTGTCGAACGCGACAATCTACACGGAATTTCAAATTGAACCATTTATTTTAACAAATAGGGGCAGCATGCTCTTGTTTCGTCGTAAGTAATTCGCAATTGTTTGCTTAGTATCACTGACACTGAGGATTAAACCTTCAACTTCCAGTTGAGTGTCACGGGGTTTTACTTCGAACATTAGCCGTTACGCCACGAGCGCTTGCGATTAAATAAACAGTTCCGTTCAAAATTCCGTGCCGATTCCTGTGCTCGACAGAAACATTAATGTGTTGAAAAGATACACCTGATTATTGTTGGAGGTTATGTCGGCAGAAACGTTGCGAGGAGAATTGTGTCCGTGACGAGAATTGTAGCCAGAATAATCCAACTTATCCAAGTAGGAACGTTAATCACACTTTTCGAAAGTGAGTCGAAAATCGGTCACTAGTTTTCGAACACCTTATTAACAACAACAACAACAACAACAACAACAACAACGACGACGACGACGACGACAATAATAATAATAATAATAATAATAATAATAATAATAATAATAATAATAATAATAAGGCTTAGGTTTTTTCTCCAGACATTCAGCAGAAGAACAGCAGCTGTACAACAGACGAATAAACAAAAAACACATGGCGTCGGCCTTTGGGCTAAAATAAAAACATAAACACAAAATAATATATTTCGACTAAAATATATTTTTTTACTTGTTTGGATTTTCTTTTCTTTTCAGTAAGGTCAGTTATTCGTTCCATCATTTTCATAAACAATTTTTTTAAAGTTTCAATTATTTTAGGGTAGAAAAAACTATTTTTTGAAAAAAGCCAGTCTATCAAATTTTAATTGGTTTACGGAAACTGTTTTTTAAGCTGTTTCAGATTCCCACAAAAATATAAAAAGTATTTCTCAATAGAAACTTTTTTAATAGTAAATTATGAATATACTTCCAATATTGTTATGAGTTCAGTCTATTTAACCCTTTAGTGGCACAAGATAATCTAACGTCCCTACACTGCTTTAATTGTGTTTAACATCCACGCTGTGTTTGAAAGATACACACAACTTTGTAATAGAAATACCTTAGTGGACAACTTGGCTAAGTAGTCGGACCGTCTTTACTCCTCTACATCATCAACTCAAATACAGTAGTTTTGTGTTAAATTATGTAAAGATGAGGATAATAGTCCGTAAAAGAATGAATACACACACACACATACAAACACACACACACACACATATATATATATATATATAAAATTTATTTATACAAACATTGATGGCTACATATGTGCATACATGTTTCTGTAATCACCCGTGCTGGAGATTACGTCTTCAGGCCAAGAATTACCCCCGGAAACTGACATTTCAAGACAAAAACATTTCCTTATTTCGTTTACAAAATTAGAATCTTGTCACCTAATATGGGTGGGGAGGTTATGTGTGGGAGAGGATAAGTAAGGTTTGTGAACGATCCATTCCTCACAGACTTTTATCTTTCCATATCTTAACCTCTTATTTTTTCTTCCCTTTTTATATTCTTTTTAAAAAATTTATATATCTCATCTTTTGGTTTTGTGTTATAAAGTACTTGAGAATTCCACATTCTGTCGACCCTGGTTAGTGGTCAAAGACTATAGATATTTCCGATGGCCACCCAGTGCAGATAAGCCGGCATTCTCAATTTACGTACACACTCATTTTAGAAGAAGCAACACACACACACACACACACACACACACACACACACACACACACACACACACACACACACACACACACACACACATATATATATATATACTAAGGAGTGGATACACACCGTTTGGTATAAATATAAAAATAAAATAAATATAAATATAAAATCAAGAAAGCTACCGACCTCCGCATGCATAAATAGACATAAATACATGTATAAATATCTATACTTTGATACACCCGCGTGCGTATATATATATATATATATATATATATATATATATATATATATATACACTAAACGTAAGCGCACATCATATAATATACAGAATTATACATATTTACACTAAACATATTTATTATATACAGTTATACATATTTACACTGAACGTACAACCAAATGGTCAAAACCAACTTGGGTAGAAAATTCATTAATCTCATTAAACTAAATTCTTCCCCCCAGCAACATGCTCCACAAATATTCAACAGAAACACCATCAAACTGAACTACAGTTGCGGCAAGAAAAGATAATAAAAACCATAATAATAAAATTTTAAATAACGACACAGAACACAATTTAGGGAACAGGGTAACAAAAACTTGCAACTCTATTAATAAATCCAAATGCCCTCTTAAGGAAAAATGTCTCACAACCTCTGTAATTTATCAAGCCAATATTAGGGCCAAGGAAGTCCCCGCCACTTTCAAATCCTACATCGAGCAAACTAGTAATACCTTTAAACAGAGATACACAGGGCACAAAGCTCTTTCCTAAACCCAAATTACAGACATAAAACATCATTAGCTACATACTACAATTATCTAACGAGTAAAAATTTGACACCTATTGTTGACTGGCACATCCTAAAAAATGCAAAACCTTGGCAGTCACTAAATTAACCTTGCCTTCTTTGCTTAAATGAAAAACTATTTATCACAAAATTTAAGGATAGGGATAAACTCTTAAATAAGAAACAGGAAACCTTCAGAAATTGCAGACATTACAAATCGCATCTGCTCTCTCACTTGCGAATTACTCCCCAATATATTCAACTCAAACACGACCCACATGCAATATCCGACAGTTGAACACCTACACATCCTAACCTCCTCAAGTACATCATTCACGAAATCCAAAAGCACACTTTTCCTGAGTAAAACAATGCATAAAAATAAATAAAAATAAAAATAAAAATGACTAAATTTAACTATCATAAGCTTAAAAATGACATATATCCTGATTTTTTCAATTACTATCAATATGAAAGGTCTTTAATAAATTTACTAATGCACAAATTAATAAATCAACATTAAATGAACAAACGAAATAGGAATTAATATTTTGTTTAAGATAACACAAAGCGGGTTTGTATTACTGTACACATAGATTCGAAATAGTTGTCAAAAAACAAATATAGAACAAATAAATGTTATCAAAGGCAAGATAAGTTACTTTTCTACCTTACTGGATATATTTTTTGTGTTTTTATTCAGTGTAACATGTTTATTCAGCTCGAAAAACATGCAGTGTTTACCGATGTATTGGAAACTAGACAAAATACTGTTAGAAAACAACCGAATACATGTCAACTTATGTCACGGTAACATATATTGAGCGAATTTCTAACAGTATTTTGTCTAGTTTATTATTTATAATACCTTTTCCCAAACGTACCCTCTCCGAGAGAGAGTCGGCTACCATTTTGAATTTTCCAATACATCGGTAAACACTGCATGTTTTTCGAGCTGAATAAACATGTTACACTGAATAAAAACACAAAAAATATATCCAGTTAGGTAGAAAAGTAACTTATCTTGCCTTTGATAACATTTATTTGTTCTATATTTGTTTTTTGACAACTTTTTCGAATCTATGTGTACAGTAATACAAACCCCACAAAGCTATTAAATGATGCTACCTTCTCTTTCCCTTTCCTTCTTCCCTCTTCCTCCATCTTCGCCTTTTTCCCATTTTCCTTTTTTCTTTCTTCCCCATTCCATCTCACCCTACCACCTTCCTTCCTTCCTTTCTTTTTCAAGCCTAAACCCACCCTTCCCTCTCCTCAACCGTTCACTGGAAGCCCAAACAACATTCGACAGACCTGGATGAATTCCTAACCTCTCCTCAGATATAAGTATATTAAGTTAAAATGAACTTAAAAAAAGGGAATTTTATGACACACTGACCCTCAAAAGTCTCAGACAAGCGGCGAACTACAGACAAAGGAGCCTCTTGCTTGTTGAAGATAACATCTGTATAGCTCTAGATTTGGAACTCAATCCCCTCAACCAACAAACCCTAACCCCTAACACCAACACGAAAATGAATAAAAACACCGATAAATAAGTAAATAAACAAATACGAGAATAAATAAACTAACGAATTCGCACCCAATTCAACCCTGTTCTCCGCGAAGCTGAATCTTTACCCTCATGACCTGATAAAAAAAGCCTTCTTTTGCTGAGGATTAATTTTCGCTCTTCATTTAGAATTCCGTTTTCGAAAATGAGGGTTGTTGTCTGATGAGTTCTCTAGTTAGTAAATACTAGTAGACCGAAACATGCTCATGACTGTGTAGCAACAAACTACTGCTTATGTAAAGATAAATCTAATATATATATATATATATATATATATATATATATATATATATGTTGGTGTTAAATCCAAGGTAGCTAATCAGCGGCTTGGTTCTCACCAGTTTTGGCAAATAACAAATAGGATCCTGAACAGAAGTGTGCGTTCTATCCCAACAATTATCAATGGACCAGAGGTCATCTCGTCAGCGTCAAACAAGGCCAAACTATTTGCAAAGAACTTTGCAGCTAATTCTACCCTATGAGACGAAGGCCATCAACTCCCCATATTTCCTCCTATAACACAGAACAAGCTAGGTAACATGCAAATATCCGTGCATGAGGTCGCCAAGCTAATCAAGAACCTAGATTCCAGTAAAGCAACTGGTCCTGATGACATCCCAATTATAGTGTTAAAAAAGCTTCAACCAGAACTTGCTCCCATACTTACGAAACTATTTAAGCGCTGCCGTAAGGAGAAGTGCTTTCCGACTCGCTGGAAGACCTCATCAGTTTGCCCTGTATTTAAGAATTCAGGTGATAAGTCATCTCCCTCTCAGTACAGACCAATAAGTCTCCTGTGTGTTATGAGTAAGTTGCTGGAATCCATATTAAATAGAGAAATAGTCAACCACCTCAGCAGGAATAACCTTCTTAGTGACACACAATATGGTTTCCGCTCTGCAAGATCTACCGCAGATGTGCTGACGGTTATATCCCACAGGATTAGTGAATCTCTTGACAAAGGCTTCCTTTCTAGGGCAATTGCTTTTGACATATCAAAGGCCTTCGACAAGGTATGGCATAAGGGTCTACTTCACAATATTTCCAGCTACGGTATAACTGGAAATGTTTTCTCAATCATTAAATCATTTCTCTCCGATAGGCTCATAAGAGTAGTGGTAGATAGACAAAAATCGGAGGCCTGCAATATAAATGCTGGAGTCCCTCAGGGGTAAATCCTGGGCCCAACTCTCTTCCTGATCTACATCAATGACCTCCCTAAACACATACTTAAATCATTCGTTGACATCTATGCTGATGACACGACCATCTACGGCAACACATCAAAGGCTGTAAACGACAAAGTTCTCTCTGATTCTCTCTCCTCTGAGCTCGAGCGCGTGGTTCAGTGGGGGAAGACGTGGCTGGTTACCTTTAATGCATCCAAAACCAAACTTCTATCCTTACATCATCAACGCTCTGATCCCCATCTGGCATCAATTGTGATAGATGGCTCTCGTCTGGGTGAGGCCCCGTGTTTTGACAAGCTTCTGGGTTTGACCTTTACTCCTGATCTGAAATGGAACACGTACATCAAGTCTGTTGCCAGGGTCGCTGGAAAGATGGTGGGATCCTTCTACCGCTCCAGAAGATATCTCACTACTGATGCAATTCCCTATCTATATAAAAGCCAAGTACGTCCAAGGATGGAATACTGTTGCCATATCTGGGCAGGAGCTGCAAAAAAAACAGCCTATCCTGCCTTGACAGAGTACAAAATAGACTTCGTTGCTTAGTGTGGGATGCCCTTTTCTCTACCCTGCAACCTCTCTCCCACAGAAGAGACGTTGCGAGCCTATCCTTGTTTTATCGTTATTTCCATGGCAGGTGCTCGTCTGAACTCCAATCTCTGGTCCCCCCTCGCCAATCTTTCACGAAAAACACCCGTCTAGCTGAATCCACCGTGAAAAATTTCCCCCATTCTATATCTGTGCCCAAATCAAAACGCGGATTCCATGAACAAAGCTTCTTTCTTAGAACTGCACGCCTGTGGAACTCTGTTCCGTCTGCCTGCTTCCCACCGGACTACAACTTGGATATCTTCAAGTCCAACGTAAACAAATTCCTAATGAACCGCCCCCTTAAGTAAACACTTGATCAAATCTCCACACTAACGTAATGTACCCTTATCCCTGAGTGTCTTCCGGGCCTTGATATGTGGTGATCACTGTGTAAAAATATATATATATATATATATATATATATAAAGAGAAAGAGAGAGAGAGAGAGAGAGAGAGAAAGAGAGAGAGAGAGAGAGAGAGAGAGAAAGCAGAAAGTGACTCTTTAGACAAAGTTCAAAACACCCATAAAAAAAAGTAGGTCACGTTGTGTACCTGATATAGAAAGGGCAGGAAAAAAAGAGAAAGAAAAAGAAACAGAGAAAATAAAAATAACAGAAAAGAGGAAAAACGAAAAAGAAATAATACATTTTTCAAACTAACATCACCCTTTGAAATAATTAAACTAATTTCATCTTAATTTCTTTAATCTGCTTAATTCGAATTAATCCAGTCAATTAAAATAACATCATTTAATGCACAAGGTGCTATTCTTGTTAATTGTATACGCATTAATAATGTCCTTTAAATGGGAAAATTAAACTGAAGGTTTAGAATATAATAATGGTTGTGAGTAATTTGTAAAGCTAAGGCTAATCGTATTAATAGAACGTGTTATTTTTATTTTATAATCCTAATGGTAATACACTAGAGTAAAATAAAAATAATAATACTTTACTGAAAAGTATAAAAATATCGGTAATAATAATATTTAATAATATTTAACCGGAGAAAAGTTTTATACACATATATACATATATATATATATGTATATACACACATGCATACATATATATATATATGTATATATATATATATATATATATATATATATATATATATACACACATGTGCACAAAACTACAATTATAATAAAAAACAACAAATTAGCCTCTATACTGCTTATTAACATTAAGAAGATAACAAGATAAGAAAGTAGGGTTGTGTAACTAAGGCTATAGCATTGAGTTACTTTAGTACCGGCAGGGATGACACATTATTGAGCATTGTGCGTTCATATTCATATTTGCGGATCGGGAAATTATCTTGCAATGGGGAATGTTTACTCTTTTTGTGGGTAGTAAAAAAGGACGACTTATAAACTCCTTAATTGAGAAACTACGTGTTTTTTTAAATACTATTCTAACAAGCTCCCAAATTGCAAATTATGTGTAATCATAGGTTTCCATACCAGCTGATTCTGTTGGTACACAGTCATGAACATATTTCGGCCAGCTAGCTATTAGTAACTCGATACCTGTTCAGACGACACAGTTTATACGAAAGCAAAGATTGCAAAATTTGCTTTCGCATGAGGCAAGCTGCCGAAATATGCTCATGACTGTGTAGCAACATATTACATCTTATGCAAAAATAAGTACAGAGTATATATATATATAATATAAAGCTGTGTGTGTGTGTGTGTGTGTGTGTGTGTGTGTGGTCACGAACAGGCTCCTATATGGTTGACTATTTAAAAAAAAAAAACTGATTGTATATAATGATAGAAGATGTATCGAGACACAGGAATGGGTATGTTTGATCTGGCAGAACGGTGGTTCATTAAAATTGTGGGGTCTGCGTTCGCGCCTGGTTCACAAAGTATGGAAATAAAAAATTAAAAAATTAAATAAAACGTTTACAAGTGTTTCTGATATAGATGTACACAAAAATACTTTGATAAGTATGTTTTTACTTAAATAGGGATGGTATAATAAAATTGTGGGGTCTTCGTTCGCCTCCATAGAATGGAAATAGGCACAAACTTTGATAAAGACTTTTCATATCTATCTTCGTAAGTGTACTTTGATAATTATGTTTCAGTTTGAAGAAATATGGTATAATAAAATTATGGGATGTTCGTTCGCACCTGACCTCCATAGAATGGAAATATGTCACAAAGTTTAACAAGGTTTTTTTAATATTGATCCACAGAATATTATGATAAGTGTTTGAGTGTGAACAGGTATGGTATAATAAATTATGGGGTGTATCTATTTTATTTTTACTTTCATCATATTTTGCTTTGGTTTTGATACCTCCAAATTCAACCCAAATTTTCAACCCTTCCTTTTCGTAACCTATCATACTTTAAAAAAATCAGAGTCCATTTTCTGTAGGCTGTTTTTTGAACCCAGTCAACAACGGGTACATTTGCTAGTGTATATATATATTAGTGATGGGATGATTCCAATATTTTTTCCGATTCCGATATAATTACCGATTCAGTGCTAAATTCCCTATTCCGATGAAATTACCGATTCTGATTCCGATTCTTTATAAATCTTTAATTATTTTACTATAATATTGTTATTTTCCCCGATTTTCGAAAAAAACATATGTTAAATATGTAGATATTTTCCTAAACGTCAAAATACACTTGTGGAAAGTGGTCTATCGATTGTAGCTTTTACAGATATTATAAAATCAATAAATGTTTATTATTTTTATCATTATTACTAACAATGGAAAATTTTACTTTAAACAAAATCAACTAATAAAAGACAAAAAATTGTTTTGCCATTGGAAAATAGGCAACAATTTTTTTCCGATTTTGATACCGATTCCGATACCCCCAAATCTCCTGATATTTCTGATTCGCGATTCCGATTAATCGTCCCAACACTAATATATATATATATATATATATATATATATATATATATATATATATATATATGTACTGCTGGGAAACCATGATGTAATATACTGTTTTGTTTTAAAATCCCCGAAACAGTGTTTCATGGTAAACAACTGATGTTTCCTTAAATTTTATTGGTGCTAATAGTAAATTCGATAGAGCAAATTGCAGGTTATACAATCACTGACTGACTAAGTAGTTTTCTAACGAATGATAAAAATAAATCTGACAGTTTACATGGTTGTCTTTTTTTGTATAGTTTTAAGGTTCAAAACTGTATATATATACTTATTTTTTTACTATAATAATTAAATACCTACAGACACTAGTGTTTCATCCTTTCGGGATTCTTCAGTGCAGGGTGTCACGACTACTACCAGTCGAACGATTCGAACCCCGCGACACGAGACATCTCTGGCTCGATTAGCGGAGGCCGTATCCATTCGGCTACCATTAACCGTGTGAAATAGCGTTGAATTTTAAACATTTTAATTTAAATGTTCATTACGTCAGACAGACAGTGATCAAATCGTTATACGATGATCTACGCATAAGAGCTAAATTGACCGACTTTTAATTCAACTGAAAGTGCTCAACGATAAGAAACGAATTTCTTAAAGCTGACATATATATATATATATATATATATATATATATATATATATATATATATATATATATATATATATATGTCAGTTTACATGGTTGTCTTTCGAAAGCGTACGAGTAATTATTCCTTGATGAGGACAGCATATACACGCCACGATAAGTAGGATATTTCAATCTGCAGATATTCTCTATATTTACCTTTCGGCTTGATAGCAGAAAATCTTTCACATGTCATCGCTGCTGATGCCAATGTGCTGAGATAAACAACCCAACGTACTGAAGTTCATTGGACCTTTTTGAACCTTATTCCTGGGAATGGAAATTGAATTGGAAATTGATTAATGGTGTCCCAAGGTGATTAGCGGATCAATATGTTTAGCTAAAATGATTAGAGAAATAGTGACGCGTGTTTATTCGGGAGGATGACGGTTTGGAAACAATATAATTCTTCTAAATCTAAAATCTTTTAATTTTAGGAAAGGAACGCTAAAGATTCTTTATATGAGTACTAGCTGCATATAATCGATGTTGCCAGGTTTAAAAATATTGGCGGGCGGAGGGTTTAGTTACATACAATTTAAGATAGACCGGATATCCTAACTTAGTACGATTTTCCTGGAAGTGAATACCATGTTTGATAAGATAAAATATACCCATTTTCATCTATAAAATATAAACGGGGAAATAACTTAAAGGGCTAAATAACTCTTAAAGCTGTAATAAATAAACTTACGTCCGTGTATAAAGGCAAATGGTGTAGGTTAATAATAATTGAAAATAAATTAAATTAAATATAAATCAAATTAAAATAAATTAAATAAATCAACTTTAAATAAAAAAAGGCTCCTTCAGTTTTTGATAGATCAGGGATACACACGAACAGGTGCTTACGCGTGAAATTTTGTGGTAGAAGGTGCACAATCTCCAACCACACCTCTTCTGAGTCGAAATTGTTAAATGCAAGTGGCTAGTGAAGTATACGACTGAAGATAAGTAAATAGCACATACAATGCCTAGAATTCTCAAATATTCTCTCATTTGACACAAACCAGGCTCGACGTTGATTAACTTCTGTGATCTGATGTGACCCGGTGTGTCAACGTTATTATGCCGCATATAATCAACTTTAAATCAATTTCTAAATAGAGCAATTAACACAATTTTTTTACGATAAACAATTAATAATATGAAGCTAATTATTAAAATAGATGTTCATAAATGGGTACTTATGCACTTATTGAACTGTGCTGAAATACCAACGTTATTATTTAGAAAGCCAATCTTAACATGGAAAGAGAAGAGTGTTTTGTAACTATTTTGTGCTTTTATGTAACAATTGAATAAAAAAAAGATATCGTAAAACTTTAATTTAAAAATAGTGCGCAAGAACCCATTAGTGTAATTTGCAAATGAGGTTACTCCATGAATGTAGATTCCCTTTGAATAAATAGTATATATATATATATATATATATATATATATATATATATATATATATATATATATATATATATATATATATATATATATATAAAGTAAGATTGTAAACGTCCGTATTCAGTTTAAACATTAATTTGTAAAACAGTGGAACTTTCGTACATACTAACCAAGGTGTAAGCAAAGAAATAGACAGGAATACGACATTATTATAAGAGATATACCAAACAAAAAAGGGTAGGAGCGTTTCTCCAACTTTTATGATCTTGGAAAGTGCGTACTAAGACCTTTTTTATAGAAATCGTCCCAGAGAGGCCAATTGACATAAAGAGCTAAAACATACTACTTCAATGTCAAAAGGTAGCCTACCATTATTGTTAGATGGATAAATTCAAACTCCAAAATCATCAATTTTTCATCCCCCTGGCAGAAACATCGCTCATAAACTATAAGAACTAAAGGACAAAATAAGGGAAGCGATAATGATGAGGTTATCGAAATTAATTCCAAGGTCAACATTTTACTCTCTTAAAACTTTTTTGACTCACAAGGAAATTGAGATATCGATTATATGGTGTAGTTTTTAATCTATCATTTAATTTGAAAAAAAATCTTCCTTGTTTTCAATCATTACATAATAATGTTGGTAAAGTAATATTCGAAAAAAATTAATCAACAGTTAATTATTTGATTTAATTATTGTTTTCTGTTCATTTATAAAAAAGGTTTTATTTAAGTTTCCAAATGCAAAAAAAAAAAAGATAAATATTAGCGGGGCGTAGACTTATTTATAAGATACTCTTACGTTCAAGCAAATAATTTATTATTCCTTATAAAACAAGGATTAAATAAATGGGATGAGAAATCGACTCTAAAACATGTTATTAAAGGTAAGATTCTTGAAATTATAATGTGTTTTTTGGTTAATACTTGCGTAGCACTAATACATAGAAGGAATGAAGCGCCATCTTCAAATTATGCTGCCTTATATACCAGTGCTAGGTTTAATAATCTACCAGACTTCATTCTCATTTTGGAATCCAGTAAAATGAAGCGACTACAAAAAAGATATACTAAACCATAGTAAACTATTCGATTGGTGAAAGAAAGATTATTGATATTTACTTCTTTAATAATTCACTGTTTAAGAGGTTCCGCGTGAACTATCATGCAAGGAATGAACGCTACCTAAATATTTTCAGTATTCGCAATGGTTTTAGTTTGATTCATTTTGACAAAGAGAAAAGAACCACTCGAAATATTAAAAATATAACATATCAAAAACAACAATGTTTTTATGCTCCTTACAATCCCGAAATACTTTTCTAGAAGTATACATGGAATAACATAGAAATTTACACATTATATATATATATATATATATATATATATATATATATATATATATATATATATATATATATATATATATACTAGTAAAATTACCCGTCGTTGACTGGGTTCAAAAATAGTCTACAGAAAATGAACTCTGATTTATGACAGTATGATAGGTTATGAAAAGGAAGGGTTGTAAAGAGATAGCTTTGAATTTGGGGGTATCAAAACCAAAGCAAAATATGATGAAAGTAAAAATAAAATAGATAAACCCCATAATTTATTATACCATACCTGTTCACACTGAAATATTTATCATAATATTCTGTGGATCTATATAAAAAAAAACCTTGTTAAACTTTGTGACATATTTCCATTCTATGGAGGCCAGGCGCGAACCAACACCCCATAATTTTATTATACCATATTTCTTCAAACTCAAACCTAATTATCAAAGTAGATGGATATGAAAGTCTTTATTAAAGTTTGTGCCTATTTCCATTCTATGGAGGCCTGGCGCGAACGCAAACCCCACAATTTCATCATACCATCCCTATTTAAGTTAAAACATACTTATCAAAGTATTCTCATGTACATTTATATCAAAAATACTTGTAAACGTTTTTTTTTTTTAATTTTTTATTTCCATACTTTGTGGACCAGGCGCGTACGCAGACCCCACAATTTTAATGAACCACCGTTCTCCCAGATCAAACATACCCATTTCTGTGTCTCGATAATCTTCTATCATTATATGTGATCAGTTTTTTAAAATAGTCAACCATATATGAGCCTATTCGTGATCAGAGACACACACACGTTCAGTTTTATATTATAGATATATAGTGTGTTTATTATAGAAACATTATTGGTTGCTTATGTGCATATATGTGTCAGTATAATTTCAATTCAAAGAGACCCCCCTCATCAGACCAAAAAGAAGAAATTATTTGGTCTGATGAAGTGGTCCCTTTGAATTGAAATTTCACTGAAATATGTATGCACCTATGTAACCAATAATGTTTGTATAATGAACAGACTGTATAACAGCTCTGTCCTACACTGAGCATTTATTAATAATCACGTGGGTTTCATTGGATTTACCTCTAGGAAACCAATCTATGCAACCATTATACCCCCCCACACACACACACACATATATATATATATATATATATATATATATATATATATATATTTATATTTATATTAAGTGATTTTCCTCGTTTTCGGACTTACATGTAACAGATATCTTATTCCATCAGACATTCGTTGCCGTGAAAAACACCAAACGGAACGATGTCGAAAAAAGAAAGAAAAAAAATCATTTTAAATATCTTTACTTGAAAATGTTTTCTTTGAAAATCGAAAATTCGTTCGTTTTTTTCAACACTTTCGAATTTAAAATTCTCAACTGCTTTCAACGAGAAGAAATCACTTAACCAACAAAGGCGATCCCACGCCATCCTCTCGAACTTACATAAAACAGAAATCTCGTTTCATCACAGATTCGTGGCCGTGAAAAACACCAAACGGAATGACGTAAAAAAAAAAAAATCTTAAATATCCCTACTTGAAAAATGTTTATTTGAAAACCGAAAATTCGTAATTAAATAAAACATGTTTATTTACAAAAAATGCATTTGTTAATCTTTTTTAACACTTTCATAGTTAAAATTCTTAAATGTATTCGACGAGGAAAAAATATACAAAGGTGATCCACTGTCCGTCCCATTTACTTAAAAACGCATATATATATATATATATATATATATATATATATATATATATATATATATATATATGTATATATATATATACAATTAAAGTAGAAAAGACCTTACTTTTGGAACGACCCTATTATATATATATATATATATATATATATATATATATATATATATATATATATACTTCATTTACTCATATAAAATTAATATACGAAAGTGCAAATTATAGTATATACTTCAACAGTGCTCAATACGTAGGTAGAGCTATTTAGTAAGTTATAAAATATATAGGGTGATTAATCTACACTGAATATTCCGCGTTTCATCCACTCTAGGATTCTTCAGGATTCAATCATATATATATATATATATATATATATATATATATATATATATATATACAACAAATGAGAAAGGTCTATATTC
The DNA here is from genome assembly GCF_053919585.1 of Euprymna scolopes. NCBI lineage: Eukaryota > Metazoa > Mollusca > Cephalopoda > Sepiida > Sepiolidae > Euprymna > Euprymna scolopes. Next base: position 153,286,179 of record NC_136483.1, read on the forward strand.
CAAATTTCATGATGTTAACCATCTTATAATTTATTACTTTAATTACATTGTACATTTACAAAAATTGATAGCAACTGTTCCGTAGCGCAAACTCATTCATTTGGTTATTATATCAATCAATGTATTTATTTCGCTTTTAACCCATCAGAAGAGAAAGCAACTATCAATCAACCAAAAGTAAAAATGCATTTATGCATGATTACAAAACCCGAAAATTGGAAGAGATGTTGCATTTAAATTTTATTTTATATTTTTATACGGAATTATATATATATATATATATATATATATATATATATATATATATATATATATATATATATATATATATATATATATATATATATATATATATACACGAAGGTGGTTCCAAATTAATACGTTCTATTCTTAAAACTAAAAAATTAAAACGTTTAAGATCTACGAAAACGGTTGTAGTACCATTAAAACGAGCGACCTAAAGTTTTTTTTTTACGCACTACCATTTTTTCCAGTGATGAACTTGCTTTCTCACTCACATTTCTGTTGCCACTATGAAATTGACGAACCCATCTCTTCACGTTCAACAGGCGCCTGCGAATGTGGATCAGGTTCATTTTTTTCTGTATGAAAGAATTCAATGATACATCTCTGCTACTGACGCACGTCTATGAGAGGGGTCGCTTTCTTAGAGTTTTATGTGGTCACTATCTACAACAGAGAAATGAAACTGTAAGGTCACGAATGCATTAGTTCAGTCACCATAACAATGCAATTTCGATCCCCTCTGACCCTTTAGGACGGAAAAGAAACAGATACTATTATTTTTGGAACGCCTTTCATCTCGTCTCGTCGCCCCCTCTTCCTCCCCCCTCTCGCCCTCTCTCTCTTTATATATATATACACATGCATATGTATATATGTATATATACATATATATATATATATTTGTAGGTTAGTTTAGTTTCGTATATACAAACATGTATAATAGTTTATAATTTGTTGATATTATTTTCATAAGTATGCATACATAACTCAGAATTAATAAATTTACTAATTATTAAATAGTACATTTTTGTAGAAGATTCATAAATTGATTAAAATTGTTAGTACGTATAGTTGGGTTTAATGACTTTGTTTGATAAAAAATCAATATGGCGTAATGAAAAATATAAAAGGTAACTGCAGCTTGTCTTCCAATTTTCGGAGTTTCACCATGTCAAATCACATTTCAATTCCTTTTGACGGATTGATTGTTACTATTTTTCTAATGAGTTAAGGGCATAATAGAATCACTGAGTGATATAATAAAGTGATTGATTTTGCGCTACAAAACATATACTGTCAAGAATTGTATGTCAACTGATGTAACGGAATAAGTTGTTCAACATCATGAATTTTGGAATATAGCTTTTTGTCATTTATTCTCTCTCTCTCTCTATCTCTCTCTCTCTCTCTCTCTCTCTATATATATATATATATATATACATTACTGCCTACTTAACCACACACTTACATACATAGTTAACAATGAAAGTCAACAAATAGAATCGAATATATGTTCATGCCTTCTACTGTATTATTTTGACTTTCTCTCTTCCGATTATTTCATTTTGTTTTTCTGCATTTCATGAGAACAAATTGAATCCAGCAAATTAGTTTTGCTTTAGCGTATCACTTCTGAGTCTATTGTTTATAGAGATTTTTTATTGATATTTAATAATCTGAACATTCTCTTATGACAGTTTCAATAGTAAAACAACTGAACACTTCCTAAACAATTTAAAAAAAAATTACATTTTCACCCCAAACAAGGCACATTGCCACTTTGGTGTAGGGGGCTACTATCAGATACAGCAACTACTGGGGCACTATGTTGGGATTTGGGCAGCAAGATGTCGGTTCACGTTACACTTGAACTTCTGCATGTCAGTACAGTTAGGGAAGCAGCGACCTGGAATGGAATTCCAGAGTCTAGCGGTTCTGGGGAAGAAACTACTGGAGTAGAAAGATCTTTTACATCTAGGGATCTATACTGTGTAGGGGTGGGATTTAGCTGCTTGTCGGGTTTGTCGAGGGTGTTTACGTCGTGGGGCACAAGTGATTGCAGTTCGTCAGAGAATTCACCATTAAAATACTTGTAGAACAGGCAGAGGGATTCAACGTTTCGTCGATGGGATAGAGACTGAAGCTTAGATGCCAGTTCAGGGCCTATCAGATTGGCGACTCTCTTTTGAACCTTGTCTAGGAGCGAGAGACTAGCAGCAGATGCACCAGCCCAAATGTGACAACACTACTCCATACATGGGCGAATGGTGGCCTTATAGAGATACAGGATATTTTCAGGTGTCAGTAGTTTTCTAGCACGGTAGAGAGAGCCTACCTTTTTCGCAGCGGCCCTTGCAATGTTTTCAATATAATTGTTCCAACTCATGTTTCCTGTGAACGTTAGGCCAAGCAGTTTGAAAGATTTACTCTCAGGCAGGGGGTCACTGGCCATTGCTATTGGTGGTAGAGAAGGTTTCTTGTAATTATTGAAGCAAACCAGTTTAGTCTTGGCAGCAGTGAATGTGACCATCCATTTATGTCCCCATTCCACTACAGATTGAAGGTCATCCTCTAATGTTTTTGCCATTTCTTTAGAAATGTGTTCATTTGTTTTCCTGTCATGCCTGTTATAGAGCGTGGTGTCATCAGCATATATACCCAACTCAGAGACAGTTTTGTCGGGGAGGTCATTAATAAATATTAGGAACAATAGAGGTCCAAGGATAGAACCCTGAAGCACTCCCACATTTATATCACACTGTTTAGATGTACGACCGTCGAGGGCTACCTGGATATTTCTCTTATCTAAGAAGGATTTAATTATGTTAAGTTTCTACCAGTGATACCGTATGATTTAATTTTCCTGAGGAGACCCTCATGCCATACCCTGTTAAAGGCCTTAGATATATCTAGAGCTACCGCTCTGCCCTCCCCCGTTTTGTCCAGTGAATGGTATATACGTTCAGAGATTACAGTGAGGATGTCAGCTGTGGAACGGGCTTGTCTAAATCCATATTGTTTGTCAGTCAGAAGTTTAGCATCTATAAGGTGCCGAACTAGAGCATGGTAAATTATGGTCTCAAATATTTTGGCGAAAAATGGGAGGAGGCTAATGGGGCGATAATTTGATGGGTCAGTTCTTTCGCCAGAATTCTTGAATATTGGTTCCACAGAAGCGGTTTTCCAACAGCCCGGAAAGCATGATTCATTAAGGCATTTGTTGTAGAGTTTGGAGAGAACTGGAGCTACTTCGGCTGGGCACTTTTTTAATAGCACAGCTGGGATGAGATCAGGTCCACATGCTTTTGAAGTGTCAAGGTTTTTTATGATAGCGTGTACCTGAGCAGGGGTGATTTTTAGATCGTCTAGCGTGGCGTCTGTCCGCAAAGGAAAGTCAGGCAGAGGGTGGTTGGAAGGGTCCAGTGTGGAGTTCGAGACAAACCGGCTGGCAAGCATATTAGCCTTGTCGGTTGCTGAGCAAACAACCTGGTGATTGTTGGTTAGTGGGGGAATTGTTGATTGCCCATTATTTACTACACTGTTGTAGATTTTCCAGAAGTCACGATTTCCTAATTTTTGTGCTTCGATGCGTTGTTTAGTGGTTTCAATAAATTCTCTCCTAACTGTCGCTATTTCTTTCTTAACGTTACTTCTAGCTTGTATATACTTCTGTTTGTTTGAACTGTACTAATGCCAGTTAAATCTGCTGTATGCATGCTGCCTTTGAGCAATGGCAGTTGCGCAAGTCGAAGTAAACCATTGGGGAGAGTGGGGTTTGCTATAAAATTTCCGCATGGGAACGTGTGCTTCAATTGCTGTTTTGAACCATTCAGTGGTCTCATTTGCGCACTGTTCAGCAGGAAGAGATAAAATATTTCCCCATGGGGCATCTCTGGTAAGACTTCTGATGGCTTCCCAGTCTGCCTTTTTATAATATCTCGTTTTGAGCACTGGCTCTTCAGTTTTGGGTCTAGAATTTAGGGCGATTTCAACCATTATCACTGCATGGTCAGCGTTCCCGAGTGGCCTGTCAGCAGTTGTTATACAATCCTCGGGAACTGTAGTCAGAAACAGATCTAGAAGTGATGCGTGTTGTTCTTGCTGGTCAGGGAAACCGGTTGGAAACGTAACAATTTGTGATAGGGAGTGAGATATAGCGAAACTATGTGTTGAGCTGCCCGCTGCATCTATGTGAGTAGAGAATCCAAGCCAATTTTTATGGTGAACATTAAAGTCACCAAATACATGTACTTGTGCGCTAGTGTCGATGGAGAGTGCTGTGTCTATGCTGTCAGAGACTTTGTTTATTATCGTGCAGTCCTGGGTCGAGGGAGAGCGGTAGGTTTGTTTCTCTAGTCAGGGGGAGGGTGTTACGAATGTAGACTCCAATTCGTGTATATGTCTGTCAGAGTCCTTACGGCAGAGTGGGAGATAGCCAGGCATGTTAAAGTAGCTAGAGGGGATGGAGGAGTGTAGGTTAGTCTCGCTTAGTGCTAAGATATCCAGGGTATTTGTTAGGAGAAATGCTTCAACATCAGCTAACTTCGTTCTAAGCTCACGGATGTTAGTGAATGCAAGCCTCAAGGGAGGAGGCAAGTTGAATTTGTTTGTCCTTAGGCCTGGATAAAGCTTATTTTTTATTGTACTGTCATCATGTTTTTAAAGAGTTTCAGTTAGGTAAGGGGGAGCTGAACAAAAGATTATGCAGGATATCAGACATGCAACACAAGTAGACCATTAGCTGACCTTTCTTCAACTAGGACTGTGGCCTCAGGAAAGCCTATCGGGGATGAGTGCAGGGCCCCTTTCCATGCGCGACATGGCACTACAAACATCCCGATATTATACAACTGTTGATGGAGCAGCCGCTCTTAGCGCTACCAAAGAGTTAGGGCTCATGTACTACCAGTCGGAAACAGCAGCCAGAAACTGTCAATCCAGTACCCTCAGCCCACTAGAAGAAGATCACCCCAATCTAATTGCACAGGCATTTGTGGTACTCAAGCACTCCCAAGTGCCCAGTTTTGAGGGGTGGGATTTGTCGGGAGTGGGTGAACGGCATTCATTGCCATAGACAAGAAACAAGATCTATCACTAAGTGTTTTGTTGATTCACTTTTGATAGTGTCTCTGCGCCTGAGTAATAGGCAAAGAAGGAGTATGGAAGCCGGCGATAGACAGAGCCTATCTACTCCTTAGGTTTGCAGACCGTTAATTTGTTTGAGTCCCCAGCTCTAGGAAGGTCGTCATCCTAGACTGAAGTGGCCTCCCGCCTTTTGGTTTAGTTCCAGGGTTTTGCTTCTACTAGACGGGTGATCTGAGAAGGTCTACTGGATCCATCAGCCCTGAGAGGGTTTGCTCCGCGCCTGGATCCAAATCTAGGTATTTCTGCGACCCCGCATGGTTAGTTAATGTTACAGCGTTAGTTTGTAGAGTTTATATATAATGAATAGTTACACTCCTCAAAGTGATTTAAGGGCATGCAGTGTAAGCAGTTTTGTGGGGAGGCTTGTTAGAAAAGCGTTAGTGTGGATTAAGACTTTAACTTTTAGGTTTTTTATTTTTTTAAAACTTTATGTTAGTTTAGGTTCAGGATAACGTTATAGTTTGAGTAGGTATTAGGAATTGAGCTAAGAATTTTGCCCAGTCACTGTATATTTATATTTACGAAGGTTTAGGTGCAGGGGCAGTACACTCAGGGTGTAACTGGAGGTACATTTTAAGACATGGCGTATTCCGTATGTATAATTAAGTAAATAGGTATTTGGGCAAGTTTTCAGTAGATGCAAATAGATAGAAGTTGTGTCAGTGTTTCTAGTATTGAGGGGAGATAGTTTCAGTTTTCATTTAAGAGTCATCGACCGTTTTGCATGACAGGGAGTATCGGATTTGGTTTAGTATTTTTCGTTGCAAAACCATCTACGAAGAGGCAGTTGTTATGTAATGAAGATCGCTTTGCATCCGAGTGCATACTTTTAGCTGGTAAATAGCAAACTGGATAGGAATGAACTCTAAAGCATGTCAGAGGTAGAAATGTATGGATGTATAGTGATGACTGTTAGGCGGTTAGCATGTGAAAGTTAGGAGCTTGAGGCTAAGGATTCCACTACTAAGGCGTATGTATAATGTAGGGTTTTAGTGGCAGCTAGAGAGGGGGGCAGATTGTTAGCTTTCAATGGTTGGGGTTATTAATTTACAGAATGCAGTAAAGTTTCATTTGGATTTAGAGTTTACAGTATTGTTTTAGCTTGGGAGAAAGGAATAAAAGCTTCCCTTCTTTTCCACTATTTTGCATAGTGACGCAGCTAATATCACTGTAGATTTCAGTTACAATTATAGTAACAGTTAATTACAAGCTATATCCAGAGGTTTGGTAAAGATATCAACGAAGCCTCTTTATTAATACAAGCGAGCATAGGGTAATTGTAGATATTAAGTATATTGCTTAAATAAAGTTCTTCTAACTTTTACGGTAGAAAAATAAATCCACGTTTGTGCTAATTTCGGAAAATTTATCCTGCCTAATGCTATTTTAACTCTAGCCTTAGTACAGGGCGTGGCATAATTTAAGCTGGAAGAGAAACGTGGTTGAGTTTTGCTTGGGGGGTGAATTTAAAAATCTAACCAGAGAAAACAAGACAAATGCATATATAAATTAAAATACACATAATTACAAAATCAAATAATAAATTTAAAAGAGAAGAAATAACAAAGTTAGTATTTTTTATGACTGGCATGATTTTGGATAATACATAACTTGCTTGCGCCACGCTCGACAGCACTTACAGTATCACGGCTAACCAAATTTGGAGGAGGGGAGTGATTTCTTGGACCGGATATTGTGTGTGTGTTCTATTTTTATCTTCCGAGTTCTACGCACATGCGTGTATATGTTAATTTTACTTTTTTTTTGTTCTTCTAGCTTCGAAGGTAGATAAAATAAATCCATGTTTGTGCTAATTTCGGAATATTTATCCTGCCATCCGTCACACTCACCAATTAAAACACACCCTAAAACATGTTTCAATAAATTATACATACATTTCATCCATGTTTTAAAATTATTACATTTATGCCGAACAAACTTTTTTCTTCGCTGCACTCTCCTCTCTCTCTCTTTCACATACGCGATGGTCTTTTCTATAAATACTATTATCGCGTGTATTCTTCGAAATTATCTGATCCGTTCCATCTTGTTTGACACGTTCGTCTCATGGTTTCCATCAATCCGTTGCTTTGATATTGGTATAGGTGAATATTATACTTACTACTACTACTACTACTACTACTACTACTACTACTACTACTACTACTACTACTACTACTACAACGACAACAACAACTACTACTACTACTACTACTACTACTACTACTACTACTACTACTGTATAGGTAAATTTCATACTTATTAATAATACTACGTAGGTAAATACAATACTTGTTACTACTACTATGTCGATGAATATAACACTTAATACTACTATATGGGTGATTATAATATTTAATACTACTATATGGGTGATTATAATACTTAATACTACTATATGGGTGATTATAATACTTAATACTACTATATGGGTGATTAAATACTTAATACTACTATATGGGTGATTAAATACTTAATACTACTATATGCGTGATTGTAATATTTAATACTAGCGGGGGTACCCGGCGTTGCCCGAGTGTTTGTTTCCGGGATGGGGGGGTTTAAAAAATGTTATGGTAGGTAAGTAGGAAGGATTAAACCCGGAGTCATGAGTAAAAGTAGGAAAATAAAGTGTGAAAAAAAAAAACCATCTGCAACGTTAACAGTTCGGCCACCAAGAAAAGTCCATTCCAGTTGTTTAGGAAAAAAAAATAATAAAAAAAAACGACTACGGTAGGTCGGCGCGAACGTGAAAATATAATGTGAATTGGCCAGCACGCTAACCACTACGCCACAGAGCACTGCAGCTTAGTTTAGTGATTTTAAATAACTTCACATGAAAGAACTACGAAGCCAAACCGGTGTTCTCTTCTCAAATGTTCCTTGTGAACGATCCCCAAACGGTGTTAAGTGGTGGCAGGGGGAGGAGGAATTTATTAGAGAGAAAATATTTTACCACTTCCATTGATCTTAACCGATTTTGGCCGTGACTTCTCAGCAGAAAAAGTATACAAATCTAAGATTATCGAGGAATTTGAGAAATAATAAGCCTATAACACACCTCAGATATTGTTCTGCCGTTTGTGCATATTATATTTGCATGAAATATCTCGATTTTTAATCCTATTAAGGTCAAAATCCGACGGGAAAAATTAGTTCATTTTATTTATATAGAGAAGAAGAAGAGAAGAAGAGAAGAAGATAGATAGAGAAGAGAAGAAGAAGAAGAAGAAAAGAGAAGAAGACTACTATACGGGTGGTTATAATATTTAATTCTACTATATGGGTAATTATAATATTTAATTCTACTATATGGGTGATTAAATACTTAATACTACTATATGGGTGATTATAATATTTAATACTACTATATGGGTGAATATAATACTATACTTATTACTACTACGATATAGGTAAATACAATACTTATTATTGCTACTACATAGGTGAATATAATACTTAATACTATTACTATACAAGTCAATAAGGATCTTTTATTTCTGTGGTAACAATTTTTCTTTCTTGTTAGATTTTTACATAAAGTGTTTTTACATTTTGTCTGGAGTGATTTTCATGAAAAAAAAAAACAAAAACAAAACCAAAACAAAAACAAAAAACCCCCCGAAGAATTAATTTAATTGATCTTAATTTTTCATGGCTTTCATTCCAAGTCGTATTATAGAAAAGACCATCGCGTATGTGAAAGAGAGAGAGAGAGATAGATAGATAGAGAGAGAGAGAGAGAGAGAGAGAGAGGTGGATGCAGCGAAGAAAAAAGTTTGTTCGGAATAAATGTAATAATATTAATCGTCGAGTATTATATTATAAAACTAATTAATTTATTTTAGGGACTGATGGTTTAATCTCGTTTGCATTATAATTGTCATAATGACATCATAATTGCCATAATAATTTAGTTTTGACAGTGGAACGAATCACTCTAACTCTGTCATGTTATATCGCCCTATTATGCATCGCACTTGCTTTATATGTTTTCTTCTAGTTTCATGATGTAGATGCTGTTTAGTCACCCAAGTAGGTCACATCTTTGTTTTGGTATCCAAAATACAACATCTCTGATGATGTTTCCCTGTGCCCCCAGCAGTGTCCAGCAAATCTGATTCTTCTCTCTCTCTCTCCCCCTTTCTCTCTCTCTTTATCTATTTTTCTACTATCTATCTGTCTATCTATCTATCTCTTCTCACATTCTCTCTGCTAAATCTCCCTTTTTTACATTCTTTTTGCTAAATGCTGTTGTTTAAAGATGAGAGCTCTTATCCACTGGCTTTCCATGTAGAACATCCACTAGATATAGAAATCAGCCGTAAATACATTAATCATGCACAAAAGCACGGTCTTCCCGCTGGCAAGTTATCACACCCAGAAGCGACCCTACTACAGTTAAGCCAAGGGAATCAGCTTGGTGGATATGTGCACAAACAAAATGAATTCGTCAGTTACAGTCAATGATGGACCATTCTAATTCAACAAATATCTAACGTGTTGTCTATAGGAGCGGCATCCCTAGATAAAATTCAGTCACCCAAAAATCTATTTGTATTAATAAAAGTTAAATTTTAGTGAGAAAGATTTGGACATATTTGCCATTCCAAAGTCGACATCAATAATTCAAATATTCTGTAATAGAAAGTGTCCATTATATGCTACGCATATGACTACAAGTCGTCCTTTGCCTTGTGAAATATGAGTATATGAATTTGTGTTGACATCCGACGAGATGACATGTTCCCCGTGTGGGTTGAACCTCCAGCGAAGCGAGGAAGGTGAAGCAGCGGGTGATGAAGATGAGAGACAGCGTATTAGATTGTCTTGTTAGCTCTAGGAGAAAACTGTGATGCAATAAATGGTGTTGGCGCAATTAGAAAAAGAAAAGGAATGAAAAAAAAGCATGTGAGAAGCGATTACGAATTTATGTGGAAAAGAAGGAAAATATAGAAGGGGAAACACGGGAAAATCAAAAATAAAAGAAAGAACGAAACTGAAAAATGATGTTGGAAATTTAAACAAAAGAGCTTATTAAAAAATATTACGGCATCAAAAATTGATGGCCAAGCGATATAATCATACGCAAAGAAAATTTAATCCCCGTTAACCTCCTGGGATCTTTCTATCGCGTAAGCTGAAATGCAATAAATAAATAAATAAATAAATAAATAAATAAAATTAGAAATAATAAAATGAATAAAATAAAAATCAATATTGTATGAAACGTGAAATGCAAAATACATTATATGGCCTTCTAGCTAAGATTATAAAAAATAGAACTATTTTCATGGAAATCGCTATGGACAATGCGTGAAGCAACTGTATGTAAGAAGCTAATAAAAATGAACGATTAATATTATAAAGACACATTAAACCTAATGTATCTTGCTGTTCAAAAAAGGTAGAAGTAAGAAGAGACTCAGAAAGCAGGAATATAATTCCACAGCTTGCAGTTCCTAGAAAGAGGCTACTGGACTAGTTAACTGCATTTGAATGATAAATCAAAACATCTAATTCATGAAGACTACTAAATTAATCAGTCAAACGAGCATAAACAAAGGAAGCAGGGCAATATAAGACAATTATGAAAAAAAAAGACATGAGATAATAGTGCTTATAGAAGATATCGAGGCTAAAACATCACGGCTGTTAAATAAAGGTTGCATCATCATCATCATCATCATCATCATCATGCCGGGATCAATGTGACTGCAGAGTTTCCTGTCTTCTATCAACTGCCTCAGATCTTCCGGTTCACAGTTGGCGTCGTGTACTATTTGCTGGATATACGTGGATCTAGGTCGTCCTTTTTACCGATTGCAGTTAAGAATAAAGGTTGGGACCAATTAAATTATAGATTTGTGCATCTATCAACAAACATCAAATAGGATAGAAATTCACAGCACAAAAATGACAACACGCTCCATACAAGATTAAAGTGTAGGCACGGTTCTATCCAAAGATTGTGCAAAAATATAGTGGAGTTTTCGTTCGCACCAGGCCTGCATATGATGCAAAAATGACACAAAAGCATACAAGGGTTTTGAAGATAGACCTCAATAACGAGATCCATTCTAAAACTCATGAACTACTTAGATAAGCATATGTCAGTTTTAACAAAGATTGGACTATATCGTTAGGTTTGCGTTAACTCCAGACATACAAAGGAATTAAATATGTCACCAACATCTACAAGCCGCTAATAATCATTACATTCTGATATATTCTGAAACTATGAGTCAGCGTGATATTTTACGAGACCAGCTAGAACTTAGTACTTGTAGGCCATAATAATGCTTTGAGATTTTGAGATTTTAATTCCAAATGATATAATGAAAATATCAAATTGATATTGTTAATGATTATGTAATTTCTGTTAATTTCAACAATAATTACATTCAGTATGAACAACCTCCCACTAAGAGATTTGTGTCCAAAATTATGGCCCCTATATTTTCGGATGTTAATATATATATATATATATATATATATATATATATATATATATATATATGTATGTATATATATATATATATATACGGTCAATTTTTGGTCTAAACATTTGAAATTTTACATAAAGGGTATTCGAAAAGGGAAAAATTTTAATCGATTTTGGCGTAAAATTTGGCTGTCAAGGGGTCAAAGTATAAACATTTGACCGTTTCAGTTGCAGTTTCTAGCAAACTACTCAGCCAAATTTGGGTCTAAACATGTGACATTTGACATAAAGGGTATTCAGACTTTCAGCAAGCTTTTTAATAAGTTTTTTGGGCGAAAATTTGGCTGCTACGAGGCCAAAGTTGGAAGAGTTGACATTTGAAGACTCTACCAAACTTCTCTCCTAATTCGGGTCCTAAATACTTATATATTTAGATGTAGGTTACTTAGATATGGGTGAAACCTTTTAATTTGATTTGAGTCCAAAACAATAAATGTTAAGGGGTCAGAATTCGGGTCAAATTTTAAAGAAATTTGTTTCTTTGGTCTTTACCAACTCTTCTCTATGGTAGTAAAGGAAACCTATTATATAGAAAGGCATTACCGTACATATTCACACTTTTTAATATATACATATTCATATAAAGTTACGGACAGTACATAGGGCCCGAGCAAAGCCGGGCTGAACTTCCAGTATATATGGAAATGCATATGCACATTTTTCGTTGTTTTCATTTATTTATTATTTTTTCTAATAGAATACCTAGCGAAACATGTGTCCGATGATAACTGTTGTTAATGGTGATATTTAGAGTCAGGAAGAAATTTGCAATCATTCATTAAAGAGAGAAACATTTTAGTGAGGCATTTCTTACCTACTTTTTAAAATTAAAATGCTTTCTGTAAGAAATCGAATATTTCCTGCAATGTATACCCCCTATCGTTGCAATATTGCATCGTTGTGATTCCACTTCAACTTGTAAATAATATTAATTCCTAAATTAATATATCTAACCCTAGTATTTAGTCACGTATTCGAAAGAACTGAAAGATTATACAAGCGAACCAATAATATGCAAGTTGGCTATTCTCTTTAATCTAACTTGTTTGAATATATATATATATATATATATATATATATATATATATATATATATACGTATATATATATGATCGCATATATATGTATATATATATGCACATATATGTATATATATGTATATGTATGTGAATATATATATATATATATATATATATATATATATATAAGACGAAAGTTACGATTGATTTGTGGCATCAAAGAAGAAATATGTATAAACAATGTCCGCCTAACCCATTAAGTATATTGGAATTCTTTACAATGCGATATACTTTGAAATCCGATTCTTCAACTTTACGAATTCTGTCTCATTCTCCAATTTCTTGTAGTCACTCGACAACCAAACAAATAACACGATTGAATAAATAAAATAAAGCATTTCACTACCACAATCAGAGAATTCATCTTAATATATATATATATATATATATATATATATATATATATATATATATATATTGATACGAAAAGGATGTTTGTTCTTTACTGAACTAACAATAGCCGGTAGAATTCAAACTTTCTAATACGTTTATGGCATAGACTGAGTGATTTTTTTTTTCAAACGGCGCGGAATCGTTAGAATTCAGAAAATGTAGTGCAGTATTACGTGAAAAGAATGTTTTTTATTATTTTTCTATCATTAACTGCAGGTGCCCGGCTTTTGGGGACAATAGGTCAATAAATATTATTAAATTGTACTGTTATGACTTGCGATTCTATTGATAACACTGATTTATTTTGCGTAGTAATGACAATAGTAATGTAGTACTGTAACAAAAAAGACTGTGTAGCATCCACTATATACGGTCGGAACAAATCTGCGGCGGGGACATTTTAAAGCAATAACCGTTTTCAACACGCGCGCGTTCGAAGTATGCGTAAAGACACAACGTCGTAATTTGGCCATTCTCATATATAAGATTAAAGCAACTACGTTACGCTTCACGCGTAGCAATACAAGAAATAGTCCTGAACATTCTGGAACATGCGTATATAAGCTTTTGCCCGCTAAAATCAAGCCAGTTTCTTTTCAGATTTCTACAGCTCAACATGTAGCTAAGAGATTCCATCGATGCTAGACGTTAAATTACATAACGGGACTTCCTGCACGTTATGATCCTTAAATTCTCAATATGGAAAAATTCTCTTATCTAACGAAATTTATTCTTCTTGATGACCCTCTTATCACAAATTGCTATTTTCATACGTATTGACCTCCCCCCCCCAGATTCTACACTGGTAACGCCGACGTTTTATTTTGCAATATATCTTTCTTCTACATTAGTTGCCTTACTAAGTATTTCTTACTATTTAACAAATAGAAATCAATAAGGTGAGTAGAAAGTGGATATTGGGTTTACTTTTGGCAGCCGCGTAACATTCGCTTCTCTTATTTTGTCCCTCAGTCACCACAGTTCATGGATGATATTTTTAACAAAACGGGGGAAGAATTACTATTTTCTGGGTCAGAGTCTATTCCATCCTTTACTTATCATTGGCAAGTTTATTTTTATCTTGAAGTAGTAGTTTTTAACTCTTTACATCAAATGGCTTCATGCCTTTCCTTAAGCGTTTTTTTTATATAAAAGAACTGAAGAATAGTAAATAATTATCATTAAGAATGTTTAGTGGTGACTGTGGTCAAGTAGATACCACTGACTGAAAATTTAGGTGTCACAATTTCGAATCCAGTTCGTTCCACAAAAATCACTTTCACTTTTGATGTTAACAACCTTCACGTGGTCCCTCCCCTAATCCCCGATGTCTTTCTTGTAATAATTATGCCTAGAAAATATCGGGGAAAACAATGTCAATAATATAATCCTCGGATTCATACGATATGATTATGATGTTTAAGAATATTACTGCCGACCCCTCCTTGTAGAAAACTTCCCATTTGAGGGTAAAGAAATTAAGGTTTTTTATCAATTTTTCGATATTTGTCGTCCGAGAAATCGTGCTTCAAAATGATATGGATCTCGTGAAAATCTGTCGCCTCGTTTCATCTGAATGGGTTCATAAATAAGCAAAATTGCAGAATTTGGGGATCAGAAAATCCCCATGCATGAGCACAATGGCAATTACACTCTAAAAAATGTACAGCATGGTGTTGAGTAACGGTGGATGAAGTAATCGGACCTTTCTTCTTTGAAAATGAAGAAGGAGATAATGTAATAGTGACAGGAGCTCGATGTTTGAAGAATTTGTTTGACCTTGGGTACACAATAAATGCCCTTAAAATCAATATATATATATATATATATATATATATATATATATATATATATATATATATATATATATATATATATATTAGAGCCATAAGCCCTGAAACAGTATGTGATGTGCTGGACAATGCCCTGCAGAAGGAATAAGAGTGTGAAAATGAATGGTGGACATTTGAGTAACATCATTTTTCATAACTAAAAAAAACATACCCTAGATTAAGTTGCGTAAATAAAGTTAGAATAAGTAGACTATGATATCTTACTATACCACAAAAAAAATCACGGAGAGGCTCATCTACCTACATATGAAAATTGGTAAGCATAAGTTAAATCTTGAGGAAGTTATATATATATATGTATATATATATATATATATATATATATATATATATATATATATATATATATATATATATATAAAACAATAGATAAAACATAAGCGAACAAATATATATACAGGGAGCGACTTTAGGGAAAAAGGAATAGACTAAAAATAAATGAATAGGTTATAATTATCAATAATTTCGGAACTTTTTCAAACCGAAGAGATGAATCCTTTGACGCAGTGAAACAAACGGCGTCGGGAATAATGAAAGCAAAACGCGAAACGATCACTTTGTGCCATAAAATGCCGAAGACTTTTAGCACAAAAGTGATATTAGGTGCCTTTGTTGTGGCAATAGATTGCTCTTAGGATAATTTGATGTGCGTTGGCATATTTCAAACCCGGGGTTGATACTTCAAAGTGTTGTTGGGTATGTTACCCAAGTCAATACAATAACTTGTATTAAATAAACATGAAAAAACAATACAATAACTTTGTATCAAATAAACATTAAAAAAAAACTGACTTGATGTTTTTTTTTTAAGTTTCTCATAAATTTTCTTTAGCTGGGACTAGAATACCCTACCGGATGCTAAAGAATCACGAGCTCACTCGGGTATTCCGACGGAGAGATCTTTTTAAGATTCTGGCCGTATCTTTAAGTGCAATTGTTTGGATCTCTCTGGCACTTGGTTCACCGAGTGTATGCAGGTAGTTTTTGAAATTATTTTTCATAAGCCCAATTGCTCCTATAATAACTGGAATGATGGAGGTCTTCTTTAGGTTCCAGTTTCTTTCAATGTCTTACATCCAAGTTTATTTCGTTATCTTTGCGTTTTTTCGTTGTTTTGTGCAGGTTTCTGTGTGTATGAAGATATTTGAAACGTAATGTTTGCGATGCAGACTTTGAGTTCGATGTTCGGTCCGTGTAAGCTTGAAAACATTGACAATGCTATAAAAACACTTATAACGGCTATAACATTTGCAAGTTGTCAGTAGCTGACAGGAAGGAGTAAAACAACAACAACAACAACAACAGCAACAGCAACAACAACAACAACAACAACAACCACCACCACCACCACCACCACCAATGAAAATGAGAAAAATGCCAGGACTGGCATGGAGCATAGGAACTTTAATTTTGCTTCATGCCAGTAATAGTATTTTTTCTCTCCTCAAAATTTCAAAGGTCTGGCGCCTTTTTAGTTTTTGTATTTTCATTTTACTTGTCTGATGAAATCGAATATGATTGAAACGGTCTGCACATCGTAGTAAGATATGACTGTAATTACATAAAGAACAAAAATATAATTTGCTCTTTTTGATTGAGCATTATCAACGACTCTTGTTGAAATTCAATTATTCTTAATTTTTTTGATATCTTTCTACCTAGAATCATCTACAAAGTATAAAGACGATTGAAAATCTTCCAATTAAACACCATTTTTCCGGCAAACCTTTTATAAAACTTGTTTGAATCTAGTTTACGTTTTTTCAATAAAAAAAAACATGTCTCATTGATTTGGTTTTACATGGTTATGATTTCGACCTGCTGCATCTAACTTATGAAAATTTTAGACATGCTGGTAAATCGAATAATATTTCGGGTACAGTTTTCCCTTCTTCAAAATTCGAGAGAGCTGCCTGATTTTACTCTTTATTTTACTTCTTTTCAAATTCAAGCAATCACAAAATAATGGTGGTTTTGGGGTAGAAATATAATGCCTATGTACACGACATTGTTAATACTTCAGTTACTATGTAATAAATGTTAGTTTCGTCCTTATAGTTGCAGGGTATTACATTGACGTTTTCTTCCGTATGATGTATTTGTTTTATACTTGTGAAGTTGCGTTGCTTGAAAATGCTAACAGTTCTTGTGCCGACTTTAATAGTCAGTAATAATTTTATGTATAGAACTATGTTCATAAAATTCCTTAGTGTTAAGAACATTTTGCATATGTTTATATTGGCCGGTTTACTAAATAGTTTCTTGCATTGCCTTCCACATTTTTCTTCTTACCCGTAAAGTTATTCTTTCATGAAACTAATCTTTTGTAATGGCTATAACACTATTCTGCCTAAAGTCCGTCTGCGTGTGGGATCTTCATCTTAGGCACCGTCGACTCTACTCGGAAGAACAACGAAAGGCTCATCTGTCCGGATCAATCAATTGTTAACTTAGACTTTAAGCTGTTCAAAAAAAATGATCGAGCGTCATACTAAAGCCTATTTAATTAACGTTATCGTCCTAAGACAATTTCCTAAAGAATATCACTAAGACAGAATGGTAGTTTTTGTGTTGGGATTAAGTTATGTACTCGAAACCATTTTAAATTAAATTTTATCCCATTTTTATATATATATATATATATATATATATATATATATATATATATATATATATATATATATTTGTCGGATTTTCAAGGTCTAACCCAAACAACGATCCGCCTGACAGCGATACTCGATTAAAACTTCCCAATTTATTGTTTTTTTTATTCAAGTGTGTCATTGATATACATATGTAATACTTCACAAATGAATAACTTATACTGTACTCACCGAAACCAATGACATCGAAGTTATCCTATGCATAGTTATATTTATTTTGTGCTTGAATATTTTAACAAGTAAGCAATTTGAATTTTAAACGTATCTCTATATGTGTATCTGTCCTCCACCTCTATTGCACATTATGTTTTATTATAACCAACCCATTTGGTTGAATAGTAAGAGTATTCGCTAATAGGCCAGGAGACCGGACTTCACATTTCGGTTGACTCATACGAAACATTTATAAAGACTTGATTCATCCTTGCTATTATGAGGGGAGAATCAAAGGGAATTGGAGCAATCCTGGGAATAGAAATGCAACTTCGCTGGTACTTCTGTTTAGCAGCTAATAAAAGGGAGTCTTTAGATTGCCCTCGACTATAGTAGACTACTTAGCTTAGCTTTTAACTTTATTATTAATCTATTAATACCAATTCGCAAAAAAAGGATCAAAAATCCTATTTCACTAAAATTAATTTCAGTTACTTCGTAAATAATTCACTCGTTTTTTCCTTTATGTCTGGGCAAGTTCGTATAGCTAAAACTGGTAGATTGGAATAAACTTTTTGTCTACCTTTTAAGGAATAATATATAGAAGCAATTTTTTACAACGTATGTGAGGAATTGATTCATTAGCAGAACAAAAATATAGGAAGTAAGATTAGTAAAAATGACGATGGGAGTAATCGTTGAGATTTTTTTGAATTCTTAAACTAGAAAAATGCCTGACGGTCGGTTGACAGTTTCCGAATAATCAGCTACTGCCAATAGAGGAAATGCGAAAGTATTCAGTTTATGTTAATTACTAAGAAAAAAGAATAGAAAGAGTATTTCTAATTTTAGGTCAATAAATTTAGGAGTCCGAGTTAGTTTGCAACAGTTTCAAGTTCGTGCAAGTTGACGACGGTTGCTTGCTTGCTTGGAAGTCAACCAGTAGAAATCAGAGATTGCAGTCAAGATCTGGCAGTGTTAACAAATGAGGAGCAGACTTGGTCAACCGCCGCATAGTAATAGCCCAGAAATTGAACTCTGATGTGCACGTTAGCGTTTGGAGAGTAGTTTACAGCGATATTATCACATACACATAAGTCTACACAATGTGTGGGAATCTGTGTGTTTTTTGTGAGTTTGTATTGGTATATTTTATTTTTTGTACAAGTGAGCTAGTGCTCGCACCCTCGGCGA
Organism: Euprymna scolopes; assembly: GCF_053919585.1. Lineage (NCBI taxonomy): Eukaryota > Metazoa > Mollusca > Cephalopoda > Sepiida > Sepiolidae > Euprymna > Euprymna scolopes. The sequence continues at coordinate 153,305,191 of NC_136483.1, forward strand.
TCGCCAAGAAAACATGGCCAACACGAGAAAAAATATGAATGTGAAAAAAAAACTTAACATACAGCAATGTTGTGAGAGGACGCTCATCATGACTTCACATATAAACAAGCCTTAGTTTATGAAGTGAGGAATTGGTTTTAAAAAGCCTTTTATTACAGCATAATAGGCCGTAATGTAAACAAAAAAGAACAGAAAAAACATGGATAAAATATTTAAAAATATTCTCATTTATATTCTCGTAGATTATACGACTGAGGCGAATCAAAAGTTTGCTGTCAAATAAAAAAGAAAACGAGGAAATATTTTCAACGTCATTCATGCTAAATCGGAATGACAGACACTCGTTTGGATCAACGGCGCTTCTTAATATCCTCTCGTGTCTAAAGTCCCGGTCTTGAGTGACCGGGTTCATAAAAATGCCGAAATGAACAGTTAGCGCGCTAAATTTAGTCCTAAAGAGAATTTATAGCCGGTTTTCTAGGCGCAACGAACGACGCACGCGGCAAGCGACCAACGTGAAAATGATGCGGTTATGTGCTTAAAACTGGGGAAAAACCCATATGAAAATATGGACGAATGTATTTGGAAGATGAGCGGTGCAAACATTCACACAATGATAAGGGTGCATGCATACGCACACATACTAATAGATAGACGTATGTATGAATATGTGTTCAAATAGAAATATATTGGTTTAAAATGCGTAATAAATACTTACACGAATCCTAAGGCGAATGGATGTAACGCACACGTACCAAGATGCACACACGAGCATATATATATATATATATATATATATATATATATATATATATATATATATATATATATATATGCGTTTTATATTTTATTACCGTATCTTTCTGTTAAGTTACATTATTGTTTCAGCTACTCGGCCGTTTTTTTGGCCGTCTGTAGTGTAACTTAACAGAAAGATACGGTAATAAAAGATAAAACGCATATTTGCTCTACAACAGTATTGAGCACTTTCTTCAGTTTTTATTAATTACCATTCCACTATATATATATATATATATATATATATATATATATTAGTCCTCGCGCGCAAGAGCATGACAGAAATATTTTAAATAATAATAATAATAATAATAATAATAATAATAATAATAATAATAATAATAATAATAGAATAACAATAACAAAGACTTTCGCTGGCGAGGACTACTATTAAGCGTAACCAGTTATACAGTCCTTTGGAAATTTTCATCTATTTTTTTCTCGTTATCTACTGAATATTTTTAATGAAACCTATATAAAATATGTTTCTTATCAAATAGTAAAGATTTTCTATTCTGTAAGAAGTTAAAAAAATTTAATCTTAAAAAGTTAGTTTAAAGTTTTTGTTAAAAAATTCAAATTTTCTCATTATTCAGACATGTAGGACAAAGAAGGAGTTGCAAAAAAAGAGTTGTGGTATGAGAAGAAATACAAACTGAAACAGAGAGAATATTCAGACATGTATGACAAAGAGGGGATTGCAAAAATGAGTTGTGGTGTGAGGAGAAATACAATCTGCAATAGAGAAATACATGCAAAACCACACTCATTTTTTGTAAATCTAAATTAATAAATAAAATAAAATATAATCTTAAAAAGATACGATACATTTCAACCAAGGCAGGAAAATTGTTAAACAAAATGTTTTTACTATAGGCTTTAAAAATAAAGGTACAAGATTCAATTTGAAATTTATTTATCTTCAAAGTGCACTTTTATACATTTTACAAAGTAAGGTATTAAATTTTTATACCTTTCTTTGTAAAATTTATATATATATATATATATATATATATATATATATATATATATATTGCCGGCAAAAAGAAAGTCTGCACTTGAAATTTTTTAAAAAAAACTGCAAATTTAAGTTAAATTTAATGTAACTGTTTAAACGAATGAATCGCCCTTATTATATATGGGGCGTATTTATTGATATATTTATATTATTAAATATTATTTACGTTCGGGAAGTATACACAGAGAGATACACACACAGGGAGACATTTTCACTTTTATATATAGATTAGGATTTCAGCCCGGTTTGGAGGTGTATGTTGAGCAAAAAAAAAAGTGGTAATAGGAAGGCAGGCTCGAACCCCTACCACGAAGGAGGAAAAGAACAGGAAAACAAACCTGACATCTTTGCTGTTACGACCACCGCTAAACCGGAAGTGACGTAGGTTTTAATAAAGGCTAGACAATCGAAAAGAGGGGATGACTTTAAAAAATAGCGGCGAAAAAAGCGACTACCTTCTGTAGAAAATGGGCTCAGTGGACGGTGAAGAAATTAATATTTTTAGTAAATTTTTCGGTATTTGTCGACTGAAGGGTCGAGCTTCCAAACAATACTAATCTTGTTAAAATTCGTCGCCTCTGTCGAAAGTTTTAGGCAGACATGTAAACATACATATATATATATATATTTATATATTAGTAGCTTAAATTTTCGACCCAAATCGATAAAAAAGCTACCCTTTATGTAAAATTTCAAAATTTAGACCAGAAATTGTCTGAGTAATTTGGTAGAGACTGCAGTGGTCAAATTTCTTTTAACTTTGACCCCTATTATAGCCCCTTTACATTTATTGTTTTGGATTGAAATCAAGTTATTAAGTTAGATCCATGTCCAAGGAACCTATATCTAAAATTTCTATTTTTTAGACCCAAAATTACCGGAGGAGAGTTCTTTAAAGTCAAATCGTTGAACTTTGACCCCGTAACAGAAAAATTTCTGGCCGAAACCCGATGACAAAGATTTTACCAAATCTCAATACTCTGTATATCAAAGTTCGAGTCTGTAGACTGAAAATTGTCAGAGTTATTACGTAGGGAAATGTACACAGAAAGGTAGATAGACACACACAGACACTTTCACTTTTATAGACATACTAGCATGTGTGCCCGGCGTTAGCCGGGTGTTTCGAGATGTATGCTGAGCAAAAACAAATAAAAACAAAAAAAAGTAAATTTTTAAAAATTTTACCCCTATTATGACCCCTTAACATTTATTGTGTTGGGCTCACATAAAGTTATTAAGTTAGATCCATGTCCAAGGTACCTATATCTAAAATTTCAAGTGTTTAGACCCAAAATTGTCGGAAGAGTTTGGTAGAGTCCTCAAAGATCAAATCGTCAAACTTTGATCCCGTTACAGCCAAATTTCTGGCCGAAAACCGATCACATAAATTTTCCCAAATCTCCGTACGCTGTATATCAAATTTCGAGTCTGTAGACCTAAAATTGGGAGAGTTATTTCGTAGGGAAATGTACACAGACAAACAGACACACACACAGACACACACACAGACACACACACATACACGTTCACGTTTATAGATATATAGATTATTATTATTATTTACTGTAATAGTGCAACACTTTCCATTGGTACATTATCTTTTTGGTCTTTTCATTTTAAAAACCTTTTTATGTAGTATAAGACAAGGCTTGTGTCACCGCTGATATGTGCGCACTTGGGATAGTTGTTGCTGTTGTTGTTTGCTGTTGTTGTGTTGTTGTTGTTGTTGTTGTTGTTCTTTTTATTTCTCGTCTTTCTCCTTATTCATTTTTTTTTTCTTCTTCATATTATTAAACCAGTAACATTGCAATAATTGTCCATAGGAATGCCAAGTGCGGCATGAATACAATAATATCAAAGGACAAATCGAATCACACAATTATGAATTTTCGTACAATTTCGAATATCCAAACAATTGTTTGAAACGCCATAAAGTCGTTTCCTTTCACAGAAACACGCATGCGTGCTGATTCTGTGTCTGTTTTCCTTTTTCTCTTCACTCTTCTAATTTCAATGGAATATTCCAACTCTTCTGGTAAATCTAATTGTGTGCAGTAATTCATAAACCTTTTGTTCTCACTCGTCTCGCACCCTTTTATTCTTGTATTTCAAACATGAATGACTCGGCGTTGCCTGGATATAAATTATGATGAGGAATTTTGTACTGATCCACATAACACCGCAGCAGCTCGATTGTCGGAAAGAAACAAGGGACATTTAACACAGCTTTATAGCAAGATGTAACAGTTTCTTTATTCGCTTTCGGACAATATTGAATAATACTCTCGATCGGGGGTTCTCAACCGGGATCCACATGGACCCTAGTGGTTCATGGAATATTTCTGGGGGCCCACAGGCGAAACATAACAAAACTTATTATCATTATTATCATAATTGTTATAGTTGTTGTACCTATTTACAATGCCTCCCCACGGGACAGAGTTAGACACTAGGGTCGTTTTTTTAATGCGGAGAAAAGTTACAAAAATAAAAAAAATTGTCTCAGTCGTGAAGGACTGCTCCTCCACCGAAAGAGAACAAGAAATGGAAGTGCAGCATCTGAAGAACAGATACTAGTTGTTGTAGAATACTTTATTTGCATTAAATTAATTTTCATTTAAAAATAAAGCTTTATTATGTAATATTTCTTTGATTATTAAAACCTCAAAATTTATATGAGTGAAAAATAGAAGATGACCAATAGTTATGAAGGGGTCCACCAAGATAAAAAGAAGGGAAAAGGGGTCTATGAGTAAAAAAAAAAGAACCACTGCTCTAGACAAAATATAAATCAACATAGTTGGAAGTTTATGGTTTATAAGCATGGGCAGCTGTTGTTATACTCTCTCTCCCTATTGCGTGTCTGTCTGCACCACTTTTAATAGCAGAACTCTCTTATAAATGCATCCTTTAACTTCATTATTAACCATCTGCTTGATTCCATTTTCTGTTTGTTCTTTTTTTTTATATAACATATCGACCATGTTTTGGTTATTATCCATGTCAAGTTGCAATACTTATCGCTTCGATGTAAAATATTCATAGTTTACTCACATCCGCGTGGATTTATACCCTCACTAATGTAATAGTGAACGCAATTGATCCTCTCCGAGTTTTTTTCAGTCCTGAATCTATTAAACGAATCACATGCGTCGACTGGATTTACGACATAACTAGGTGAACATTACTCCAACTAAATACAACGATCTTCGGTAACCTCCAACTTCAAATGATACTATATTCTTCTATTTGGTTATCAATGTTGGGATGCAATACTTATACGAAACGGTTCGATGTAAGCTTTTTTACTTCAACCGGCGGGAGGTGTGGCTTAATACTGTCATTAATAGTAGCAGTGAACGCAATCGATCCTACAGGAGGTGATCTCGTGTCGGCATTCATTAAACCAATCACATGCGACATAACTTAGCGAACATTACTCCAACTGAATACATCGACTTCGATAACATCATATTATATTTTTCTACTTGCCTTTAAATGCACCATGACATTTAAAGTAGAACCCCTGGATACGGTAGCCGTAGGATATTTTTTTTCAGGTTACAATGTTGAATACAATGCTTCTCGCCCCCCCCCCCGGTGGCGGTATTTGCTCCGCCCTACGGCGTCATTTATAATGTTATTTGATTATATACAAGTGTATTATATACTGTACTGCATTTCATTAATTTTTAATGCTGTATCCCAGGGTTCTACCGTATACTAATTGCATCTTTTCCAAGATCTTTGCAGCTAATTCTACCCTTTATGACCAAGGCCGCTAACCCCCAGTATTTCCTTGTGTATGTGAAAACACGCTATGCGACTTACAAATATCTGTACGTGATGTTGCCAAGCTAATCCAAAACCTTGATTCCAGTAAAGCAACTGGCCCTGACGGCATTACAATTATAGTGCCCAAAAAGCTTCAACCGGAACTCGCGCCCATACTTACAAAGTTATTTAAGCGTTGTCTTAAGGAGAACTGCTTCCCAACACCTTGAAAAATTTCATCTGTATGCCCTGTATATAAGAATTCAGGTGATCGCTCATCTCCCTTTCAGTACAGATCAATAAGTTTCCTGTGCAGTATGAGTAAGCTACTGGAATCTGTGTTAAATAGGGAAGCAGTCAACCATCTCAGCAAAAACAACCTTCTTAGTGACGTGCAATGTGGTTTACGTTCTGCTAGATCTACAGCAAATGTGCTTACAGTTATAGCTCATAGGATTAGCGAATCTCTCGAAGAAAGCTTCGTCTCTAGGGCAATTTCTCCTGACATATCAAAGGCCTTTGATAAGGTATGGCATAAAGGTCTAATTCAAAAGATCTCCAGCTATGGCATAGTTGGAAATGTATTAAGTTAAATCATTTCTCTATGATAGGTTCATAAGAGTATTTGTTGATGGGCAGAAATCAGAATCTCACAGTATTAATGCTGGAGTCCCTCAAGGGTCCATCCTGGGCCCAATTCTCTTCCTAATCTACATTAATGATCTTCCAAATCACATCCTTACATCATTCGTAGACATTTATGCTGACGACGCTACAATCTATGGTAGCACACCTAAGACTGTAAACGACCAAGTTCTCTCTGATTCCTTCTCTTCTGAACTTGAGCATGTAGTACAATGGGGAAAGAGAATGCTAGTTACTTTTACTGCGTCTAAAATTATGTTTCTGCCTCTACACCATCTACGCTCTAATGCCAATCTCGCATCGGTTGAAATGAATTGCACTCGTCTTTGGGAGTCTTCATGTTTTGACAAGCTTTTGGGCTTGGCCTTTACTACTGACCTGAAATGGAACACGTATATCAAATCCATTGCTAAGGTCGTTGGAAAAATGGTGAAATCCTTCCACCGCTCCAGTAGATATCTCACTCCTAATGCAATTCTCTACCTATTTAAAAACCATGTACGGCCAAGGATGGAGTACTGTTGCCACATCTGGGCAGGAGTTTATCCATCCTTGACAGAGTTGAAAATAGACTTCGTAGCTTAGTGCGGGATGTCCTTTTCTCTTCCCTGCAACCTCTTTCCCACAGAAAATACGTTGCGAGCTTGTTTCTTGTATATCGTTATTTTCATGGCAAGTGCTCAGCTGAGTTTCAATCTATTGTCCCTCCTAGCCAAACTTTCACGAAAAACATCTGTCTGGCCCAAACCACAATCAATAATTTCCCACAGTCTTTATCTGTGCTTAAACCTAAACGTAGATTCCATGAACAAAGCTTCTTTCTTAGAACTGTTCCCCTTTGCCTGCTTTCCAGCTGACTACAATCTGATTGTCTTCAAATCCAACGTAAACAAGTTCTTGATGAACAGTCCCCCTAAGTAATCCAATTTACAAAATTTCCACTTCTTATGTTTACTACTCTATAATCACATTGAATCATGAATACCCATTAACCCTTATCCTCGAGTGGACTCCGGGCCTTGATAAGTGGTGATTCCTGTGTAAAAAAAATCTTGACATCCTCTAGGATTCTAAAATATATAAGAAAATGTATAAATATGAAATTCCTTTAGTTGTTGTCCTTCTGCTGTTGCATTGTGATCTTCCTTTCATTTTCTACTTCTGTTTCTTTTTGTTCACTCTGTTGTTTTTATTTTTATTCTTCTTTTTTGTTTACATTGCTTTATTTCTTCGTTGTTATCATTCCCCTCTGCTTCGCGCACCTTCTGAAAATATTTCTGTATTATTTAAGCAGTTCATAAGTTGAGAATACTACTTGAACAGATAAAGAGTTTTGAATAGCAAGAAAAACTTCACGTTTTACTCGTATAAGACATTCAGGCTAAGAACGCCTAGCGTAATACGTATTTTCGTACAAAAATAATACCAAATATAAACATGTTGACAGCTCATAAACAGAAAATTAAATACTGTTAACCTTACACATAGTGCCATACACATCAATATCACCCCAACAAAAAAACCTGGTGACAATTTTTTTAAAAATACGGGTACTATTATTTATTTTTTTGGAGTTGGGAGAGGCTTCTTAACCCTTACACAGTATTTTTTTTTTGTTTTGTTTTCGTTAGTTTTTGGGAACCGCTTCCAACCCTTACACAATGCCATTTTTTGTTTTGATTTCATTTGTTGACAGTCAAACAAATTATAAAAAAATATTTTTATATAAAACACATTATCTATATATATATATATATATATATATATATATATATATATATATATATATATAAGGTAAAATGTGTGTATGTATGTTCGCTTTTTGTGTATGTCTGTGAAAGGCTTTTTTCCGAGCAGCGGTCGATCGGCTCTCAACTTCTTAAAACTTTTTATATCACATATAAATCATAATCTACGAGTTAACAACGGATGTCGCCTGTCTATTTAATTTGCTCGAATTTGGAAAGATGAATATTCAACATTTTTCGCTCGCCGCATGTGGATTAGGTTTTTTCGTATAATAAAAGCGACACTAATTCTGGCAGCATTTCTCCGGTCGCGATCGCCGGAAATGCCCGAAAACAGTCAGATTTGATCAATGTGGAAATATTTTCCTTATATCAGATATATTTTAGTCGTGGCCGAATATCGACTGACAACTTACGGTTTAGTCTTCCGGTATTTATTAAGATTGAAATAGACTATTAGTAGGTAATATAGGTTAACTACGCCACAACACCCCCTCGCAAGCTGATAACTCCGGACGGTGTATCAGTATTTCTCCCTCTTCAGATGGACCATGAATAGTTCGGTGATTTTCCTATTTCTGCCCGAAGGTAGTGATTTTGGTGTGATTTGGGAAAGCCTAGTCTCAAACGTGTTGTAAACGGTCTCAATAGGCTTTAAGTCTTCCGGATGACCCTTTTCTTGGTCCTCATTCATACATTTGCATATCTGGTTCATATACTTTTTGTGTGTGAATTTTGACCTATGGATTATATAGATCACATTTCTGATCATCTGTATTGCTTTTCCCAGCCCCCCCCCAAAAAAAAACGTTATTTTTAAGTACTTGAAGTACACTTTTCTCCGTATTGCATTTTGTGTTCATGGTACTGTAGATGCTTTCCTATGTGTGGTTTGTCTTGGTAGCAATTTCTCAAATACTGATCTGATTTTACAGTCAAACATAATCTCCTCTGGTGAGTTGCACGCTGGGGTGTTAGAGTTTGCTATTATCCTGTATACTTGAGGAAACGGCTGTAAAGATCAATAAGTTTTTAATTGTTTCGTCTTTCCCTATAATGTGACGTTCGCTAAAAATTAACCTTCGAAGTTACGTTAAAGGACTTTGCTGTTTTGTGAGTTCTCTGAATTGTGCGTTTATTCAATTTCATCTAGGTATTTAAATTTACTATCGAAATGTCTGAACCCAAATTGAGTTGCATTTTTATTTCTTTATATTGAATTTTTATAGTCACATATTTTCGCAACCCTTCTTCGTTATTTTCAGTCTCTGCCACGCACACTCGTGTTTTGTATTTAATTTTATTTCTGCTGTGAATACCTTTGTGTGTAATTTTTTACTTATTAAACATGATAAATATGGACAGTCCTTAACTTAATGCAAATTACACGATCGATTACACGGAGACAGGATTTTTACATTCTTGATACGTTTCGATATGTGTATCCTTTTTTCCTAACTTGTGTTTTATCTTTTACGTGTTTTCTTTTTTTAAAATTGTTTATCTGCTTTTGTATCTGCGCGACTTTAGCTTCGATATCCATTGAGTCATTTTTAATAATTTCTATTTTCTGACTGTCTTCCGTTAACTTTTGTAAGGTTAGATTTAGTTCATTTTCTAATTTTGTTGGGACACGCCTTCTAATTTCCGCGTCTTGACCAGAAGTCAGCTCTTACATAAATAATAAACATTTAAAATTGTCTGCACCAAGGTCTACAAGTTTGAACGTGTCGCAATATTTATTTACCATGGCTTCGTACGTTGCGAAATCATCTTCGTCATTTTACTGCAAATTCAGGAATGACCAATACTTATGGAATAAAGAGACTTTCGGGCTAAATAGTTCCTTAAAAAAACACCGTCTCGGCGAAAGATAATTTCGACATTTTACGTGGTAAAATAAAATCCACAAACTTCTTATGCTCTAGTATTTCTAGTCCGACCATTTTTTGCAGTCGACACTAAAAAAATCTTCATATCAACGAAAATAAGCTTCGAATGATTTATCTTCTTCAGGTCCGTAGAAGAAAATATCAATCGCATTCCATATCGAGTCTTGTGATAATGCGGTAGTATTATCGGTAAACGCATTAGTTTTATTGAGTTGCATAAACATCTCTTCCATGAGCTGTTGTTGCTGTTGTTGTCTTTCATCTGAGCATTTCTAGTGTTCAAATAATTGTTGTTGTCTATTATTAGGCATTACTAGTGTTCAAATAATTGTTGTTGTCTATTATTAGGCATTACTAGTGTTCAAATAATTGTTGTGGTCTATTATAAGGTATTACTAGTGTTCAAATAATTGTTGTGGTCTATTATAAGGCATTACTAGTGTTCAAATAATTGTTGTTGTCTATTATTAGACATTATTAGTGTTCAAATAATTGTTGTTGTCTATTATTAGACATTACTAGTGTTCAAATAATTGTTGTGGTCTATTATAAGGCATTACTAGTGTTCAAATAATTGTTGTTGTCTATTATTAGGCATTACTAGTGTTCAAATAATTGTTGTGGTCTATTATAAGGTATTACTAGTGTTCAAATAATTGTTGTTGTCTATTATTAGGCATTACTAGTGTTCAAATAATTGTTGTTGTCTATTATTAGACATTATTAGTGTTCAAATAATTGTTGTTGTCTATTATTAGGCATTACTAGTGTTCAAATAATTGTTGTGGTCTATTATAAGGTATTACTAGTGTTCAAATAATTGTTGTTGTCTATTATTAGGCATTACTAGTGTTCAAATAATTGTTGTTGTCTATTATTAGACATTATTAGTGTTCAAATAATTGTTGTTGTCTATTATTAGGCATTACTAGTGTTCAAATAATTGTTGTGGTCTATTATAAGGCATTACTAGTGTTCAAATAATTGTTGTTGTCTATTATTAGACATTATTAGTGTTCAAATAATTGTTGTTGTCTATTATTAGGCATTACTAGTGTTCAAATAATTGTTGTTAATATCGTTATTGTTGTGCTTTTTTAATTTTAATAATTGTTCCAATGTACTCTGTAAGCGTCTAACTTGTATGGTTGGTTTTATAGTATTTCTGTACTGAATGTACGGAAATTAGCAAAACCGTTTTCATATCAGGTTTTAGTATTGTAAGAACAACTGGAGAAAAGGGAACAGTAATTTGCTTCTTTAAATAACTTTGCAAATGAAAGTTGACCATAGTTTTAAATTCGAAGCGAATGCTGGGAGTAATTTAAATTCGAGTGACCTTTGAAATGCGACGTCGCCACTGTTATAGCGCTGTTAAAGTGGCAAACGAAAGCAGAACATCCAAATAAAGTAACAACATCTATTGCAAAACATACACTAGGTGGATTGTTCGTCGGTTACGAGGAATGACCTAGGTCGGTCACCCGGATACTGACTGGTTATTTATTTGTTTCCCACGAAACAAAATGTGACACAAGGTCGGTTTAATATGGGAGATAACCAGCCCCCTCAAAAGGGGATTCTGCAAAAATAGAATTGCCTCAGTATAGAAATATTTCCCCCTCCATTGACCGAGGACAATTAATTTGAGTGCAGCATCTGTGCAGACACCACACTTCAGTGACCAGCCCAGTACGAGTACCGGGTGTCGGCTGACATCTTACGACTTGGACGTCTTATGTTTATTGAGTCTATTAATAGGCAAAACAGGTTAGTTCCGTCACAACATTGACCCACCACACGTAACTTCTCGTTACGATTGTGACATCTTTCACGTGATCGTCCTTTTTTTAGTCTTTCTTTTACCCTACCCATGACGTCATTTCGCATGCATCCGTATACACGCGTCCGTACTCTTGTGAAATATTATATGTTGCTTTTAAGCTTTGTTACATGATATATATTAGTGCTAACCTGTTTGATTCGGGGAATTAATTTGACTCGTCCTGGGAGAGCAAATTTTAGTCATTTTCTTTAAAAAAATGCCAAATCCTTTTCTTATTTGTTGTTTTCGTTTAATCTGTCTACTAGGGGGATAAGCCCGGCTTTCCCGGGTCGAAAAATACGCTTAAATATATATTAATTCATGCAGACTTCGTGTTTATTATTACAAGGACAATTCTTAATTGAATTCTATATTGTACTTAATATATATTACTGATTTCCAAAAATTTTAAAAATGACTTGGTTACCATCAGATATAATCAAAGCCAAAGAATTTAGAACTCTAGTCGCGTCTTCTACCAATGTAGCTATGGAGAGATAGATAAGAAAGATTTAATACTAAATGCCTTGAAGAAATGAATTGAATTTGGGCATGCGCGGCAAGTTGAAATAGGCAGTTTGCATTTCAACTAACCGATATATACGTGTATATGTTATTCGTTCATCCCAAAAAGAATGTACTTGTTATAAATCATCCTTGGCGAATTATTCCACTTTCTTGTTAATTTCTGTTTTACGTTATCAGTAGTTTAACAGTTTATGAGTTAAATATTTACACACAGATACACAGCCAGACATCGACATCTACTGATTTATTTATATAGATTACTTGTGCACGTTACACAACTACAGTCGTGGGTACATGATTTCGGTGGCGTAAGGGTTTAATAGACGATTTATTGTTTATGTGAATGTTTCGAATAGGAAGAATATTTCGTTCAATCATTTTACCACTTCTGTCATTTCAAAATCATCACGATTTATTGGTTCCTGGCACGATACTTAGGATTATTTTCTCTGCCGTCAAAACTGAATGGATTTTTCTGTTCTTTCCATTTATTGGTGATGAGTTATCGCTCCATTTTTGAGTCAATCATATTTAACTATCTCCAACCTCCGATGATTTCTATCTCGGTATAATGATATATCTATCTATCTTTTTTTTTACGTGGAGGTCACCACTTACCAAGGCCCGAAGGCCACTCAGGGATAAGGCTTATTGTGTGTACAGTAATCAATGAGATAGTATTGTAGTAATCATTAGTATTGGGGATTTTGATAGAGTGTCTTACTTAAGGGGGAGGTTTGTGAGGAGTTTGTCTATGTTGGACTTGAAGACGTCCAAGTTGTAGTCAGGTGGGAAACAGGCAAGCGGCAGAGAGTTCCACTGGCGTGTAGTTCTAAGAAAGAGGCTTTGCTCATGGAATCTACATTTGGATTTAGGCACAGATAAAGAGTGGGGAAAATTATTGATAGTAGTTTCAGCCAGACGGGTGTTTCTCGTGAAATATTGGCGAAGGCGGACGAGGGATTGGAGCTCAGACGAGCACCTTCTATGGAAATAACGATAAAACAAAGACAGGGCTCGCAACGTCTCTTCTGTGGGAGAGAGTTTGCAGGGAAGAGAAAAGGGCATCCCCACTAAACCACGAAGTCTATTTTGTACTCTGTCAAGGCAGGATAGGCTATTTTTAGCAGCTCCTGTCCAGATGTGGCAACAGTACTCCATCCTTGGACGTACTTGGCTTTTATACAGATAAAGAATTGCATCAGTAGTGAGATATCTTCTGGAACGGTAGAAGGATCCCACCATCTTTCCAGCGACCCTGGCAACAGATTTCATGTACGTGTACCATTTCAGATCAGGAGTAAAGGTCAAACCCAGAAGCTTGTCAAAACATGGAGCCTCTCCAAGACGAGAGCCATCAATTTCAATTGATGGCAGATGGGGATCAGAGCGTTGATGATGTAAAGATAGAAGCTTGGTTTTGGATGCATTAAAAGTGACAAGCCACCTCTTTCCCCATTGCACCACGTGCTCAAGATCAGAGGAGAGAGAATTAGAGAGAACAGTGTCATTTACGGCCTTTGATGTGTTGCCATAGATGGTCGTGTCATCAGCATAGATATCAACGAATGATTTAAGTATGTGTTTTGGGAGATCATTGATGTAGATCAGGAAGAGAGTTGGGCCCAGGATGGACCCCTGGGGAACTCCAGCATTAATACTGTGGGCCTCTGATTTCTGCCCATCAATCACTACTCTTATGAACCTATCGGAGAGAAATGATTTAATGATTGAGAAAACATTTCCAGTAATACTGTAGCTGAAAATCTTGTGAAGTAGGCCCTTATGCCATACCTTATCGAATGCACCCGATCGTGACAATCCGTCTCGCTTATTCTACAATATTTTGTTCAGTTGTCAGAGTAGTCACTAGTCATGTGCTATAGATTTCGTCCGCGTTTCCGAAGGCTTTCAGAAGCTTTCGTTTACTAGTCTATTTTATTTTGTTATCTATCTTTTTGTATTACGTTTTGGTTTGCTGTACTCTTAATTACTGCTTTCTTGTGTTTCTCCAATGTTTATGTCCTAACTAGCATTAGAGCAGTTATTTAACAGATTTTAAGAAATTTAACAGATTTAAGAGAGAATGCTAAAGAGAGCGCCTGCCAATTATGATACTCAGATCTTTCTTTCTGAGCCCAACGCTTTGTATATCTGTTCACATTTTCGTGTACATTGCAACATAATGCACCTGCTTAATAAACTTAATTAAATTACTATAGTAACATTTGTATTAACTTAAAGAAATTAAACACACACACACACATATATATATATGTATATATAATCACGTAAAATAAGAAAATATTTCAGATTAAAAATTGCAAAATGCTGTAAACTTAAAATCAATATAAATATTCGTATTAATATTTATAAGAAAATCACTCCCAGATGAAAAAAAGCTCAATATAGAAGATAGAGCAATAGTATGAGTAAAATTCTGTAAATTAATAAATTGACAACAGATTTAATGTCTGTCAAGGAACACAAATATTTAAACAAAATGTTCTTATTCGATGGAGAATCAATAAATAGCTCGTATCTTCAGCAAAATAATATTTCTATGTAGCACATTGAAAACTAACGTTTGTATGCAAGTTTATAAGAATCACATATTAAGAGGATATTTCAAGATGAAGTCTATGCTCAGTGAAGAAATGTAGAAACATGGTAGTATAATACAAGGCCACAAGAAGTATGGTGGTATATCAAGAAAAGAAAAAGTTGATGTTCATATGATCTAATGCAAAAGAATATATAATAGGATTAAATTCACGACAAAAATAATATCGCAACAGACTTGCTGCAATAAACAAAACATTTACTGAAAAACTCTAAGTAGTTTTTCAGTAAATGTTTTTTTATTGCAGCAAGTTTAAAAGTTTATTATAAATTAATTATAAATTAATATGCGAATAGTACACGAGAGAAGAAAAACAGTAAACTCCCATCAGATATTAAAACATAAATGAATAATTATTGAATAATAACTTTGTTGTGAATTTTTAAGTTACAGAATTTAATTTCAAATCTTTATTATATATATATATATATATATATATATATATATATATATATATATATATATATATATATATATATAAGCCTGATGAATCCTAGCGTGGATGAATCTAAATAAGCCTGATGAATTCTAGCGTGGATGAAACGCGGAATATTCTGTGTAGCTTAATTACCATATATATTTTATAACTTACTAACTAGCTCTACCTACGTATTGAGCACTGTTGAAGTCAATACTTAAAATTTACGCATAAATTTATACGTTCGTATATTAATTTATGTGATTAAATTAAGTAGTCATATATATATATATATATATATAATCCTACTTGTATGTCAGTATCTATCTTTCTTTTTACTTTTACATTTGTATATCTGTCTGTCTGCGCGGCATAATCTATATATACATTACTTCCGATATGTTAATATCTATCAGTTCCAATTAGTGAGAACGAAAGAGAGACAGAAATTAAGAGGGGGAAAAAGAGAGAGGAGAGAAAAATGACAGATTGATAGAGAGAGAGAGAGAGAAAGAAAGATAGAAAGAGAAAGAGAGAGAGAGAGAGAGATCTGAGTAAAAAATGGAAGATGGAAAGAAACTGAGAAATAATCGATGGCGAGAGGAACGCTGTATAGCTAGATAAAAAAATAATAATGAAAAAAAAAGGACAAATGTATTTTACCCTTCAGGAATTCATTTGAATGCAATTTTGTTTCTGTTCGAGATGCTCCCATTGAAAGCCAAGAGAAGTAACTACATTACATGAGTGTAATTGCGTGTGTTACAACACTTATGGGGAAAATTGACGTTATGTAAATAAAAAAGGCAAAAAAATCAGGTAAATTGTAAGGCATAATGAAGTAAAGGAAAATCGCATATTCCCACGTAGACACACACACATACACACACACATACACACATATATATATATATGTGTGCTTGTGTGTGTATGTGTGTGCATGTTTGTGAGAATGTGTCTGCTTATATATTTAAATATATTAATTTATTTCCTCAATTTTTCTTTTGTAATGCGTGGAAAAACATAAATGAAATATAATATTCTCTTACAAAGACGGAACAATAGGTAGATTCAATAAAATAGCTGCACGCAAAACACGCACGCTTGCACACACATAGATTCATACAGCTAAACCTATATATATATATATATATATATATATATGGAGAGAGAGAGAGAGAGAGAAAGATAGAGAGATAGACATAGTAAATTCTAAAATATTTTATGGCAAGTAAGCTACACAAAAATGTCTATGTTTCATTCCCTTATGAAATCGTCGGCCTAAACTGCATTTTAGCCTGACGTTTCTATAAAGGATGAAAATCGAAATCTCCTGGGTAGCTTAATTGGCGTAAATATTTTTTTATTGCTTACGATCTAGTTGGCACATGTATTGAGAACTGTTCAAATTTAAACGGAAAGTCGATTTAACATATTATATCTCCTTATAACATATATTTAAAATCTCAATATATATATAATTCACATACCCATCTTAACAGCAGCCGAATAGCGTAACGTCTAGGCGATTTAGTTTCAAACATGGCTTGAGGGAGTTGCTAGTCTAGCTGCACTGATAAGCTGTGGTAAAGCGAAGCGGTATTGTATGTGGATGCTATATATATATATATATATATATATATACTAGCATGGGTGCCCGGCGTTGCCCAGGCGTTTGAGGTGTGTGTTAAGCAAAAGAAACAAAAAAATAAAAACGAGTGGTAGTAAGACGGTACGCTCGAACCCGTACCACGAAGAAAGAAAAAGAACGTGAAATAAACCTGACGTCTTGGCTGTTACGACCACCGCCAAACTAGAAGTGACGTAGGTTAAAATTAAGGCTAGACAATCGAAAAGAGGGGGTGACTTTCGAAAATATCGGCGAAAAAAGCAACCCCTCCATGTAGAAAATGCCCAGTTGAGGGTGAAGAAATTAATGTTTTTAATAAATTTTTCGGTATTTGTCGTCTGAAATGTCGAACTTCAAAACGATACTGATCTTGTAGAAATCCATCGCCTCTGTCGAAAGTTTTAGGCGGACAAGCAAACATACAGACATACATAGATTTATATATTTGTAGCTCAAATTTAGACCCAAACCGATTAAAAAGCTTGCCCTATCTCTGAATACCCTTTATGTAAAATTTTAAATGTTTAGAGCAGAAATTTGGTAGAGACCGCAGAGGTCAATTTTTTAAAACTTTGACTCCTATTATGACCCCTTTAACATTTATTATTTTGGGGTCAAATCAAGTTATTAAGTTAGATCCATGTCCAAGGAACCTATATCTAAAATTTCAAGTTTTTAGACCCAACATTGGCGGGGGAGTTTGGTAGAGTTCTCAAAGGTCAAATCGTGGAACTTTGACCCCTTAACAGCCATATTTCTGGCCGAAAACGGATAACAAAGATTTTTCCAAATCTCACTACCCTGTATATCAAATTTCGAGTCTGTAGACTTTAAATTGACAGAGTTATTGTGTAGGAAAATGTACACAGACAAACAGAAAGATAGACAGACACTTTCAATTTTATAGATATATAGATATATATAAACTTGGAAGTTTCTTTAAAACATTTAAAACTATAAAAAGATATCCTTCATTCGAACATCATTTGCCAGTAAGTAAATTAATCTTTCGTATAGCAAAATAGTTTTACCTACGTGAACGAACAATAGTACAAATGTTTTTTTAAACACTGTTTCAGGGATTAAAAAACAAAACAGTATATTAAATCATGGCACCCCAGTAATGTTCATAAACACCACCTCCCTTAAAAAATACGAACAAATATTATTTTTAATACTGGATCTAGTTTTTTCCTCCACATAAATTTAGGCTAACCAATTCATGCCATTTTAAATATTCCTTACCTGTGTCTGCACACTTTCTTACCTGTGTCTGCACACACACACACACACACACACACACACACACACACACACACACACACACACACCCACACACACACACACACACACACACACACACACACACACACACACACACGCACACACACACACATATGGATATTTTCTACTTTGATTAAATGAATATGATTTAAAAGCATCAGGATACAGAGGAAGTTATTTATTAAACTGTTTAAATATTTTTTGACCAGTTTGTTTTATCATTCTTATTACTAAACTAACTACTGGGGGTATAAAATCTATGAAGCTTAGGGTAACACGAACTATTCTAAAAAATTCCGAAATAATGCTACCGTAAAACACACACACACACACACACACACACACACACGCACACACACACATATATATATATAGGGTATGTGCTATTTTTGTGTGGTATACGGACTATTTTAAAGAGGAATAAGTTTCTTTTATCGAACATTTAATAAATCAATATTATATATCTCAATCCAGGAATGTAGTATTTGTTCCTCTATGTTCACAGTTTAATTCTAACTCCTTATTTTTTCAACCTCCTCATTATTATTCATATATATAAGTCGTCATTAATATATATATATATATATATATATATATGTATATATATATATATATATATATATATTAGCATGGGTACCCGGCGTTGCCTGGTTTGACTTGAAATTCCGTTTGAAATACGCCTGCTATACTAATCATTTTCATCATGGGTAACGTGGATACACCCACAACAATTTCAAAAATAAAAGAATGGATAAAAACATGTAAATGTAATCGCCTCCAAAAGAAGTATCTGATACCCTCTCCACCAGATATTTCGGCAGAAGGGATCACTGTCCTAAGAAAACTCACGATTTTGTAAACTGAAAACAAATAACGTTTATAAACATTAATGCGTGCATTTAGTTTTTATTTTGGTAAATGTGTAGTTTAGCGGCGTAAATTATTTGCTAGACAAAAAATATAAAAACTTTATTTTCATATAAAACACATTGTTAGACCAAAAGGCTGAAATAGAATAAAAAAAAGATCATTTTTATTACTTTTTTATCATTTATATTTATTATTCGAGGTCGCTATATTGCTTTTAAAATTTAGCCTTTGGAAGATTTGGTAGATTGGCCTTTGTAAGCTCTTTCATGAACTATGTTTTTGGCCGCCATATCTTTTTGTAATGAAAGAGCGTAAAAAGGCCAAATTTGGCCTTAAAAAGCCAATTTGCCAAACCTAAAAAAGACTAAATTTTAAACGTGTAAGGCGTGCACATTTAATCTAATAAAAAATGATTAAAAAAAACCATAAAAATGATTTTTTTGCTTTATTTCAGCCTTTAGGTCTAATAATATTTTATATAAAAATAAATAGTTTTTATAATTTTTTTGTTTCTAATGTAATCCTCCCCCCCCACAAAAATGTAATTTGTCATATTTTGGGCTTTGTTTTGTTAAATTGTTAGGTGAAAGTAGAGAATTGTCTCATGAAAAGTAATTATATTTATCGTTATTTTATGTTTCCAATGTTATTTCCAACCAGTTCTCCCCCCCACTGTATCGCCAAACTTAAAAAAAAATGCTAACGGTGACATGTCTCGTTGAACGCTTGGTGGCCAAAAAGTGGGTGGTCATTTTACGTTAACTTTACACAGAAAAGTGACCCCCCACTCTAACATGTTTTTTTTCAAAATTTCTTCTCTCATAATATTTATAAAGGCTGTTTTAATGTATTAGGCTGAAAAAAAGTAGATTCCATTTTTTAGGGGTTAAACGCTACTGGGTCACGTCGTATAAAGTTACCTTTTTAATTAGCAAATTAAGTTTGTAATCGAAGAAATTAATGCGAAAAAATAAAAAAAAATTGTAAATTGTGGAATTTAGAGGGGGAGCAGTAGACCTTTATTTATTTAGGTATTAAACGACGCTGAATTACGTTGTAAAAATGTACCGGTTTTTGTATTGCCGTAAGGAATAAAATAAAACAAACAGTTTTTTTCGTAACTGTTTTTTTTAATATTAAAAAAAATAACAATAAAAGTCAAACATTTTTCTATCTACATGGAATTATTTTTCCGTCTAGAAACTTTATGAAATTACTAAATGATATTTGGTAAATGTTTTTTTATGGATAGCATCTAGGGGCAAATAACTCTAAAAAAGTTTTTAAAAAAGGTCGCTGGAAATATTGATTCCAAAATAAGTTGAATTAAATATATTATCAATATAATTGTTGTTTAAAATTTATTAAATAACAATTTTAAATGGAATACTTGAAATAATTCTCTCGCTAAAAAAATTAACAAAGATACTGCCATTTAGTAAAATCAATTTTTCTTAATGTCATATGCAAATAAGGTGATCTCTTAATTGTATATTTTATGAAAGATTTAAGACACGTTTTGTATATATTAATCAAATTGTGAATAAACAAACAGACAGGAATACGAATATATACGGACGAGACTCAGGGACTAAGGAATGACGGTGGAGAATTGTATATTTTTGTTCCAATTCTAGCTGATGGCACCCAACATATATATATATATATATATATATATATATAGTTTTGATCTCATTACTATATAATAGTCGATTGAGAATTGTCTCTTATAATGAATCTACTTAATATATTATAGTTTTTTTTTTACCTATTCCAGCTTCAACCAGTGACCTACTCTGACGGCAAAATATATTATTGTATAAGTATTTTTTTCCTTTTGGTTGACTTTTATACTAGTTTATTCTGACAATGTTTAATGTTATAATTATTCGTAACTTCGGTTTTTTTTCCACTATATTATTTTGAATTCGGGAATTTTTCAGTCGAAATCTGGTTGGTTGGTTGTTTTGGTTTACAGCATATCAACCCTTTTCAGGTTATTTAATCCCAAATCTGGTGATTTTGAAGAACGACTTTTTAATATAGCATATTTGTTTTTTTAGGTCGTGTTCTATTTTACCTATAGTTGGGATCCTAACAGGTACTACCACTCCGGGTCAGTGTGGACTTGGGAGCAATGGCAATTAAAGGGTGGCTCCACACTCCCTAAGGCCTGCAAGCTGGGGCCCTCACCATCGGATATAGTTTAAGGTTATATCCAGGACCTCGAAATCTGGAATCTGTACAGCATTTCAGCTGAAACTTGGACTGGCATACTCTCTTTCCATTACTTGTAATGTCCTAAAATTTCACATTTTAAACTGAATTTACTTAATACTTTTTTAAAATATTTTTTTCATATATTGATATGATGAATGCATATTTTTGAGATGAGGATTGATAATTATTTTTTATATTATTTAGACTTTTATTCTCATCTTGGTTGTTGTTTTTTCAACGCAAGGTTTTGTAACCTCCAACCATGTTCAAGTGTATTCACATTAGATTAGTGAATAGTGAAAGAAAGTTTGTGTTTGTGTCTCTAACGCCTATGTTAGTAGGGAAAGCAAAAAAAAAAAAACAACAACATTTTTCATTTCTCATAATAACATCCAGTGTGAATACACCTGAAGATGATCGGAGGTTTTAAAGGGAAGGATTTATTTTTAACGAGCATTTTATATATAAATATTCCATTCTAAATCTGGTCCTGGATATGACCTTAAACGATATCCGATGGTGAGGCCACAGCCTGCGGGCTTTGGGGAGTGTGAAGCCATCCCTTAATTGCCATTGCTCCCATGTTCATTCTGACCCGGAGTCGTAGTATCCTGTTAGGGTTCCAACTATGAGTTAAATAGAAACCGACTTGAAAAAAAATTCTATTAAAAAATTGTTCTTCAAAATCACTCTATTCGGCATCAAATAACCTGAAAAGGGTTGATATGTCGTAAAACAACCAACCAAACATTCTAGATCTTTTATATCTTTATCCAAGAATGTAACGTTTGTTCCTCTATGTTCACAGTTTAATTCTAATAATCTATATGGTGCCGCTTCCACTCTGAAAACGGAAGTGTTAGCATATTAAGTTGTTGCAAAATCTTTAGTAGATTTAAACTTTCAGCTTAAAAATGAATAACTGCGTGTACTTGAAAATCTTTATTCGTAACAATAACGATCTTTACACTCGATAACTTCATTCTATCAATCAACGAGTTTATAAATTCCTTGATTGTAAAGTTCTTTAGGTTTTAATGTGAAATATCAACCTAACTCATGTTCACTCTCCGTATGCCATCGAAATGTTTTTGTAAGCCTCAAACAAAAAGATAATTCGAGGTAGCTACGCCAGGAGAGTATGTAGTATGGGGCGAGATTTTTTAACACATTATTCTAGAAGATCTTTGGCCAGCATTAGTATGTGAGGACGGCCATTACCATGATGGAAGATGTCTGTCTTTCTGTTGACCAAAGAAGATCATTTTCGGGTCAACATAGGCGAGGATACTGAAGAAAATAGGAATGATACATTATTATTATTATATGAAAGACAACGTTAAATAGAAACATTCGTTTAAGGGCAATATAAGCGAGACTATTGCAGAAAAATATGAATGATACATTAATAATATAAAAGAAAACGGTTATAAATCAATTATAGTGATATGTTCAAGTAATAAAAATATGCATGAAATAAATTAGAATGGTTTAAAATGCCTCTTCTATAAACTGGCAAAACGTTTTGCATCGATCTAATAGAAACAATCCTTTAGACATTATTTGTGTTACTCGGACTACTGTTCCCATCTTTAGTATTATTCTCCAAGCATGTGGTCGATATAACCTCAGGCCTTCTTCAGGCGTATCCTTTCAGATTCAGTAGCTTGAATATAAAATGGTAATATGCGGCTCAGGGCTAGATTAAAAGTACACAGAGATAAATTTTTTTCTTTTCAATACAGTTTTGGTGACACCTGGTTGCCTATTTATACATTGACCTGCCTAGCTATATATATATATATATATATATATATATATATATATATATATATATATATATATATATATATATATATATATATAGAGAGAGAGAGAGAGAGAGAGAGAATGAAGTGAGAGAAAAAAGATACATGGAAAAGTTGGACGGATAAAATTTGTGCGTTATTTATTCTTTAAAATAATGAAAAAAAAAGACTAGAGCTACAGAGAATGTTGAAAAAGTACTTGCACGCAATATTTTAGCATAAATCCTTCAGCAATCTTGAAATCTGAAGTATCTACGTATTATCGAATCTCCTGGGGTTATATACATATGAAAAGACTCTCCTTCTCATCCTCTTCCTCTTCCTCATCATCCATTCGCTTGCTTAGTTCATTCACCGTTTTATAAGACTAGCCAAATACATGTCCTACAGAAATAGACACAGAATAACGCTGAATAAATATAAACAAGTATTTATTAACTGACAACGGAATATTAACTCATTTTAGCTAAATTCAACATATATATATATATATATATATATATATATATATATATATATATACACGCATATTTATATAACTTTCAAGTTTTTTATTTATAAAAAGTTCATTTTTACATTGCTCTCTGAAAGAAGTGAATGCAACCGAAATTAATATTGTTCTCTTTATCTATGATATACATCTCACCTGTCTGTTTAAATGTATGTATGTATGTTTGTATGTTTGTATGTTTGCATGTTTGTATGTCTGCCTAAAACTTTTGACAGATGCGACTGATTTTCACGAGATCGGTATCGTTTTGAAGCTCCAGGCTAGTTCAAAAAAAGACTTTTGAATTTTTTACATTCGATGCATCACATTAAGAATTGTTTAAATTTATATTTATTTCTTGTAATAAATCGATTCGATTTTTTCTCTAGAAGGAGAGTTCATATAGAAACGTTGTTTTAATTTGAATCAAATAAAATACGCATCAAGTGCGCTTGAAAGCCAAATCGCAACGTAATATTAGGAAAATAAACAAACATTTTACTTGTTTGAAATTTATCACAAATATATTTCAGAGGTATACTCCATCTTCAGTGTGTTGTTTTTTTCTTTTTTTCCTTTTCTTCTGCCTTGCCATGTTGTGAAGTCTGAGAAAGAAGTATGTTTGTAAGGAGCCGCGCGTTGTATCTAGCGGTTGTATTTTGAAATGTTAGAACTGTGCGTAGGCAACGCGAGAATAACGTCAATAATGAGA
The DNA here is from genome assembly GCF_053919585.1 of Euprymna scolopes. NCBI lineage: Eukaryota > Metazoa > Mollusca > Cephalopoda > Sepiida > Sepiolidae > Euprymna > Euprymna scolopes. The sequence goes on from NC_136483.1 coordinate 153,329,477, forward strand.
GTTCATCTGAAAACGTAGTTTTAATTTGAATAAAATAAACTACCGATCAAGTGTGCTTGAAAGCCAAATATTAACATAATATAAGGAAAATAAACAAATATTTTACTTGTTTACTTTCCTTATATTACGTTGTGATTTGGATTTCAAGCGCACTTGATGCGTAGTTTATTTTATTCGAATTTTTCTATTTTTCTCATTTGAAAATGACAGGGTATTTTTTTTGTATTTAATTATTTATTTTTATCAAGTTCGATTATTTATTTAAAACAGTAATTTATGTTTGTTAAACATATACAAGGATCGTTCCAAAAGTAAAGGCTAATGTTTTTAACTCAAATAGTTGAAGAGCTATGAAAATGAAAGTGGTACCATTAAAATGAGCGACCATTTGTGGTACAGAAATTTGTTTTTCTACATAGTCACCACCATTCTCAATGCACTTTTACCATGAATTCAATAACGCATCTCTGATTCTGACGCTCATCCATGGCAAGACTTACTTGTTACACTGTAAATATCTGTAATAAAAGATGAAACTTAAATCATGAACGCATGAGGTCAGTCATCATAACAATGCAATTTGTAATATTCATGATACATTCGGGCGGAAAAATAGCAGACATTACTTTTGAAACGCTCCTCATATATGGATCGCTGTTAGAAGCAGCAGCAATTAATGTTGTTTTACGTATGGTTATTGATTGGACAACATTTTTTAATCAGTAATTATTTTTAGCCAATCGGAGAAGTGAGAATATTCAGACCGAATGCGAGCGTGTATAAATATAAACGAAAATACATACCAGGTGTTTTCAATAAGTTTCCATGCGTTTTTCGTATAAGATCTTTTATTGATAGTACACATATAAAACTCTGGTCCCAATGCCGTTCTAACAATTTCTCGAAAGCCCCAATGAAGTCCTCCAATGTAATCGTGTTAATGACCCTCGTCACAGCTTTTTCATCTCCTTAATTGTCTCATAACAACAGGCTACAAAGTATTTCTAGAGCTTAGGGAATAACCAAAAGTCACAGGGACAAAAGTTTGGACAATAGGGAGGGCAAGGAACTGTGTTGATGCCCATGACAAGATGTTTCCATTCTGATTTTCTTTGAGGACTCTTGGAACTAACTTAGCGCAAATCTTTCGCATCGTTAGTTCCTCGCGAATAATTTTGTATACACTGATATCAAACTGTGAACGTATTATGTCCATAGACACACGACGGTCCTTATCCATGAAATTCTTTATTGGACCAATCAACTCTAGTGTTCTCATTTCTTTACTCCTTCCTCGCACCTTATTATTCCTCACAGACTCACTGCCTTCCTTGAATCTCTTATACCACTCTAAAACTAATGATCGATTCGTGCTAAATGGTCCAAATGTAGTCTGACGTATTCCATCCGTTGCTGAGAGTTTTCCCAAGTTCAAAACATAATTTTATTGTACATCGTTCCCCTAAAATGTTTTCACGTCCAGAAATTCACCAGTCGTTACAATCATGCTTTAGTAACGTATATTCCTATTCCTGTTGTAGCTGTTCATTTGAAGTTGAAATCATAAAAATTGGTCAACCATCTCATAAGATGTATAGCAATAACATACTGAATTTTCAAGAGCCTACGACAATTAGAAATGCCTGTACAAAAAAAAAAACGTATGTAAACTTATTGAACGTACCTTGTAACATTCTACATCTTTATCTATTTCTCTTCCACAGGAAACACATCTGCATACGAAACATTAATCACAGGTTCGTTGAAACCGAAACGCAATAGCACACTTATGAGAGATATTAGAGAACTTCTGTATGCACCGGAAAGCACACGCACACACACACGCACACACACACACACATACACTTCATTCATCCATATACCGTCGTGGTAACAAAACTGACACGCTTCTGTATACACATCATCACGCCTCATCCGTTATAACACATGTAAGCTCACGTGTGACTAGCCGAAATTAACGCGTATAGTGAATTTCTCTTTACAGACATTAATACGTTCAATTAGAAAATTCTTGCACTATTTGAACTCTCATTCACCATAAACCATTTCTCTTACAATGTTTTAAGAAATCATATTATTCATATTAATGCATTTCTGATTATCTCAGATCAATAGCACCTTAGCATTCGTTTCTTTTTGCAAAGTCAGTATTCTTTTTTTTTTTTTTTTTAGATTTACAAAATTGTTCCATGTTTTTATGATTATTATTGACACTTAACGGGTTAATTGCTTTTTCACGAAAATCTGAAGAAAAAAATATTACTACGTAAAAACTCGATCGCGTATTTAAATTCATCTTTTAGGTAAGATGAACATTTTAACACATCCTATAATAATTGCCTATAGTTTATCAAATATAATTCATTAGATATAATTTATTAAATATAATTTATAAAATACAATTACGATTAGCACAATTATCATAAATACGTGTTTTTTTATTAAATATAATTACCATTATAATGTGTTATTTATTAAAATACAATTACCATTAGTATGTGTTATTTATTAAAATACCATTACAATTAGTATGTGTTATTTATTAAAATACAATTATCATTAGTATGTGTTATTTATAAAAATACAATTACCATTAGTATGTGTTATTTATTAAATACAATTACCATTAGTATGTGTTATTTATTAAAATACAATTACCATTAGTATGTGTTATTTATTAAAATACAATTACAATTAGTATGTGTTATTTATTAAAATACAATTATCATTAGTATGTGTCATTTATTAAAATACAATTACCATTAGTATGTGTTATTTATTAAAATACAATTACAATTAGTATGTGTTATTTATAAAAATACAATTACCATTAGTATGTGTTATTTATTAAATACAATTACCATTAGTGTGTGTTATTTATTAAAATACAATTACCATTAGTATGTGTTATTTATTAAAATACAATTACAATTAGTATGTGTTATTTATCAAAATACAATTGCCATTAGTGTGTGTTATTTATTAAAATACAATTACCATTAGGATGTGTTATTTATTAAAATACAATTACCATTAGTATATGTTATTTACAAAAATACAATTACCATTAGTATGTGATATTTATTAAAATACAATTACAATTAGTATGTGTTATTTATTAAATACAATTACCATTAGTGTGTGTTATTTATTAAAATATAATTACCATTAGTATGTGTTATTTATTAAATACAATTACCATTAGTATGTGTTATTTATTAAAATACAATTACCATTAGTATGTGTTATTTATAAAATACAATTACCATTAGTATGTGTTATTTATTAAAATACAATTACCATAATAATGTGTTATTAATCAAAATACAATTACCATAATAATGTGTTATTTATTAAAATACAATTAAAATTAGTATGTGTTATTTATTAAATACAATTACCATTAGTATGTGTTATTTATTAAAATACAATTACCATTAGTATGTGTTATTTATTAAAATACAAATATCATTAGTATGTGTTATTTATTAAATACAATTACCATTAGTGTGTGTTATTTATTAAAATACAATTACCATTAGCATGTGTTATGTATCAAAATGCAATTAGCATTAGTATGTGTTATTTATAAAATTCACTTACCATTAGTATGTGTTATTTATAAAATACAATTACAATTACTATGTGTTATTTATAAAAGTACAATTACCATTCGTATGTGTTATTTATTAAAATGCAATGACCATAATATGTGTTATTTATTAAATACAATTACCATTAGTATGTGTTATTTATTAAAATACAATTACCATTAGTATGTGTTATTTATTAAAATGCAATTACCATTAGCATGTGTTATTTATAAAATTCAATTACCATTAGTATGTGTTATTTATAAAAATATATTTACCATTAGTATGTGTTATTTATTAAATACAATTACCATTAGTACGTGTTATTTATTAAAATAAAATTACCATAAGTATGTGTTATTTATCAAAATACAATTACCATTAGTATGTGTTATTTATTAAATACAATTACAATTAGTACGTGTTATTTACTAAATACAATTACCATTAGTATGTGTTATTTATTAAAATACAATTACCATTAGTACGTGTTATTATTAAATACAATTACCATTAGTACGTGTTATTTATTAAATACAATTACCATTAGTATGTGTTATTTATTAAAATACAGTTACCATTAGTATGTGTTATTTATTAAAATACAATTACCATTAGTATGTGTTATTTATTAAAATACAATTACCATTAGTATGTGTTATTTTTTAAATACAATTACCATTAGTATGTGTTATTTATTAAAATACAATTACCAATAGTATGTGTTATTTATTAAATACAATTACCATTAGTATGTGTTATTTATTAAAATACAATTACCATTAGTATGTGTTATTTATTAAATACAATTACCATTCGTATGTGATATTTGTTAAAATACAATTACCACGAGTATGTTATTTATCAAAATACAATTACCATTAGTATGTATTATTTATTAAAATACAATTACCATTAGTATGTGTTATTTATTAAATACAATTACCATTAGTATGTGTTATTTGTTAAAATACAATTACCATTCGTATGTGATATTTGTTAAAATACAATTACCATTAGTATGTGTTACTTATTAAATACAATTACCATTAGTATGTGTTATTTATCAAAATGCAATTACCATTAGCGTGTGTTATTTATTAAAATACAATTACAATTACTATTTGTTATTAATTAAATACAATTAAAATTAGTATGTGTTATTTATTAAAATACAATTACAATTAGTATGTGTTATTTATTAAATACAATTACCATTAGTATGTGTTATTTATTAAAATACAATTACCATTAGTATGTGTTATTTATTTAATACAATTACCATTAGTATGTGTTATTTATCAAAATGCAATTACCATTAGCGTGTGTTATTTATTAAAATACAATTACCATTAGTATGTGTTATTTATTAAATACAATTACAATTAGTATGTGTAATTTATTAAAATACAATTACAATTAGTATGTGTTATTTATTAAATACAATTACCATTAGTATGTGTTATTTATTAAATACAATTACCATTAGTATGTGTTATTTATCAAAATGCAATTACCATTAGCGTGTGTTATTTATTAAAATACAATTACAATTAGTATGTGTTATTTATTAAATACAATTACAATTAGTATGTGTTATTTATTAAAATACAATTACAATTAGTATGTGTTATTTATTAAATACAATTACCATTAGTATGTGTTATTTATTAAAATACAATTACAATTAGTATGTGTTATGTATTAAAATACAATTACAATTAGTATGTGTTATTGATTAAAATACAATTACCATTAGTATGTGTTATTTATTAAATACAATTACCATTCGTATGTGTTATTTATTAAAATACAATTACCATTAGTATGTGTTATTTATTAAAATACAATTACAATTATTATGTGTTATTTATTAAATAGAATTACCATTAGTATGTGTTATTTATTAAAATACAATTACCATTAGTATGTGTTATTTATTAAAATACAATTACCATTAGTATGTGTTATTTAATAAAATACAATTACCATTAGTATGTGTTATTTATCAAAATACAATTACCATTAGTATGTGTTATTTATTAAAATACAATTACCATTAGTATGGGGTAATTATTAAAATACAATTAGCATTAGTATGTGTTATTTATTAAAATACAATTACCATTATTATGTGTTATTTATTAAAATACAATTACCATTAGTATGTGTTATTTATTAATATACAATTACCAATAGTATGTGTTATTTATCAAAATGCAACTACCATTAGTATGTGTTATTTATTAAATACAATTACCATTAGTATGTGTTATTTATCAAAATACGATTTCCCTTGGTACGTCGTGTTTTAAAAATACAATTACCATTGACGTGTGTTCTTTTAAACCCTATTACATTTAGAACGGGTTATTTTAAATACAATTACTATTAGTACGTGTTTTTAATATAATTACTATTATTGCGTTTTTTTTAATACAATTACCCTTAGAACATGTTATTTATGAAATACTATTATCATTAGTCGTAGTACCTGTGATCTATTAATGCAATTACCATTAGAGCGTGTTAGTTACTATATACATGTAGCATTAGTATGACTCATTTGTTTAAAAATTGCCATAAATTCGTGATATTTATTACATACAGTTAATATAAGTGCATTTTATATTTAAACTAAATTACATATATGTTATTTATTTAATGCAATTAAATATTAGTACACGCTATTTATTAAATACAATTAAAATTAACACGTGTTACTTAATAAATACAAACATAATTTAGGCATTAACATTAGTATGCACTGTATATAAAATTCAGTTGCAATCAGTACGTGTTTTTTAAATAAAATACGATTACAATAAAAACGTGTTATTTATTAAATACAATAAATAATGCACATGTTCTTTATTAAACAAAATCAACATAAGTACCTGTTATTTATAAAACATATTTGCAATTAATCCGTATGCTTCATTAAATACAATTTAAGTTAGCGTATGCTATTTAATACAAAGAGAATTATTAGTACTTTTAATTAATTCAATAATCGTGTGTATGTTTTATTTATTGAATATAATAAATATTAGTACGAGTTATATATTAAAAATAATAAATATTAGTAAGTGTTATTAATACAATAACATAAATATTAGTTATGTTATTTATTAAATATAATAAATATTAGTACGTGTTATATATTAAATACAATAAATATTAGTACGTGCTATTTATCAAATACAATCAATATTATGACGTGTTATTTATTAAATACAATAAATATTAGTACGTGTTATTTATTAAATACAATAAATATTAGTACGCGTTATTTATTAAATACAATAAATATTAGTACGTGCTATTTATCAAATACAATCAATATTATGACGTGTTATTTATTAAATACAATAAATATTAGTACGTGTTATTTATTAAATACAATAAATATTAGTACGCGTTATTTATTAAATACAATAAATATTAGTACGTGTTATTTATTAAATACAATAACTATAAGTGCGGGTTTGGTAATAAATACAATAAAACATAATACGATTTATATATAAAAACAGTAAGTAATATTAAGTATTATTTATTAAAAACAATAAATATTAATACGTGTTATAAAATACAATAAATATTAGTAAAGGTAAATTATTATAAACATAACATTTTAGAACATGTTCTTTATTAAAAACATTAATTAGTAGTAGTTGTTATAATTATTATAATAATTAATAGTACGAGTTATATATAAAATAGAGTAAGTAATAGTATTTAAAACAATAAATATTTGTACGTTTTATTAAAAACCCAATAAATATTAGTACATGTTAGTAAACACAATAAATATTAGTAGTGTTATATATTGAATACAATACTATAAGTGCAAGTTATTTTTTAAAATACAATAAATATTAGTTGTGTTCTTTAATAAATACAATAATATTAGCAGTGTTTTTTTAAAATACATTAAATATTAGTAGGAGTTATTTATACAATACGATAAATATTAGTAGTGACACTTATTTAATGCAATAACAAAAGTAGAGTTCTTTATTAAATATAATAAAGACCAGTGTTATTTATAAAATACAATAAATATTAGTACGTGTTATTGTTACAGGAAAAGGGCTGTCCCCTTTCCATGTAAATAAGAAGAACATTAGATAGGTGAAAATGAGATTAGGATAAGCCGAGACTCGAACCTTGTAAGCAAGGTTAAGGATTGGAATGTTAGGATTTAGCTATTGTTAAATTCTATTGGAAATAGTTAGATATTTTTTATATCGTAAAATGAATTGATTGTTCATTCACTTATAAAAATGAATATTAAAAATGTCAGCTAAAAAGAAGGAACAATGAAAATTAAAAATATATTGTTAAAAATGGTTTAGGTTAAAAAATAGGTTCGGAGAGGGTTCTTTGTTTGCAGACGTGTGTTTTGGACAAACATCCATAGCCACATGAATTAGTCACGTTTGAAAAACACACTTCTGACGTCATAGATAAAGGAAAGGACAATTCTCCATACAGTTGGATGGGTTCTAATTTCAGAGTAAGTCAGTCGGGAGTCAGTCAGTCAGTCAGAGAGAGAGAGAGAGAGAGAGAGAGAGAGAGAGAGAGAGAGAGAGAGAGAGAGAGAGAGAGAGAGTTGAGCGTAAGTCAGTTGTCAGTGAGTTGGCAGCTGATCCTTTGGAAGCGAACGGAAGAACAGTAAACTATGTAGATCCCAAATTTGAATTCTTGACGTCATCAGCATTTGACCGGTCCAATGAATAAAGAATTATCATTGTGTGTTTGTAACTGTTGTCATGTGTCATCTTTCAACACCGAAAAGGTAATATGTTAATCATTTATAATGAACATTGTGTAATCCTTACAAGAATATGTATATGTGTGTTAAGAACTTGTGTGCACCACAAGTCAGTACATATATGAAGTCTCAATCATCTCAGAATTGTATATGTATAAATGACTTCTCCCTCTCATAACTATCGTTATGTGTTATATCAGTCCCGTTATATATGCGCCCAAATATGAACTCCGTCATCTCCCTTAAATATGAACCCCCACTATACAACATTATTACATACGATAAATAATATTAGTGTCATTTTTTAAATACAATAAATATTAGTACGAGTTATTAAACCCAATAAATATTTGTACGAATTATTCATTAAATCTAATAAATATTAGTACGATTATTAAATACAATAAATATTAGTACGAGTTATTAAATAAAATAAATGTTAGTACGTGTTTTTTAATACAAAAATATTAGTACGTGTTATGAAATACAATAAATATTAGTACGATTTTTATTTAAAAAATACAATAAATAATAGTACAAGTTATATATCAAACACAGTAAATAACAGTACGTGTTATTTTTACAATACAATAAATATTAGTACGTGTAATTTGTTAAATACAAATTATATTTTTTTATATAATAAATATTCGTACGTGTTATTTATTAAATACAGTAAATAATAGTACGTGTTATTTATTTTATTCAATAAATAATGGCACTTGTTATTAAGTGCAATAGATTTTAGTACGTATTATTAAAGACTAATAACAACTGCATTCAATAAATACAGTTGCTATTAGTAGGTGTTAGGGTTATTCAATTTAATATTTAGTTAGAAATAATAGTAACTGACTCCAACATATTATCTGCTATAAGTAGAACTTGACTGCCTACTAAACACTGTCCTCGAGTGTCTATGGTCTCTCTGTACAGGGGTTTGTCAGAACAATCTGGCATGAGGATACTTTCTCCATAGAAGTAAACTCTGACCAAATATTCAAAATCACATAGTATTCGCAGCTCAAATAAGATCTCCTCACTACGGCTACCCCACAACTTTTCTGAGGAATGGTGCACCTTCTCTAAGTGATATTACGTAATAGCACGAAGCTGGATACTCCACCAGACTAGACAAATTCTTGCCCTGGAATCCAGTAACACCAGGAGACCAACATGAAAGATATACAACGTATAAAAAATGGTAATTAGGAAGAGGAAAATTATGTTCTCAATTCCCTTACTAACTCAGTGTTTGAGAGATAAAGAACTTTAATGGAACGTTTGAATATATGTGTATCTCATATGAAGCTCAAGTGTTAGCCCCAGGTCGTGGGCCCCTTGATTTCTGAGAACTTCGACTGAAGTAAAATAAAACAAAAAAATTCAAGAGAGTTAGTTGGATTTTTTTCAGGTTTCGCAGATATTCTGAGTTTACTGAAGTAGAGCTGAGAATAACGATTATTTATATTAAAAAAATTTTTTTTTGCGAAATCTTCAGTTTATTCGCTAAGAAGTTTTACAGTGATATCAAACAGTAAATATTTAAGAAAAAACGGACTTTAAAAATAAGTAGCGTTTATTCTAAGATTATCATGCTGCATCTTACATGAATTATACAGTAAATTCATTTAAGAGAGCTATTATGCGCTGTAGATAAAATATTTGGTGATAATAATAATGAAAGCAGACCATGTCGGCGCAAAACATACTCGTCTATGTTTTGGACATCTACCTTCACAATTGCCGTAATATGATTAGCAACGCATTTGCGAAACAGTATTAATCTATTTATGCTTTCATCATACTCGTTTTTTTTCGTCATTTATCTAAATCTTCTCTGTCAGTGAATTATTTTATAATTTCATTTATTTTATTTAACCGTCTGTTAATAATTTTAATCTATAGTCTTTCAAACATAGCACTGGCGGATTGCGCCAGTGCTACATTTCGCTATTATATATATATATATATATATATATATATATATATACATATATATATACACACACATATATATATATACACACACGCACACACACACACATATGTATATATACTCTGATATAAAAACATGCTGTCTACTGCATGCTCTGTCGTCTTCTGACAGTTATCTGCACCGACAAAGATTAGCAGTAATACCAAAATGTATACACAAGGCCTTCATCACTTAAAACAAATATTCTGTGTTGATTTCTGAACCATATATGCTAAACTTGACGGGAGAGTCCTTATATATATATATATATATATATATATATATATATATATATATATTTGTTTGCCGTTTTTTTTGTGAAAGAAGTCCAGCAAAGTACTCGATTACAAAGAAAAAACTTTTTTTTTCGATATAATAGCTTAATATTTATTTATTTAAATGTACAGAAGATCAGAAAAACATTGGTACCGTCGGTTTCAAGTCTAACATAAGGGCGAGCAGTTAATGGTAAATCGTAAATAATGTTAGGCTCTCGTCAGCCATGTTGTTTCTGTTTGAGGAAAAGCAGAATCGCATTTATTAACTTAACTGTATCATATATATATATATATATATATATATATATATATATATATATATATATATATATATATATATATATATAACCCGAAGAAGCTTTGAGTAAAAAAAATAAAATAAAATAAAGAATGCAGTTTAAATTCCAGAAAAGAAACCCTAAATTTACTCTATCACAGACTCAGCACCTACGTAATCCGACTTGTGAAAAGTTTATAATTACAAACGAGAAATCAATTATATATATAAAAAAAAGCCATGGCTAAAATTGTTTAATAGAAATAGACGTAGTACTAGCATCAACCGATTTCTAAAAATTATAAAAGAGAATTTAACTACATAAGGATGAAAAAGAAAACCTAACTAAATTTTTTAAATGGAAATGGGCATTCTCAGCTGCTTACAATGTAGCTGATTTGGAGATTAGAAAACAGGACAACCGTTAAGTACATGGCTCTCCAGTGGATAACACCACCTCCTTGATGAGAAAATGTAGAATAATATGGTTACTATTTATACTAATATATAAAAACAAAAAAGATAAACTATTAATAAGTAAATGTAAAAGATTACAAGATCTATTCTGCGACATGTAAACTAGTATATAAATGCCATGAGAATAAAATGCATACATAGCTTAAGTACCTCGGCACCAGAAAGGTAAAGAGAGAAAACCTAGCCGTACAAGATATAGTCCGAAAAAGCTTTGAGTAAAAAAAGTTTGGAGTAAAAAAGTAATAAATAAATAAATAAATAAATAAATAATAATAATAATAATAATAATAATAATAATAATAATAATAATAACAACAACACCACCACCACCACCACCACCACTAACAACAACATGAAGAATGCAGTTTAAATTAAACAAACAAAAAAAAAAAACTAAATTTAACATATCGCAGACTTAGCACTTACATAATCCGACTTCTAAAAATTTATAATTACAAGAGAGAAATCAATTATATAAGGATAAAAAAGCATAGTCTTGGCAGCATTGAATGTAACCATATATATATATATATATATATATATATATATATATATATATATATATATATATATATATATATATATATATATATATCGCCACATTTATATAGAGTCAAACACACATATATAATTTATATATATGTATATATATCATTGCATATATATATGTATATAAATGTATGTATGCATTTAAATATATGTGTGCATATATTTATTTAAAAATTTAATTTAAGATCAGAAAACACATGAGTACTATCGGTTTCAAATCTGATATAAGGGGAACCAGTTTATGTTCGAAAATATATTTCATCTGTTTATATCTGTTATTACAGGAAATAGAAACTGTACCTTTTTTATCACAAACTATTTATTTATTTTATGCTATTATTATTATTATTATTATTATTATTATTATTATTATTATTATTATTATTATTATTTTTCCGCTCTTTTTTATGAAGGTATATATTTATTCTATTCTTTGTAACTTCTGTGTTTAGAGTACAGGGAAATCTGGGTTTCAAAATATCTTTTCGCTGATATAAATATATAACTTTAACGATTTCTTTTTATTGGAATTTAAAATACTAACTTTTCAAGGTAGATTACTCTTGAATTTTCATTTTTTTTCTCAAATTATGCCATTTTTCTGTAAACCCTCACTCTTTTAACACGCGTATATACATGGTGGACTTTTTAAAAGTTTATATATATATATATACGTTTTATTTTTTATTACCGTATTTTTCTGTTAAGTTACATTATTGTTTCGGCTACACGACCATTTTTTGGCCGTCATGTAGCTTCCTCAGACTTTTACAGAAATGTTCGTTTATGGTGGAATGAAAGGGTGAGTAGTGTCAGGAGAGGGGTGCGAGAGAAAAGCGGAAAAAGAGGAAGGGAACAAGGGGGAGAGGTGGGAGATGGTGCTTGGTATGTCGGTAATGTTTAAGTTTTGGAGTTTAAGGACGTTAGGTGGTTGTGGGGGGTCTGGTAAGTTCATCTCTGGTGCGGCTGAGGGCATAGGGATACATGGAGGGGAAAGGAGATATGTGAGGGTAGGAGGAGGGGGTACTTTAAATTTCGAGTCCTAAGGTTTAGGTTGTTGGCGTCTCGTTGGTGAGATGATTTATTGATAAGTATGCCTTAACCTATTGGATGTTCGCTTAGGTTGGGAGGCGGGGGGATATGATTCGGTTTATCTATTTAATTTTTATTTGTTGTTAAGTGCTTGGAGAGTGTTAGCTATATATTTATATATATATATATATATATATATACGTATACGTATTCATAGTATTATATTTTAGTATTTTCTTTTATTCTCATAAATGTTAATCTTTTTTTGTAGAAAAAAATTCCAGAATATTCATTCATAATGTAATACTTTTATATTAAAATGTTTTTATATATTTATTTATTTGGAAATCTAAATCAATATAATTTATTTATATCTACATTCATATTACTTTCTGATGGCATCACGCTCTATAACATACACGAAGAAAAAAAAACGAATGAACAGGTAATGGTAGAAAACCTGGAGGAATAACTCTAGTCTTTAGTGAAATGGAGACAAAAGTGGATGGTCACATTTAACACTGCCAAGACTAAGTTTTTTTTCTTTTTGTAACTATAAGAAATATGGTCGATCACTAATAGCGATGGCTAATAATACATTACCTGAAAGTACTTTGTTTAAACTTCTCGGTTTGACGTTCACGGGGAACATGAGTTCGAACACATATATTGAAAGCATAGCCAAGGCTATTGCGAAGAAGGTGGCCTCTCTCTACTGCCACCATTCTCCCATTGTTGGAATACTGTTGCCACATCTGAGCTGATGTATCGGCTACTAGTCTCTCATTCCTGGACAGGGTACAAAAGTGAGTCGCCAAACTGATAGGTCATGAACTGTTATTTAAGCTTCATCCTCTGTCCCATTGACGAAATGTTGGACCCCTCTGCCTATTTTACAAGTATTTTAATGGTAGGTGCTCCGATGAAATAAAAGCCCTTGTCCCTTCTCGACGTAAATACCCTCAACAAACCCGATAAGCAGTAAAATCCCACCCCTACACAGTAAAAATCCCTAGATGTAAGAAAGCCTTCTACGCTAATAGTTTCTTTCCTATGATTGCTAGACTTTGAAATTTACTTCCGGGTTTCTGCTTCCAGTGTGATATAAACAGACATCTTGATGCTCAACTCCCTACACAGTATCCCGCAAAATTATGTCCAAGTTAGTAGCCACCCCTACATCAATATAGCACTGTGCTTCCAGTAGGGCCTCTCGATGCCACATTAGTGGGTAATGTAACCGTTTTTCCTCTACATCGTTCTATTTTATCTTTGCTCTGTTCTAACAACTATGCTGACATTTTCCAAATTTTTATATTCTCAAAATTGAAAAATCCCAAGAAAAAAAAAACAAGATTAAACCCAGAACTTCAACGCCAAACATAAACCCCACACCAACAAGTCTCTTTCTATAACATCATGGGTCTACGTTCTACCTTCCAGAAGTTGAAATCCGATTACAGGAGACTAAATTGACCTATTGTTTATGTGGGAAACTGGCATTAGACCGGCTGTTTCTCTAGATGAGTTCGCGATTAAAAGATACTCAAACTTGACATCAAAATCTGACCCCCTAAATCGTCATGGACATGGAATATGTGCTTGCATTAGAGATAGCTTTCCGTATGGTAGAGAAATTTCCGAGGAAGATCCTAATTTGCTCTATATGTGCTTCAATATAGCACTTCCTCACTGAACAGCGTTTATATTTGCCCTCTATCGCTCTCCATAACAGCGGAGTTATTATCATTAAGTGTATCTCTGAAAAAAAAATGACCACCTTCTGTCTACCCATCCCTCGGATAACATCCACACAATCGGATACTTTAATGTTCACAACGTTGAATGTCTGGCCTATTAAAACAAAATGAGGGGAGGTACTGTCATGATTTCTCGATTGTCTATGACGTAACGCAAATTATTCACAAACAATATACAATCTCCTTGCCCAAAACATGTGCTCATCTTCTATTTTATCTCCATTGTGATCTACCGATCACTCAGCTGTCTCGATTAAGATAAAAATAAAATGTAAAAAAGACATTCAGATGTACATCTCCATATAGCTATACTCTTTGGCTGATTGGGATAACTTCTGAACATTTATATCAGATATACCTCTGCACTACATGTGAACGTGTCCTCCATATTATCAGACTTGGCTGAATGGTTAATTGCCGGTATAGACCGCTTCATATTCTCCAAAAAATTCCAGCAAAAGTCCAACAGCCAAACGTGGTTCATTTCAGAATGTATCGCTGACATTGGTACAGAAATCACTATTTCCATTGCTTCCATGGAAATAGATGTGAAACTAAAGCCACGTTCATAACTGCCATCAATTATTGTAAAAGAGTAATAAAGAATGCAACAGATTCGTTTGCTCTATACGCCAAGTTTAAAGGAGCTGAGCAGTGGCTTAGTTCTCATGATTTTTGGTGAATAACAAACACAAGCGTTTTCTCTATCACTACCATCATCGGGGGTAATTTCGTCAGCACCTGGAAAAGAAGAACTCTTTACCAAGAACTGTGTGGCAAATTCCGCTCTTTTCGACCAGGGCCGCCTACCCCACATATTTCCTGCTGTGACTGAAAATACAATATGTGACATACAAATATCTGTACGTGATGTTCCCAAGCTTATCAAAAACCTTGATTCTAGTAAAGAAACTGGACCCGACGGCATTTCAGTCACAGTGCTAAAAAAGCTTCAATCAGAACTATCTCTCATACTTACAATAATGTTTAAACATAACCTTGAGCATAAAGACTTCCCAACACCTTAAATAACATCAGTCTACCTTGTATTTAAAAATTCCGGAGATCCATCATCTCCTCTTAATCAGAACAAATCAGTCTCCTGTGCATCATGAGTAAATTTTTTTAATCTGTGATAAACAGAGAAGTGGTCAACCGCCTCAGCAAAAATAACCTGCTCAATAACATGCAATATAGCTTCCGTTCTGCAAGATCTACAGCTGATATACTAACTGTAATATCGCACAGGATTAGTGTATCTCTCGACGGGGACTTCGTCTCTAGAGTAATAGCTCTTGACATATCAAAGGCTTTTAATAGAGTGCAGCATAAAGATGTACTTCATAAGATCGCCAGCTATGGAATAGCTGAAATGTCCTCTTAATTATTAAATCGTTTTTAACTCTTTAAATCCTTTTTTACTGAGTAGAAATCAGAAACTGTATTAACGCTGGCGTCTCTCAGTGTTCCACACCGGGCCCAACCCTCTTCCTGATATTCATAAATGATCTCCCAAATCACATTCTTAGATCATAGATCATTCGTAAACATTTATGCAGATGGCACCACAAACTATGGCAACACTTTAAAAGCAAGCAATGACTAAGATCTTTCTGATTCCGTTTCTTTTGATCCTGAGAACGTGATGCAATGGGAATAAAGGGGGTTGGTTAACTTTAATGCATCGAAAACCAAACTTCTCTCCTTTCATCATAATCGCTCTGACCTCCTACACCCCACGATTGAAATGAATAACTCTCGTCTTGGGGAAGCTTCATATCTTGACAAGCTTCCGAAACTGACCGTCACTACCGAAACATTTACATCAAATCCGTTGCCAAGATCGCTGAACAATGGTTAAATCACTCTACCGCTCCAGTAGATATCGCACTGACGATGCAATATTCCATCTGTATAAGAACCAGATACGTCTTAAACTGCAGTACTGTTGCAACATCTGTACAGGAACTGCTCGGCGCGCCCTATCCTGCCTTGATGCAGTTCAAAACACACTTCCGAACCCTGAAGTTGATGCCCTGTTCTCTTCCCTGCAACATCTTTTCCACGGAAGAGACGTTATTAGCCTGTCTCTATCTATCGCTGTTTTCATAGCAAATGCTCAATTGAACCCACCCCCTCCGTTGTCAAACTTTCACAAGAAAACATTCGACCAGCTACAACCGCCATATATGATTTTCACCACTCTCTATCCGTGCCTTAATCTAAACGCAGATTCCATGAACAAAGCTTCTTTCCCAGAGCTGCCCGCTTTTGGAACATTGCTTCACTGGCCTGCTTCCCGACTGCATACGACATGGCAGCCTTCACATCCAATGTAAACAAGTTCTTGTTTAGCCGCCCCATAAATGATTAAATTATACCCAATTTACACCGTTAGCGATTACTACACTGCTACCTTACATTCATTAACATTTATCCTTGAGTGGCCTTTGAACTTTGATAAGTGGCGACGCTCAAGTAAAAAATATATCCATATATATATATATATATATATATATATATATATATATACGTATATATATGTGTGTGTGTGTGTGCGTGCGTGTATATTTATACATATATATATACGTATATATATATGTATAAATATACACGCACGCACACACACAGATATATATTTATAGCCGCACTGATGAGCTGTGAAACAGTGAAACAGTACTGCATATAGATGACTATATCTATTTATATCTATATATATATATATATATATATCTGTCTCTCTCTCTCTCTCTATATATATATATATATATATATATATATATTAGCTGATTGATTGATTGAATGTCTGTATGCTTTATATATTATGTCTAAGAACAATGGAATTAAGATTGAAACCAGAAGCTTATTCGTCGTTCGCATCATATTAATATAATAAAAACAAAACTTTCATTCATCTTAAGTTTTCAATCACCACCATTCCTCCTTCACAGAAAATGCAGATAAAACGTTACGGAATCAACAATATTTTTCTCAGTCTGATTTTGTGTCCCGATCAACCACATACAATCTGATAATACTAAGTCCGTATGGACTCGCGGATATAGAGCTTTGGCTAATCGCACGGAAAGCGGATTCCGAAAAAAAAAAAGACAAACAAAAAACTAACCTACTACGATTATTAATAATAATAATATTAGGAATAAGTCCAAACACAAAATTGGATTTTGTCCTGAGCATGCGCAATACGATATCACGATTTATTGATATTTTCTTGATTTAATATTGACGTTGATGGCACATGCGTGTATGTCTATATTTACATGTTAGAATGCAAAAAAAAAAAAATATATATATATAAAAAACTAAATAAAAAATAACGGTTTTAAAATTTCATTCATGTAGTTAATTTTGGTATTGAACATATTACTGTTTCATTTTCTTATATAATGAATAACGGCAATGATTGTGAAATCAGCTAGTACCAGTTACATTCCAATGAATTCTATTTTGTTCACTTATACTGCAAAATGTAAATTATTGCATCCACCAACTAAGAGTCAGACTTTAAATTTGTGTGATTATTCGTATAATTTGGATTCATGGATAGTGTGTAACTTAATTTTAGTGTATCTCTCGACGGAATTCATTATTGAGATGAGTATTTTTTTTTATTAGTTTATTTATTGCAGACTATTATCCTCATCTTTCTTAGTTGTTGTTTCATGACGTTTCAGCCAACTATTCTTCTGGCCTTTGTCAGGTGGTAACCGCGACGGGATAGGAACTCTGAATCTCCTAACTGAATTCTCAGCAATTATTGTTAAGTTGTTATCGTCTTACCACGGGGCCCGTGGCGCAGTGGATTGAGGCGTTGAATCTTTACAGTTCCAGGTGGAAATTGTCTGAAGATAGCGATTTCAATCCTACCCAAAGCCGGCCAGAGGCTAACTTGGCCTAAAACGTGATGAAACAACAACTAAGAAAGATTAGGATACTAGTCCGTAATAAATAAATTATTTCTGGTGGTTGAACGTTCAATCCTTAGTGCCAACAACATTCAAAACACGGTTGCGAATTACTTGGGGCTTCTGTTCAAGCATTGCTAACGGAATGAGAGCATGGTACTCACGTTTATTAAGTTCCGAAATTCCGTGCAAATTCTCGACAAAATGGTTCTCGAATTTGACATAAAAACTCCCGAATTCGACAAGCTACACCTGACAAAGATCGCGGGTGAATCTACCGAAACTTTTGAAATTTGCATTAAAAAAGGTTGAAGAATGAAAATAATACGAATAATCAATCCTCATCTAAAAATTTAGAAACTGCTATATGATGTTTATCACGGTAAAAGAAACTTAAAAATGATATTTATATGAGAGTAGTCAGGGAGATATTGGTGACATGGTTAACTCGTGTAATTGAATTCTGTGAAATCGTCGTCGTCAGCTTTACTGCCTCTTTCTCCTTTTCATTATAGAGCTACTCGCTCGTATGGGTGGGTTCTATTAAAACTTTATATAGCATACTACGTAATATTCTGCAAATAGGAAAGGGTGTGTACTGTTATAATATTGAATTATTACGCAAAATTTATTACAAAATCATCCGTAATTTACAACGTTTGTCAGCAACCTGGAATATTTTTTAATTGGGTAATACAACATTTTCATTCCAACGAATACAATCCGAAATACCTGTAATAAGATTGAAGAATTAGATAATGCCTTTATTCCGCCACATATAGCTATAGTTGTTTTGTACAATTTTACTAATATATTCGGTTATCCCAAAAGTTCGTAAACACTTGCAAAAATTGGATTTTTAAAAATTAACAAAAAAAATGAATCTTCAAAATAAATACCATCATTTCCAAGACTTTCTGCCATCGATCTGCAAGCTTTCGGATCTGGTTAAAGTAACATCCAGCTGGCTTCGAATGAAAAGAGTCTTGATATGCTTAATCGTCTTCATCAAACGAGTCGAATCGACAGTCCTTCGGAGAGTGTTGCATTGAGCGGAAAAGGCCGTAATCTGATGGAGCACAGTCAAGACTGTCACCTGGGTGTGGCAAAACCTAAACGCCGTCCATCTCTTAAAACTTATCTTTGTTTTTCCTGGCGGTACATGACTTGATATTGTCTTTCTGAAGACAATGTCAAGTCACGTAATTTTGCTTCAACTTTTCGTAGACCAGCTCCAGTTGCTTACAGTAAAGTTCGGCACTGATGTCGCCAGAATCGAAACACTTGTGCCACTTTAAGATCGCCGCACATGCAATTGTTCCTTCACCTTTAACAGCACAAACCTCTGCGGTTTTTCTGGTTGTCGAGACCTCGCTTTCAGCAGTAACAAATCGAAACTCGAACTTCAATTTTATCAATTGTCATCGACAATAAAAATGTGAAAATCGCTGTAAAAATATAAACGCAAAAATACAATAAAAATGTGAAAATCGCTGTAAAAATATAAACGCAAAAATACAATAAAAATGTGAAAATCGCTGTAAAAATATAAACACAAAAATACAATAAAAATGTGAAAATCGCTGTAAAATATAAACGCAAAAATACAATAAAAATGTGAAAATCGCTGTAAAAATATAAACGCAAAAATACAATAAAAATTGCATAAAATTAAAATTTTCGCACTTATTTACGAACCTTTGGGACAGCCTAAAATTTTGAATAAATTATGCAATGGTTCACAAACAAGGGTTGACATTTAGTTTCTATACGACGATGTTGACATTAATAGGATTTATTCTAAAAATCGAATAACAATGTAATTTATGTGTTAAACTTTAGTCATCAGTTTTCAAGGCACATAGCTGCTCGAGATTAAAGATAAATGAGATAAATCTATTGTTAGCCGAATTTGATCAACGCGATAAATCATGTCTGATTACTTTGGGTGTTAAGAATATTTATCCTGTATTACGTAGATCAGAATATGTTAAAAAAAAAACTTAAACTCATCATTGAACAAGCTCGGCCACTTCATTACCGGTTGCCTGAAGCCTACCACCCTGAATAACCGGCACCTCCTCACTGACATTTCCCCTTTAGTTTTTACACGCGAAGTTATCATCCTAGTAGAGATCCCAAAAGCTATCAGTGATTGACGCCATTCCCTTCATGGACGTAAAACTATGGTCCAAGTACAGAAGTTAAGGAACAGCTTTTCCAACCATATGAAAACCGTAACAACACAAAGGGAAGAAACCAAGCTAGAGTTGTGGATCAGACCGCTAGAAAATATCACCCTCATATTTATGTAGGAATCTTCCTTTTCGAAGTACGATGGCTCCAGTCAGAAACACTTAACCGCCTGAGAATAGGACTGAAGCTATTAAAAATTATTATAACTAGATAGGGCTACAAAACTGACGCAAATAATTTGTGAATATGAAGAGGGTGACCATACGATGCAATACTGCATTTTCTGTTGCAACCGTTGCAGTATGAAATATTTTATAGAATAAAACAATAATGCAAAGCACTGCGTAAAATGAGGGTAAATGTTGTATATCCCATATTCTTAAAGGGCAAACTAAAATGTACGCGGCGATTTACGACAAGTACTTGTTGACTTTGGATTTAAAGACAAATACGTTAATCCCCTCGTATGTGGCACAGCTTATTGAATTATATTTACTAATCTAAGCTTGCACTCGTTTAATCATATCAGTCATTATCCTCGAATTGCTCCTCGTCTTACTATGTCATTAAAAAAAAGTAAAAAGACCTAATTAGATAGAATGAATGTTATCCGGAATCAATACATCTAATGAACTAAATTTTGGTTAGTTATAAGTTAAATAAAAAATGTTATAACACCCATACCTTTTCAACACGACTCGCACATGGTTAAACAATTTACATTGCCTGTGCCTATATCCATTCGTCCAACTTCCCTGTTAATATCTGCTGCTAAATGAAAGCACGACTTAACAGTAATTAAAAAGTAGAAAATTAATTTTTAACGCTGTTTAATCTTCTTAGTATATGAAAACATTTACATTTCTTTGGAAGAAAAAGTTTGCTTTTTCTCAGTATCCGTTTCAATTTAGAATTTTAGACACAATACATAACTAAATTAGCGAAACAGTATTCTGCCATAGTTTGAAAACAGTAACTAAGTCACACCTCGATTGCTGTAGATTATAGATGATTTTCTTACTTAAAATTTCGTTTGTTGTTCGATTTTATCATTTTCCAAACGATTGATGCTTTTTTTTTTCAAAAAAATATGAATGTTAAAAGACCCAAGAAATTCTATAAACTTTCCCATTATCGTCCATTATTCGGCAGACATTTTCTCGACGCTCACTATTAAATGTTAGTTTTTGCTTATCGCGTAGTTTTTTAACAAGTCGACACTTGTCAATTATAAAAACACTTTAGGACAAGGATTAATGAAATAGATATACTGACAGTTTAATGATAGTAACTATTATACATATATATGGAAACTATCCAACGACTAGAAACAACGGCTAAACCAGAAAACAGTAGTTCTTCTCCCTTTGTCACAAACATCGATCATGGAATACGAGGATTGAAATAAAATCAGCGAAAAAAAAGTTACAAAGCTGTTGAAAGCAAAACCAAAATCCACACTATACCACCCTTTATAGAATCACGTATGTAAACACATATTTGGATATTCTACGTGTATAATCTAAGTGGCACTATAACCTGACCATTATTAGACTGGGCTCGTGTTCAGATAGAGATAATTATGTTATTCGGGTCATCCGTAGCTATAGATGGCGATTTTCGTCAATAAATGATTGTAGCACTTTATTACTAGACTAGAGTAATTTACATAAGAGGCAGAGATATACTATATGCTATTTACACTTTCTGCAATTTTAATGAACCCCATCATAAATGAATGTATGTATGGGATTTATACATACAATCAACTATATTAGACTAATTAATACATACTTTAAAGACGTGTGAAGTTTACACATTTTGTGCTTAGTTTTATTAATTTTAAAAACCAACAGGCTTATTTTTAGAAAATAGGACAATCAAGCATTCCTTGGCTTGGTACAGTATTTGGGCTAGAGTTATATATCTCATTGTTCCTTTTTTTGTTTTTGTTTTTGTTTTGACTTATTTATCTTATGCTGCAGTCTCGTTTTTATCTGCAGTCTTGTTTGTATCTTCGATATGTCCGACTCTGAATCTAAATTCCCGATAATATTCTTGTGCACTTATTTTAGATTAGTTTTTCATCGATTGAGAATTTGGATTAAATCTTTGTTTTACTTAGTCAATAATTCCGTGCGTGATTGGCATTATTTTGGGGAGGACGTATATTTCGAGCACTACTAGAGAAATTGTGATAACCGTTTACAATTTCTCTCACTCAGCCTCGCTTTCACTATATATATATATATATATATATATATATATATATATGTGTGTGTGTGTGTATGTATGTATGTATATATAATTTTGAGAATGTGAGAGATTATATATAATTATTTCCCAAGCTAAACAATAAGCCATGAAAGCCAACAAACCATAAGTCCCAGACTCGATGTTAACCCTCATTTGGGCTCATCAATTAGACGTATCCGAATACGGGATTCGAAACCCGAGCCTCTTGCATGCGAGGCAAGCACTCCGCACACAAGAAATTCTATTAACTTACACAGATCAAGCAAACCACACACACACACACACACACACACACACACACACACACACACACACACACACACACACACACACACACACACACACACACACACACAATAATAATAATAATAATAATAACAATAACAACAATTATTGTTATTATTATCATTATTATTATTATTAGTTGTTGTTGTAGTAGTTCATGTTAACGCATATATTATCATAAGGAAATATACTATGTTATGTATAGATTTTCGGTATGTATTCCTATAGTACTTACTTCGTGAATAGAGCTAGGTAGTAAGTAATGAAAATATATTTTGAGCAATTTTATTACATAGACGGACCGCATTTTATGTCCTAAGAGAATCGTCAGGCTAATTGCACAAAAATTATGTATCTGAATGTGCTTCCACATCAACGTGGTGTTTAGCTTAACTAAACAGATTTACTGTTAGATTTTCTCTGTTATGTTTCCATAAGAAAACGGTTGCGCCCCTCTCAAACAAATTTCGGCTTATTTTAACTTAACCTCGTTTTTGTTTTTTCCGCATGTTTTAGAAAAGACTAAAATTAGAAAAAAAATGGCTATTCTGAATAAGACTGGATATTGTAGGACTGATTATCAATGACAAATTCTATAATCAGATGAAGGCCTGGCCAAGTGATGAAGAGACCTAGATTTGTCCAGTAATCAGAGTCACCCTCGCCTCGGCGTTGCAGACAATATCCAATGCAAAGGCAAGTCAATTGGGTCAGAGCCCGGTCAACTGCAGGAGTTGCTGGAAAGGAGTTACAGTGCTTCACCATCAAAACTCCAAACCGAATTTTTGTCAAGGTTAACTCCCTTAGCCTTTGCCTTTCTCAAGGCATCCACAAAGCTGTGAACAAAAATAACTGAGATCCTCATTGTATTTACTTATCTTCTAGTGGTCCTGAATATGACCTTAAACTATATATGGTGAAGCCCCAGCTTGCAGGCTGGGGAGTGTGGAGCAATCCTTTAATTGCCATTGCTCCCAGGTCCACTCTGACCCGGAGTTTAGTACGTGTTAGGGTTCCAACTATGGGTTAAATTAAAAACCGACTTGAAAACAACAAATACATTCTATTAAAAAAAAAATTCTTAAAAATCTTTGGATTCAGCATTAAATAACTTGAAAAGTGTTGATATGCCATAAAACAAAAACAACCAACCAACCAACCAACCAACCAACCAACCAACCAACCAACCATGTTCTAGTAGTTATTTTCACGACGTTTCGGACAATTCTTTCTCGTAATTGGCCGAAACGTCGTGAAAATAACTACTAGAAGATAAGGATAATTGTCCATAAATAATTAAAAAAATAAATTATACAAATTTACTCATCTAAAAAATAATTCCAAATTAATTCAATAATATCCCCATTGTAGTTATGGTTGCATCAAAATGAAAGCGAGACCCTCAAGTGATTCTTCTTAAAAAGAAATTTATTTAGATTATTACTAATCTATAGACGAATATTTAGCATAGTAGTATGTGGCTTGTCTAATGGATCGACTATGAGGTCTTTTATACATTGTTTCAGTTATAAGGGAGATAATTCGGTCATCTAAGCATTTATAAAGATCATGTGTCTATTTATGCAGTTGTACGTATTTAAATCGTAGGAACCAACAGCTGTGAGTGAAATGAAAGCTCGTGTATCTAAAAAACATTGTCTCGGCAATGTTTGATTTATTGTAAAAAGTAAAAGTAAAATAATTACGATTAAATATTGTATTAAAACTTGTTTATTACTTGTTCATTATTACACAAGATAAACGCACTATCAAAAATATACATACGTTTTAAACTACTACACAAAATAAAAACACCATTAAAAATAAAACTATATTCTTTTAAAACTATTACACAAAAACACAAATGAAAAAAAAAACTATATAGTTCTAAACAATTACACAAAATAAAAATTAAACTAATTATTTTTTAAAATATTACACAAAATAAAATCACTATTAGAAATAAAACTATATATTTTGAAATAATTACACAAAAAATCACTATTAAAAATAAAACTATATACTTTTAAACAATTAAACAAAATAAAATCACTATTAAAAATAAAACTATATATTTTTAATCAATTACACAAAATAAAATCACCATTAAAAATAAAACTATATATTTTTAAACTATTACACAAAATAAAATCACTATTTAAAATAAAACTATATATTTTGAAACAATTACACAGAATAAAAAGTAAACTAATTATGTTTTAAAATATTACAATACATAAACTCTCTATAAAAATAAAACTATATATTTTTAAATAATTAAATAAAATAAAATCACTATTTAAAATAAAACTATATATTTTGAAACAATTACACAGAATAAAAATTAAACTAATTATGTTTTAAAATATTACAAAACATAAACACACTATTAAAAATAAAACTATATATTTTGAAATAATTACACAGAATAAAATCACTATTAAAAATAAAACTATATATTTTGAAATAATTAAACAAAATAAAATCACTATTAAAAATAAAACTATATACTTTTAAACAATTAAACAAAATAAAATCACTATTAAAAATAAAACTATATATTTTTACACAATTAAACAAAATAAAATCACTATTAAAAATAAAACTATATATTTCTAAACAATTAAACAAAATAAAATCACTATTAAAAATAAAACTATATATTTTTAAACAATTAAACAAAATAAAATCAATATTAAAAATAAAACTATATATTTTTAAACAATTTAAACAAAATAAAATCACTATTAAAAATAAAACTATATATTTTTAAACAATTAAACAAAATAAAATCACTATTAAAAATAAAACTATATATTTAAGTATCACACAAAAGCAAAACACCGTTAAACATCAAATAATATAATCCTTATTATTTTTTATTCATAATTCAACAGGAAGTCATAAAATTGTTAAAATAAAATGTACCGATTAAGTAGGATTTTAAAAATTTCTAGAATGTTTCTAATCCATCTGATCTTGATTTCATAATATATGTATGAGTGTATTCCATAGGTTAGTTCATCACAGAACACTTTCATAAACAGCAAGTCACATTTTTACATTAGTCAAATGCACCGCTATTATTACAAATTTTATGGAACATAGAATTTTAGTTAACTTTCCAAAGAGAAGCATCTTGCTTGAATCTCAGGTATACATGATCAGTTTTATTGATTATTTTAAAATATAGTCCCTAATACTTCCCTCCAGCGTTTTATGAAACCTTTAAAAGTCTAGCAAAGCAATTTCCTTCAGCAGCAAAGCAAATTGTTTACTAGACTTTTTATCTTTTCTCCAACATAAAATTTGTTTTCTTACAGAAAAAAAAGCAAACTATTTTAGTCCATGTTTCGGTGATATCTAATTTACGATCAATGCAGCCTATCCAAATTAAATTCCGTCTTCGAGTCTTAACATCCGGAGCCATTTTTCTAGATCGTTTAATTTTCCTCACTCCCTTGCTGTATTCATTCATCCATGTTTTTTTTTAATTCTTTTTGAAATGCTATGAATTCCCTCTTCCTGTTTTATAAAGGAATGATATTTGGGTTATCTCTATATTTGTCCTGTGTTGCAGTGTTCCTCTAACCTTTCGGAACGTTTTGTGATTTCTGTTTGGAACTTGGTCCCTTTGGAATTTGTTCTATATAATTTGTTTTACAGAATGTGTCGCATTTTATTCACAAGAGATCAAGAACAATGTCAAGTGTGGGTATGAGAAAAGTATTTCTGTGGAACGAATTAGTTTCGAACTTGGATCACCCAAGTTTTCAATTCGTATCATTAACTACTAAGATAGCGTCACACGCAAGAACTTTCTTTATGAAACTTTCTATCTGTAACTTTCTTTACCAAGCACAGAAATGTATCTTTTACTTTGAATGTCTATATACAATTACTTTCTTGTGTTAAGTGATGGATAGCAAGGACACCACCTCACCTACTCTGAGCATCGACTAAATCGAAAATAAAATATTATCGTCTTTAGACCATCACAGTTAACTTTTAATCGTTATGTTATTTGTTAAAGTCCTAAATAGAAGATATATGTGTGTATGTGCTTGCTCGAATCTTGTCTTCAACGATCTGGCAATTCACTCTTTATAAGTGGGATGATAGATAAATATATATATGCGAATAGGCGTGGCTCAGAGGCGAGGGAAAAAGTGTGGAATGATGTATGTTTTAGTTTCGATTCTAACTGATGGCACTCAAGTAATATATATATATATATATATATATATATATATATATGTGTGTGTGTGTGTGTGTGTGTGTGTTTTATTGTTGATCTCACTACTATTTATTAGGTATAATATAATAATCGATAATAAAATTGTCTATTATAATAAATACGTAATCTGTATGAATTTAAATATCATATTTAAGCGCATCTTTACGGCCGGATAATACCGGGCGACCTGCTAGTCTTGTACACATTTTATTATGCATCGCCAATGAATTACAAAATGATTTATATATTGTAAAAAAGATAAACTTAAGTGAAAGTAAAAACTATAACGATTTAATGTTTTATGAAACTTGTTTATTACTTGTTCGTGGATTGCCTCATATTTTTTTCAAACACACGAAATCTCCCGAACGATATCTGGATTTCATGCAGCAACAATCGAAAACGGACATTTTTTTTTCTTTACACGAATTGTTAACTTTGGTAAAAAGTGTGAAATTTACTCTATATTTCTGCGTGTAGATAATTTCTAGTGTAAAATGCTAGACAGACACTGAAAATGAGGGCATCGTCTTACCTGCTCTCATGCCTTGAAATCGTCCTAAAATCCGAAATGCAGATTCGAACATTTCTCAATGTAGCTAACTTTCTCTAAACTGCCTTCATGTTTTCAGATAATTTACCTTTTATGAAACACCCGACATTAGGATGACTCGTTCGTAGAAAATACTTAAAAACAGTTGACAACCGCGTCAATCCTTCTCCTAAATTACTTAATCCACACACACACACACACACACACACACACACACACACACACACACACACACACACACACACACACACACACACACACATATATATTATATATATATATATATATATATATATATATATATATATATAATGAACTCATTTCCCCCCTCTGGTTTTGATCTTAATAGGATAAAAAATCAAGATATTTCATGCAAATGTAATATGCACAAACTGCAGCACAATATCTGAGGTGTGTTATAGGCCTATTACCCCTCCACTTCCTCGATAAGCGTAGATGCTATATTTTTTCTGGTGGGAGTTCACTGCCAAAATCGGTTAAAATCGATGGAAGTAGTAAATTCTTTTTTCTCTAATAAATTCCTCCTTCACCCCTCACCACTTACACCGTTGTGGGATCGTTCACAAAGGACAGTTACGAAGAAACACCGGTTTGGGTCTATTTCGTAGTTGCTTAAAAAAACTGGAATGAAATTTTAACGTTCCTTTTCGTATAATGCTGGGTGAAATGCACCATGAACTTAACCGATTCGAAAGGTTATTTATGCCATTTTTCTCGCTTTATTTCGTTTTGTACTTGATTAAAAAAACTGGAATGGAATTTTAACGTTCGTTTTCGTTCTATGCTTTCTACTGAGTGAAACGAATCATGGACTTAACCGAATCGAAGGGTTTTTTTTATGCCATTTTTTATCGCTTTTCGCTGTGTTTTTGTTTTTTGTTTTTTCCGAACATGTTCATCATTTTTTCTCTGATATTTGCTTTTTGTTTTTCCGATTTCTTTTTGTTTTTCTGATTTCTTTTTTTGTTTGTTTGTTTAAAAGAAGTTTTACGTTTGTTCGCTGTTTTTTGTTTGTTTTGGCTTTTCCGATTTTTAAAAAAATATTTATTACTTCGCTTATTCTTTACTGTACCACCCTACACACACCTACAAACAACCGGGAAACGCCGAGTACCCCCGCTAGTATTCTATAAACCAACCTATATTCAGATGCAAAAGATTACTCAAATACCAATTGTTCTATAAAATTACTCAAATACCAATTGGTCTATAAAATTTCAGTCCTTCTAGCATGATATTAATCGTCATGCAATCAACGCATGGTTCAACCGTTTTCTAAAACATCTAATGCACCGACCAGAGAAATTATACCCGATACACATATCAGGAATGGGAGTAAAAATAATAATAAAAAAGAGAGGACAAATAAACAAAATTATCAGATATATTTTTTTATTATAACATTTTCACCTCAGACAAGGCACATTGCCACTTTGATGTACGGGCTACTATCAGGGACATAAGCTACAGAGGTACTATGTAGGGAGTTGGGCAGCAAGTTGTCGGTTCACGGTACACTTGAACTTCTGCATGTCAGTACAGTTGGGGAAGTAGAGACCCAGAAGGAAATTCCAAATCTAGCAGTTCTAGGGAAGTAACTACTGGAATAGAAAACTCTCTTACAGTAAGGGATCTCTACTGTGTAGGGGTTGGATTTAGCTGCTTGTCGGGTTTGTCGGGGGTATTTACGGCGAGGGGATACAAGTGCTTGCAGTTCATCGGAGCATTCACCATTAAAATACTGAGGCAGAGGGATGCAACATTTCGTCGATGGGACACAGGCTTAAGCTTAGATGACGGTTCAGGACATATCAGGTTGGAGACTCTGTTACCGTTATAGTAATATATATATATATATATATATATATATATATATATATATATATATATATATATATATATATATATATTAATATTAATATATATGCTAGCTTGTATCGTAGTCGCAAGTTTTGTATTTCACTGAGCAATTCAAAATACGTACAGGGGTTGACGACTCACGTGCCCAGTTAATATCGCATCAGCATTGAAGCTGTGCCGTGAACGTGATGTCCCAGAACAAAATGCATATATAGGTATCATGATCAAAAGAAAACGAGGAGATCGAAAGAAAAAGAAAAGAAAATCGGGTGGCGATTGAAAGATACGCTCGGCAAACACGCAATATATCCTACTTGTACCCCTTCAATAACGAGTCGGCCGACCGTTGGCCTTAGAAAGAATTACTGCAGCTCAATAGCGAATCATAAGTAAAAAAAAAAACAAACAAACAGCCAAAAATAAAATACAAAACAGAGGACTGTTATTTGGCCAGGAAAGTGAGAGAAGGAACGCACCTACTTTCCGTGTTTTATATACTTGTCGGCGACTTGCGTGTGAAATCGGATGAAATAGATAACTTTTTTCTTTCACCTAAAAAAGTTCGTGTCAATTTTTGCTTTTCTTTGCAAGTTGTTTGGCTCCATTTTGAAGGTAATAATAACGGCACAGCGTATCTTTATCGTATTGTTATGTTCATAGTAGGTGCTTGACTGAGTTCCGCTCTCTCGCCCCTGTAAAACATTAAAAATAAAATACCCCCCCCCCGGCCCACAATCACAGCGGATTTTATATTTCTATAACCAAGCAGAACCTCCATGATCATCTTCAAGTCTAATGTAAACAAATACTTCTTGTAATGTCTTCTGAGATCAACGATTTCCTCCCAATGAATCTCATTCAACTCGTCGTTCCCGATCTTCGCGTGTTGGCGCTCGTCATCAACAAAATCATCTCTCCCATTCTTGGAATCTACTTCTAGATTGTTGTCTTATTGGATCACGAGTTCTTAGAAGTCATGGACATTACACGAAGCTGATTGCAGGTAACTAAGACATGTTAGCACCCACTGAAGTTTTATGGCATGTTTTCACTTGTTTAATCTTGATAATTTTATTGCAATAAAAAATTCACTAACACACTAAATCAAATGATTTAAACTAGATTGGTTGAAACATGTAATTAATGAATTGTTTGTATAAACAATTCATTAATTACATGTTTCAACCAATTAACATTAACATTAAAAGTGAACATGTTTCAACATTAACTAAGAAGAGTAGAACGTCGACTTTGAGTTTACTTTTGACAGCCTTGTAACTTGTGCTTTCTCTTTACTCGTCCCTTAGTTCACGTATTCTATGAGCAATGTTTCTGACAAAGGGGAAATAATTGCTGTTTTCGGGGTCAGTATCTATCAGTCAACGCTTATTGCTATCTAGTTTTTTTAAACCTTGAAGTAATATTTTTAGCTCCTAG
>NC_136483.1:153363492-153680992 GCF_053919585.1 Euprymna scolopes
GTTATGGACTTCCATTTCTTGTAATAAATAATTTTACCAACAATTCTTCATAAGTTTTGGTTTTGTTTTCGATTATAGCTGGTGACACTCCAGTAATATTTTTTATAATTAATTTTACCAAGAATTCTTCACAAGTTTTGTGTTTTAGTTTCTATGACAGGTGATAGCACTCCAGTAATCTATTTCTTTAAAATGAATAATTTTATCAAGAATTCTTTCATGAGTTTTGTTTTCGGTTTGGATTATAACTTAAGGAACTCAAGTTATGTAGATATATACATCTATTTTTTTCATAAGTTTTGGTTTCAGTTTCGATTCAAGCTGATACAGCCAAGTCATATGAATATATTTTTATTTTTGAAATAGCAACTTTATAATATATCAAAATCAATAGAACATTAACTCTATAATAATATATAAGAAATCTTCAAGAATTAACATATCATATTTAAGCGTAATTTACAACCGCGCCTACGCCGGGGTCCCTGCAAGCTTAGATAAATACATTTGCAATTTTATCTAAAGAAATAGAATAACATTCAGATCATCTCCATTTACGCTAAACATCTACATAATGTCATATCACTATATTACATATGAATTAGTCCCCTGTGGAATTTCCACAGGTCCCACTAGTCTATGTATTAATAAGAGAGCGTGTGTGTTAATTTTTAAGTTTTATGCTTCCATTTTTTTTTCGAATGACTGTCGTTTAATTATTATGACCTTCTATTTATTTAAATACATAATTTTACTAAGAATTCTTCACAAGTTTTGGTTTCGGTTTCGATTAACGCTGATGGCACTTAATTAATCTATTTTTCTTTTTAAATAAATAATTTTACCAATATATATTTATTTATTTATTTAAAATTGTACAGAAGGTCAGAAAAACATTGATACTGTGGGTTTCAAGCCTAACACAAGGGGGACCAGTTAATGGTAAATCATAAATACTGTTAGGCTCTCGTTAGCCATGTTGTTTTCTGTTTGAGGAAAAAGCAGGACCACGCACATATTGTTTATAATGGTGTTCATTTTTATTTAACTGTATCTTATTCCTATTTCTGTATATTTTATTTTATTTCTATTTTTTAATTTTTTATTTAATGTATTTTTAGTAAATGTATGATGTCCTATTCTGTTTCTAATTGGCATGGTTTCCGGGCTGGTCAGTTAGTCTTGGTTGGTCCAAGGGAGAAATTAATCTATCCTATTAATTCTTTAACCTTTTGCCTTTCTTTATTTTAGTCAAAGGGAGGTAATTCGTGATTCTTTGTTTTTCTATTATATTTTATATTTTATTTTTTATATATTTTTATATGTTTATGTATATATATATTATTTATTTTATTTATTATATACATTTTATACTCTTATATTGTATTAATCAATCAGTATCCCATATGCTGTTATTTTATTTTATCTTTGGTTACTATGTATCTGGTATCAGGTTCTAAGGAATCTTATATAAGCTATTTAATTTCATTTACTGACTTGTAATGCCGAGGTCTTTTTATTTATATATATATATATATATATATATATATATATATATATATATATATATATATATATATATATATATATATATATGGATTTATGGTATTCTTTAATATAGCCATAAAAATTCTTAATATTTTTATACTTACAATTGCCGACATATCTATTTTCACTTTTACTAATTATCTTACGCGTTAAATTGACTGCATTTAAAATACTCTTGAAGAAATTCCTTTTGGTAGGGTCTTCGTTTGTTGTTCGGTCCTCCCAGTTTATTAGGAGCGCTTATTTCCTATGTATGCAGACCATAAGGGTTTAAACAGGTCTTTTGGGGGTCATTTATAGTCTTTATAATGTGGTATTTCTCCGCATCGCAAAGGGGGCACCGTTTTGAGGCTGGTGAGTATATCCGGTCTTCTCTCTATGATCTTCCATTTAATGCGGAATGGGGGTTCGTTGTCTTTTAACTGCCATACTCGGGCAGATAATGCTATCTTTATCCTAGTTTTTTCCCTAAATGCCCCTTATGTAATACCTATGTATATTCCTGGTGTATCACTGGCCTGATTATACATATATATATATATATATATATATATATGTGTGTGTGTGTGTGTATATATGCATATATATGTGCGTATATATATAAGTAATAATACATGATATACATATATATGTATATATATACAAACATATATGTATATATATGTATATGTATATATATATGTACATATATATGTATATATATGCATATATATGTGTATATATGCATATATATATGTACATATCAATATGTCTCTATATATTTATTATATATATATATATATATTTTTTTTTTTTTTTCTTCATAATTTTGGTTTCGGTTTCGAGTCAAGGCATATTTGTATATTTCCTTATTTCTGACCTCACAACTTTATAATATATAAGAGCTACAATAATATTAGAGCGTCTTCATTTACGCTGAACATGCGAAAATTAATATATTATATATGAAAGTGCCCGCTGAGAAATTTCCGCATGTCCCGCTAGTTTATATTGCAAGCTGTACATATTCAGCGTCCTCTATCGGGAAGTATTCAAGTAATTTTACATTTATCTTTTACTAGCAGGATGAGACGACGTCGTTCGATATTGAATAAGGATGCTAATATGTACTTCATTACGATAATTATATCACTATATTACTTTAAACATATTTTACTGCACTGCTATTGTCAGAAGAATTTAAACTTTTCGAAAACTGTCTCTATTAGCATCTTGTATACACAGTTTCAATTTCATTTACGTTAGTAACTTAGAGCTGGTAGCACGTGGATATTTAGCGTGTTCTAGAATATATATAAGGTTTTTAATGAGAGTCGGTCCCCTGATATCTCTATGGTTAAAACGAGTACTTAGAGATTCTATGCCACTTTAATTAAGGGTGCTCTGCCCTCAAAGTCCTATAATGGGACATGTGCAGATTCTAGAACGCGTCTATTGTTTTTTACCTGATAAATTCTTAATGAGAATACACTTTAGATATGTAAATTCTCTTACGTTTCCTTCTATAGGAAACGCATAAACTACACGTATACACACACACACACGCAATTATATATATATATATATATATAGTAATGTGATTGATAATTTAAAATTCAAATTAGAATTAAAAATGTAAAACCTGTTTCATAAGAAGGAACAACAACAAAGTCGATAATTTGTACGATCGTTTCAGAAACGATGGTTTAATTGTGACAGACATTAAGCCACGGACAATAATTTGGACATATACTTTTTTTAAAACAAAGTCTCCTCATCAGCAAAAATAGTGGGTGTTTTTTTTTATATGTAAAAGACACCATGAATAAACCTAGCAATTAAGTAAGGCAGATGTATCTTTTAATTGTTCGCCTTTTGAAAACCGTAATTATCGTCAAAGCATTCATTTGGATGTTGATTGTAGCTTATAAATGTACTATCACATTAAAATACACTCTGCTCTGTAGACTACTGTTCTAACCCCCTTTGAATATATATATATATATATATATATATATATATATATATATATATATATGCATGTGTGTGTTTGGGGGGGTCATGCGCATTTTAAACCGGAAGATAGGAAATTCTTATTATAGCATTCAATTGCAAATGTGTTATATTCTGACTTTCAAAGTCTTGCTGAAAAGCAATCCTATCAGACGGATTTGTGATTTAAAACATATACGTTAGCGAAGTAGGGTAATTTATTGGGAATGACATGGTACAACAAAATGAAATATGGCTAGTCAGAATTAAATAATTATTTGTTAACTTAAATGCTATTTTGGTCTGATATTGAAATCCGAGAGGATAATTTTAAAAATTAAATGTTTGATTGCTATTTTTTTTTTCATATTCACTTATATTAAAACAAAAACATTTTTGACGCATAATTTCTTTATAGTCTGTTTTATTAAGTTGATCAATAGACTAATTTCCCCCGCGTATACGCAGACTTTGTTTAATAATGAACTCGATGTTGTGCACGCATACGCGCAAACAAAGGCACACACTGTTACTGGTTTGTCCACTTATATTATTGTCTGTCATATGCTGGATGTTTTGAGAACCGATTTCATAACTTCAGGATTATGTTCTATGACTATTCTCATTTGCTTCTACGTACCATTTGTTTATCGAAATTTAAGCAAACTGCAGATAAAACCTCTTTCTATAGAAGTATTCTAATCCAACATTGCTTTCCTGACGCCTACAATATGGTTGCTTTCAGGTCCGATGTCATAAACCCTTGTCGTTAACCGTCACTATAAATAATCAAATTTTGTTTATTTCTTTCATTATTTGCAATCCTCTCATAATATTCATCATCATCCAACTGCTACTCTCTCTATCTAATTAACTCTTACTTAGTGTTATTTATTTATTTATTTTTATTCATTAAAAAAGACATATTGCCACTGAGCTATAAGAGCTACTGTGATGAGGGCACAGATTTTTAGGGGTCACGCTTATTGAGGAAGACATAAGGTGAGTCGAGCAAAATGGATGTATGCTGGATATCAAAACAATGTTCACTCAAGTAAATTGTCCAGAAAATCACGGAAGGACTGAAAATCTTTAAAATTTTACAATTAATGATATTTGTTTTCAATATTTCAGATATTTTACAGATAATATTTTGGAAATGAATTATGGATAAGTATACCATTTAACAACGTACGCAAGTAGTGGTTAGTAGGGTTATGACAACAGAATATTCGTATCATTATTTTGACTCTCGAGTATATATCCGACACAGTTAGACACAGTTAATCAACCGAGAACCACATCACTTTATATAAAAACATATAAGATATCAACGGATACACATTCTAGAGTCAACACAATGAAAAGAATATGCTGTTGTCCTAGCTCTAGTGATTAGCAATATGGAATAGCTACTATGTGGAAAGGAGTGGCTTGTTACTTTTAATGCATCTAAAACCAAGCCTTTTTCTTTGCATCATTAACGTTCTAATCCCCATCTGGCATCAATTGAAATGGATGGCTCTCGTCTTGAGGAGGTCTCAAGTTTTGACAAGCTTCTGGGCTTGACCTTTACTCCTGATCTTAAATGGGACACGTACATCAAATCTCACTGCTGATGCAATTCTCTATCTATATAAGAGCCAGGTACGTCCAAGGATGGAATACTGTTGCCACATCTGGGCACGAGCTGCTAGAAAGGGCTTGTCCTGCCTTGATAGATTTCAAAATAGACTTTGTAGCCTCGTAGGGGATGTCCTTTTCTCTTCCCTGCAACCTCTATCTCACAGATGAGATGTTGCGAGTTTGTCTCCGCTGTATCGTTATTTTCATGGAAAGTGTTCGACTGAGCTTCAGTCTATGGTCCCCCTTCGCTAATCTTTCACGAGAAACACTTGTCTAGCTGAAAACACTATCAATAATCCCCCCCCACTCGTTATCTGTGCCTAAACCTAAACGTAGAATCCATGAACAAAGCTTCTTTCTTAGAACTGAACGCCTGTGGAATTGTCTTCCTTTTTCCTGCTTTCCAGCTTACTTCAATATGGTTGTCTTCAAGTCTAACGTAAACAAGTAATTGATGTCCCGTTCCAATTGTTAACAAATTTAGCAAATTTCCATTACTAACGATTACTATATTGTCCAATTTCTATTGTACACTCTTTAACCCTTTTCCTCGAGTAGCCTCTTGGCCTTGATAAGTGGTGAGGCCTATGTAAAAATAAAAAAAATAAGAAAAAACACCAGGAACGAAATAAGGGAGTTAAATCGCAATCTAGAGATTCTGCAATCTGTCATGAATAATGTTCTGGAAAGAGCACAATAAGCGAAGCTGCAAATGGGCAACATTTAAAAGACATTATTTTTCATAAATTAAGATTGTTTAAATTTTTCATAAATTAAGATTGTTTAAATTTTTCATAAATTAAGATTGTTTAAATTTTGAAATTAAAAGAAATCCGAATGTCTTAATCAGATTGTATTAAAATTACAGAAAGATATCAAAAATAAAGAACTTATTTAAGTTTCAAAACTCTTCAGTGACTATTTGGGCACACTGTATTAGCCGAGTCTCTATCCACGAATAACACCGGTTGACACACTGATCCCTATTAGACCACCGAAGTTAAGCAATGTTGAGCCTGTTCAGTACTAAAATGGGTGACTATTTTGAAATTTTATGTGCTGCATGTGTTCTCCGCTTATATTTATATCGTTTCCAATTGTCTAGCAGTCTCACTAAACTTAAGTAGTGCCGATTCAGGAGAGGTGTGGTTGGGCCTCACAATCATACGCGCAACTTATTCTCTTAAAAGTGAACGGAGGCACCGCTTCTGAGGTTGTCATCTTTATTTCATATGTTGGCCTGTTGAATTGTTTTATTTAAAAAAAAATGATCAACCTTCACAGGATGCCAATCGTTGAAAAACAAAACGACATCTGATGATCAAGATAGCAATATCTTTCTGGGACATATGGCTTTAATATTAGTTTAGTGTAATTTTTTCATGGTTTTCATAATCCATGTTGCAATGATATATATTTTTTAATTTATCCTATATGTCGACGTAACAGTTTATTATGACGCATATTAAATGTTTACAATGAAGAACCTCGATCTATAATTGTTTTAATGGCGTGTAACACGAAAAAAAATGAGTTTTTGAACTTATACATATAAATCAAAATTTCGAAGTTATGATAAACTTTCCAAACATCTTGTATATCTCTTCTAGAGCATACAGAAAATTCCCATAAAAAATGGGTTAATTATCTAATACTAGCGAGGCCCGTGGAAATTCCACAATGAATTCTTTCATATGTAAGGTATGTTTTTAGCATTCTGTGGATGTTCAGCTTAAATAGAGACGCCTTGATATTATTGTAGAGCTTTGGTTTAAACTGCAAAAGAATTTATCTAAGCTAACAGGAACGCCATGCGTAGCCCAGCGTAGCCAGGTTGTAAAATACGCTTAGATATGATATTTTAATTTTTTATCGACTCTCATATATATAAGTTTTAATTTAAAAAAATATAAAAAATATATCCACATGACTTAGGTGCTTCAGCTTAACTAGAAACTGTGGTCAAGGGGTAGAACTGCCGACTGTCATCACGACGGTTCTAGGTTCGATCCTCGGCTTGGGATAGGTGCTAGTCTAGCGGCACTGATGAGTTGTGATACAACGAAACAGAACTGTGTCGATGACTAAAATATATTTTATATATTTATATATACAGTCATTCAGCTATAATCAAAACCGAAATCAAAACTTACGAAGAATTCTTGGTAAAATCATTTATTAAAAAAATAGATGCTATAGTCCAAACCGAAACTAGAACTTATGTAGAATTCTTGCTAAAATTATTTATTACTAGCATGACCTGTTACCGGCGTTGCCTGGTGGAAGCATACCTCCCTCTGCGTAAAAAATAAAGTACGGTTGTTGTTGTTGTTGTTGTTGCTGACAACCACCCCAATCTCCCCATGTTAAAAAAATCTTCGGAATAGACCCCCAATCTCCCCATGGTAAGAACGGCTGTCGGAATAGACAACCTCCACCTCCGCAAGTGAAATAGAGTGTAGAATGCAGGTATTTATATCTTGAAAAGTATCTGTCTACGCCAAAAATAAATAATTTGGGCTTAATGAGTATACTGAAAACCTTATAAAACTCCTCATTCTCAAGGAAATTGAGGAGTTTGATATAATTTGTAAATTGCCCCGCCAAAATAAAACTAAAAAAGACGTTGCAAAAACCCTTCACTTTATTTGATTGCGATATCCCCCCAAAAAGTAAAAAAAAGCTTCTTGATCAAGTTCAATTTTCTTTCGGAGAACAGCATTCCATAACAGATAATCACAATATAACATTTAATCCAAATTTTAGAGAGAGAGACAGAGAGAGAGAGAGAGAGAGAGAGAGAGAGAGAGAGAGAGAGAGAGAGAGAGAGAGAGAAGGACATCTTGTTCGCTTTGTTTTTATTTATTTATTTATTATATTTTTGTTTAATTGCATACACACAAGAGAATGAATTAGAGACAAGGAGGCCGTTTTTTAATGTGTGTGTGGTAAACCAGCTACCTAAGAAAGGGGCACAATTTGTAAGGAGAAAAAATACGTATACAGTTAAATCAATGCCTTATTGTGAATATTGGAAAGAAGTTATTTGAACACACCCGCTATAAAATGTAATTCCTTTAAAGGAAACTTTCACTTAATTTGATATAGATATCCCAAAATATCATATATATATATATATATATATATATATATATATATATATATATATATATATATATATATATATATATATATTGATATTTTTGGATATCTAGATCAAATATCATATATATATATATATATATATATATATTTGATATTTTGGGATATCTAGATCAAATTAAGTGAAATATATATATATATATATATATATATATATATATATATATATATAATATAAAGCTGAATGTGTGTGTGTGTGTGTGTCTGTGTCTGTGTGTCTGTGTCTCTGTGTCTGGTCACGAATAGGCCCTATATAGTTGACTATTTAAAAAAAACTGATTACATATAATGATAGAAGATATATCGAGACACAGGGATGGATATGTTTGATCTGGCAGAACGGTGAGTCATTAAAATTGTGGGGTCTGCGTTCGCGCCTGGTCCACAAAGTATGGAAATAAAAAATTTAAAAATGAAAAAAAAAAATAGTTTATTAGTGATTTTGATATAGATGTACATAAGAATACTTTGATAAGTATGTTTTAACTTAAATAGGGATGGTATAATAAAATTGAGGTGTGTGCGTTCGCTCCTGGCCTCCATAACATGGAAATAGGCATAAACTTTAATAAAGACTTTTCGTATCTATCTGCGTAAGTACACTTTGATAATTATGTTTTAGTTTGAAGAAATACGGTATAATAAAATTATGGGGTGTTCGTTCGCACCTGACCTCCATAGAATGGAAATATGTCACAAAGTTTAACAAGGTTTTTTAATATAGATCCACAGAATATTGTGATAAGTATTTCAGTGTGAGCAGGTATGGTATAATAAATTATGGGGTTTATCTATTTTATTTTTACTTTCATCATATTTTGCTTTGTTTTGATACCACCAAATTCAACCCAAATTTACAACCCTTTCTTTTCATAACCTATCATATTTTCATAAATCAGAGTTCATTTTCTGTAGGCTGTTTTTGAACCCAGTCAACAACGGGTACTTTTGCTGGTATATATATATATATATATATATATATATATATATATATATATATATATATATATATATATATTAATCAAGAGGAAAAAAAATCTACTTGATAAAATTAAGTGTGCTATTTTTTCGGAGAACTGCATTCCATAACAGATAAGTGCATTATAACTTTTAATTGACAATTAAGAGAAAGAGAGAGAAAGAGAGAGAGAGAGAGACAGGCAGAGAGACGAAGGAAAGACATGTAATCATGGCCTCGAAAGAAAATGAGATAGAGAGAGAAAGAGGACGTCTTGTTTGCTTTGTATTTTTATTTATTTATTTTATTTTTGTTTAATTGCCTGCCCACGAGTGGAGAATCAGACATGAGGAGGCTGTTTTTTAATGTGTGCTTAGTTAAACAGCTCCCCAAGAAGGGACACGATTTAACGCAATTCCTAACTGTAAATATTGGAAAGAAGTTACAATGCACGTAACCGTTATGGAATGTAATTATATATATATATATATATATATATATATATATATATATAAGTAAAAGAAGCTATTTGATCAAATTAAGTGTAATTTTCTTTCGGAGAACAGCATTCTATAACGGATAAGTACAATATAACTTTCAATCAACAATTTAGAGAGAGAGAGAGAAAGAGAGAAAAAGGACAGAGAGAGAGTAAAGTATATTAGAAAACACACGTAACCATGGTCGAGAGAGAGAGAGAGAGAGAGAGAGAGAGAGAGAGAGAGAGAGAGAGAGAGAGAACGTCTTGTCTGTTTTTTTGTATATATATTTTTTTTATTTACTTGTTTTAATTGCTTCCCTACGTGTGCAGAATTAAACATAAGAAGGCCGTTTTTTTTCATGTGTGTGTAGTAAACCAGCTCCCCAAAAAGGGGCACGATTTATGTATGTATTTAGTTCGTAGTAAATGTAAAAAGAAGGCAAAACGTATACAGTTAAGTCAATGCCTAACTGTAAATATTGGATCGCGATACCCTCCATTTGATTCAGTAGAATTTTTTGTTTCGGAGAACGGCATTCCATAACCGATAAATACAATATGACTTTTAATCTACAATTTAGAGAGAGAGCGAGAGCGAGAGCGAGAGAGAGAGAGAGAAAGAGAGAGAGAGAGAGGGGAGAGAGAGTAGAGGACAAACTAAATGTAAAGTGAACTGTACCAAACTGAAAATTTTTCAGTTTGGGTTCTGCCTCAGTGTATGCGAGCGAATAAAAAAAAAACAGCAAGCAATCTACCTGTAGATGTGTTGTCATGTGTGTATATATTTGGGGTAACGCTTATCTTGTAGACGCCATGTTGGTTGTAGTACGTTTGCGTTGCTTTTTGTGTAGGGTTGGTTTTATATCTTGAATGACAGAATTACTGCTGGTAGCCAATGAGAAAGGGGTAAATCTTGTAAATCTGTGATTTGGAAGTGAACGCAATGTCTATGCGGTTATGATGTAGTAATTAAGAGTGTAGGAGCAATATAAGGCTACCGTGTGTAGTTTTACACGGTGTATAGTGGTGGCAGTGGGAGCAGTTATAAAGTAGAGGGAAAATAGGAACTACTTCCTCTAATGCCAATGGCAGTACTGATGATGTCACTCCTGGAATATAATATAGGGTTTTAATATGATGAACGGATGTGCCAAAAATGTCGTTCTATAGTTACATAAGATAGTGGCCAATAGCGCAGAAATAAAAAAGTTGTGTGTGAACTCTGTTGTTGTAAACCCACGGTATTTTTATCCAGAGGGGGAAAACTGCGCCTATTTTATTATATATAGGGATAAGAAAAGAATAACAATTAAACGAGAGTCACTCGGAAGTAAAAAATGTAAGCGTGACACACAAAATAACACTCACGTTATCGTATTACTATACAGATTATCATGCATACGTGCGTGTTAGATGATTACAATAAAGAATATCGATCTTTACTGTTTCGATGACATATAACACGAAAAATCAAGCGTTTTTTGACTTATACATAAAGGTTACAACCCCGAAATCATGAGGTAAATGTTTGACATACCTTGTATATAATGCGCTTATTAACTTCCGGAATCATCTTTTTATTTTTTATTTCAAAAATTTAAGATCGTCTCTAATTTCTTTTATTCCGCACATATTTCTTTCGTTTGTCCTATGTTTGTTTGTTATGAGATTTCTGCTGCATCATTTCTTCACATCGTATATATTGTAATGTTTGCTCTGCGTTAATGCTAGATTTTACTAAGAATTTGAGCGCCAGGTATCCTAAGAGTACAGTTGTACAGTGGGATGTCTATTAAAATTGCATTTAAATTTCTGCATGTTGAAAGAGTCAGGGAAACCTCGAGCAAGGAAATAAGTTGCAAAGGCTAGTAGTTTGAAGAAAAACACCTTCCAGCATTTTAAGACTTCTGCAATAAAGGGGGTAGAGTTTTACTGCGCGTAGGGTTAGTCCGAGGAATTTATATCATAGGGGATAACAATA
The DNA here is from genome assembly GCF_053919585.1 of Euprymna scolopes. Taxonomy (NCBI): domain Eukaryota; kingdom Metazoa; phylum Mollusca; class Cephalopoda; order Sepiida; family Sepiolidae; genus Euprymna; species Euprymna scolopes. The sequence goes on from NC_136483.1 coordinate 153,375,220, forward strand.
CAAGTTCTTTAGAACCGGTTCCATTAAAGTAAATATAGGGGTGCAAAATACGGTAATGAAGCAGGTTGAAACTTGATAGATATTGTAGGGACTATCAGATGGAAGGCTCTTTTCTTAGTTTTCAAAACGTGAATTACTAGTTATCGATATACCAAAGCAGATGTGACAACAATACTCCATACATAGGTAATTGGATTGCTTTTAGAGATATAAGATACTGGATTATATGGTAGCACGGTAGAGGGAGCCCGCTTTCAATTTTGTCTTCCCCCTATGTGACGTCATGGCAGATGGCGTAATGAATGACGTCATCTGCTATGACGCCATATAGGATGTTAGTCCATATATATTATATGCTATGCCATTATTGTAAATAAAGAGACAAACACAGGAAGATTAATTTATTATAAGAGATATACGCTGGTTGTCACTGGGCTTATTCTTTGTAATTCTAGTATCACTAAGGGATTCAAACATAGACGCAATATTTATTTGGAATAAAGAGACTAGAATACTCAGGTATGAACACACACCTTTTAAATGAAAGATATGAACTGATGACTATATGTGTAACGTAGCATGTGACGTGTATTTACCAGCAGCAGCGGCCGCGTTATACTTATACAAATGACCAAGCTGGTGTGCGAGCTGACGTACCAGAGGAGGAAGTGAATGGAAAGAAAAGCGGAGACAAGTAAAGACACCAAGTGGTTAAAGGAATGGTAAGAACCGGAGTGAGATGGACGTGTGGCCACATGATGGCTGGTGAGACTTTTAAAGCACGTGCTCCACATGGTAGGGTTTTGTTAACTGCATGGCGGTTTCAAAGAACAAGATGCAATGCGTTGTTGGAAAGTACTGTTAATTAATACCTTTTATTTTAACTAGAAAAAATTAGGCGAATTTCATTCCTCTTTTGTTCCTTTTGCAATTGTCCGCATCCAACGGTTGGATCCGTGTTTACTTGTAACAACGTAACAGATGTAGGCATATAACATACATTTAAGATCACAAGTCCTAAAATTCAGAATCTATATGTTGGAATGGAACATAGCTTTGTTGATTGTTGGGATTTACTCTGCTGATAGAAACTCTAAATTCATCCTCCAACTTGATACTCGCTGAACAAGTGGAAGTCAGTCTTATATTAGATAAACAAATCTTGGGCGATATAGTAGAATTAAGTGCCTCAGTCAATGGGATTTTAAGATAAAGTAAAATATAAGACTTGGGATTGATATAAGTCCGAGTAAGTCTGTGTATAATCCGATACATTCCGTGATTTAATACGTATGCTATGAGGCAAAACAGATATTACAGATATATTGGCGTGTTTATGTAAAGTGTATACAAATGTGTTTACATGTCTGTGTGGTGAAGTGTACAAGTCGCGCAGATGTGCATGTTTCTCTCTCTCTCTCTCTCTCTCTCTCTCTCTATATATATATATATATATGGATATGTAAATAGGTACATCTGTCGCACAGATATGTATGTGAGTATATATATATATATATATATATATATATATATATATATATATATATATATGGATAGGTAAATATGGATGTATGTGTAAATGCATGAATGCGCACGATTGTGCATTTAACGAACCAGACGTAACTCAGCATTTGCTCGGCTTTGTCCAACGCATGACGTCAACAGCCGCATATAACCGAGCGTTGCCCATTAAGCAGACGAGAATTTCGCTATCAATTGGAAGAGTGTCACAATTCAAGAAACGCTTATTTGAAGAGAGTTAAAAAATTGTTTTAAAAAGATAACTGACGAAATAATAATGAATATTACAAACCTTGCGGACCAGCTCCAGACCCCAGAGGCTGCACTAAAGTTTTGCCAGCAACTGAAATTGTTGGCAGAAGAGAAAAGGTGTTTACATTTTGGCCAGGATTGTGTACTTGCAAAGAGAACAAGCCTTTCCGACGGTTACGGTTGGAGGTGTAGAAGTGTAACATGTCGTCGATGGATCTCCATTAGGATTGGGACCTTCTTCTCAAAATCCCGACTAACCATCGCATGTATAATAAAAATAATATTCTTATGGCCGTTCGAGATGGCATCTACAAAATATCTCCATCGCGAATGTCGGTTATGTTCTCGCCACACAATCGTGGATTGGAAAATTTTCCTGCGTGATATATGCAGGGACTATTTTCTTAGGAATCCCCGGCAGATTGGAGGCCCAGGCCATACGGTAGAAATCGACGAGTCCGTTTTTAACCGCAGAAAACACAACGTCGGCAGACTTCTGACACCGGTCTGGGTCTTCGGTGGATACGACCCCGCCGAAAAGGAGGGTTTCTTGGTCACTGTGCCAAATAGGAACGCCGAAACCCTATTTCCACTAATAAATAAATAAAAAATCCTTGTTTCTGGCAAAAAAAAAGTCCTTGTTTCTGGCGAAAAAAAAATGTACAAATAATCCTTGTTCCCCTCCCCAATGCTTTTTATTGCTCTTTTTTAGGCTTTTTCCATTTATTTGACATAAAGAGCTGCAAAAAAATAAAATAAAAATAACTTTTACTTGTTTAAGACATAGACAATATGTTTTTTTACGTTAAAAATTGAAAAAAAAAACCAGTTCAGACAAAAAAAAAAGTTTCCTATTAACAAAAAAAAAAAAAAATTGTTTTATATGTATTTATTTTGAAAACAGAGAACAATTCAAAACAATAATAATAAAAAAAAATGAACGGTAGGTTTTTGCTTTTTACTTATTTAATTGTTTTTATGTTTCTACATTTTACAATTTCATTGTACAGTTATTTTGTTGTAGCGTTGTTTTTATTTTATCGCCAACGCTCGGTTTTATCCGGCTGTTGACGTCATGCGCCGGACAAAGTCGAGCAAATGCTGAGTTACGTGTGGTTCGTTAAATGCACAAGTACCGATAAGTTTATATATATATATATGTATGTATATATATATATATATATGATAATTGGGTATATATATGTGCATATACACACATATATATATATGTATATACATATACATATATATATATAATATATATGTATATATATACATATATATATATATAGGGTGGACTAATAGATTTGTCATCATAAAAAACAACATTACAGCTTTATTTTAAAACATTTACTAAAAACATTATTTAGATAACTCGATTATGTAGTAGAGCTGACATCTATTCAATGTAGCCGCCTCCAGTTTTAATCACCGCCTCGATACGTTCAGGAACTGGGAGCATGTCTTTTTACAAGAGCCGGCGGAAGCCTGGCAAATACTCGGTGGATGGCGCCGATCAAGCTGGCTTTGGTTTTGTAAGAGGTCATGTTGGTGATGTTTTTGCTATATGACCAAACGAAGTAGTCCAACGCGGAGAAAGGGGAGCTAGCAGTAGTTTCGTAGGGAAATGTACACAGACAGACAGACACACGCACAGTTTCACTTATATATATATATATACATATATATATGTATATATATATACATATATATATATATTCTTTTTTCTTCATAAGTTTTGTTTTCGGTTTCAATTCAAGCTGATGCACCTAAATCATATAGATATATTTTTGAAATCACAACTTTATAATATAAGAATAGATAGAAAATTGACTCTATAATAATATATACGAAATCTGTATAAATTAAAATATCATATCGTCTTAGCTAGCTTAGATAAATAATTTTGCAGTTTTAACAAAAGAGCCACACTAAGGGCGTCTCCATTTACTCCTAACGGCCAGAGAATACCAATATCAATATATTACATATGAAAGAGTCTGCTGTAAAATTTAGTATATATATATATATATATATATATATATATATATATATATATATATATATATATATATATATACCTATAAATAACTCAGATGCCAATTCAGCCATTAAAGATTATGATTTATTTCATCCCTTTAATCTCTGAATTCCTCTGATGTAGCTAAATAAATAGATTGTTCCTGGGGGGGGGATTGACAGTGGCATAGCGCGGGAGGTGGACGAGGGGGACGGTCTGCCCCGGGTGACAGCCAAAGAGTGGTGACAAAATTTCATTCCCCTCAAATTTTTCAGCTAGGCTAAGGTGCGAAAATAGCCGGAAATAGAATTTATTTACCATTTTGTTACCATATATTACCATGTAATTTTTAAGTTTTTAATATTCAAAAAATCTTTTCTAATGTATTACAACTTCTTAAAAAATATTAATCATTATAGAATCCATTTATCATTTCTTATTGAAAATTTCAAATCTTGTATTTTTGAAGTTTTTAATAGTACATTTGAAATCATTTAATTACATTCATTTTATTTTTTAAGCGTGAAAGAAAATTAAAAAGAAAGGATTAAGTGGTTATATATATATATATATATATATATATATATATACAGATAGATAGATAGATAGATAGAAAGATACAAAGATAATTCTGGTTTCAGGACTGCAGCTGCAAAAACTATCGATGCAGCACACATTTCCCTGATGGAGAATGAGAAAAGGAAGTTCAGAGACATTCTGCCCAGTTTTAGACTTGATACTTTTTCTTGCACGACAGAACCTGTCATCTAGAGGATATCACGAGAATACGTCCTTATTAAACAAAGGTAACTTCTTGGAGCTTGTTGAGTTGTTTTCTCACTACGATGTAGTGTTAAATGAACATTTTTTCAGCTCACAGCAAAACGCAAACAGCCAGGCAATAAGTTCATACATGTCATCTGAAACAATTGGTAAAACATGTGATTGGAAAACTTGTTGCTGGCATCAAGAATGCAAAATACTTTGGTATAATTTTTGACAACAAAGCAGACGTTTTGCATGCAGATCAAATACAAACAGTATTCAGGTATGTGCATATCAGCGATGGTGCAGTTGAAGTGCGGGAGTCATTCCTGGGATTTTTACATTTGAAAAGTTATACAGCTCCTACATTGACTTATGATCTCCCCTAGAAATTAGAAACCGATGGACTATATATTAAGTTCTGTTGCAGTCAAGAGTACGATAAGGTGGCAAGTATGTCCGGAATCAACTGTGGTGCATAAAAAAAAGATCAGGCACATTAATCCAAGAACCGTTTTTGTACCTTATTCTAATAATTCTTTGAACCTTGTGGAAATATTTATTTTCTAACACTCCCTCTTGTGTAACATTTATATGAAGTCTTGGGGTGCTGTACACTTTTTTTCGCTCTGTCGACCCTTCGCTGGAATGTGTTAGTAAAGTACACATGTCTGATAATGAAGAGATTGTCCGAAACTCGCTGGAGTGCTCATGATGATGCGGTAAAGCTGGTGATACAGAGGTTAAACCAGTTTGTGAAAGTTATTGAAGCTCTGTGTGATGTCGAAGAAAGCGACAAGACAAGAGGCGCTGCACGCAATCTGTTATCAGCTATATACGACTCTTCTTTCATTGTTTTTTTTGTTATTCTGAAGTGACGTTTTACAAGATGTGAACGTAGCTTATATGCAAACACCAGGTATTACACTGGACGTGGTTGCTCCCAAACTAAGGCCTCTCAGAATTTTGTTGGGAGAGCAGCGTACGAATGTTGTTTACAATGCCATCCAACAAGCACTTGCAAAATGTTAAGAACTCGATATCTCTACAGAGAGGAGAATCAGAAGAAAGAACAGAATGTCGGAAGACGAGCCAAGATATGCTGGATTGTCATTGCAGCAGGAAACTAAGAAAACGATGTTAAAGTGTCTGGACCGTTTCATTATCGAGTTGGATACCAGAGTACAGACAGTGAATGACATTTTGTTGACTTTTTCTGTTGACAATGGCATTGACCAGTTTGCCACAAAGAAAACAAAAAAAACATTAATTCTAGGACTATAATATCGAAGATACATTCTTTTGTGAATTGCTGTGTTTTGATTTTAAATGAACATTTACTTTTAAAGATCAAAGTACGATGAGGTGTAACATTTTATCTAATATACATATATATATATATATATATATATATATATATATAAATATTTATCGGAATTTGTTTTGTTTCCGTATTGTAACACTATTCTATTTATTTTTTCTTTTTGTTTCATATAAATAAAACTACAAACCAGAACGAAAAATGGAAGAAACGAAAATTTATTTTTTCTTTTACAAACGTCTATTTCAAATTTGATAGGATGAAACAAAACTGTATATAGAACAAACTTTTTTTTTTCATTACTTACGCAGTTTTATTACCGCGATTTTTCCGAACTTTCACGAGCGTTTCCGAGCAGATATCGGAAAGTATCGAGATATGCCGATGCAGATACACGACGAAGACCAAAAACCCAAACAACGACAAAATAATTGCTAATATATCTTAAGGAGGAAATAATTAAAACACAACTGGTAATGTTAAACTTTTATTTTAGCGAGAAAACGAAGTAAAAGAATTTAAACAAGTTATGAAAAAAATGTTTTTTGTAAATGTCTTTTATCAAACCTTTTAATTATTTTTTTTTTAGATTTATTGTGGTTTGGGGGCCATTGTTGTTTTTTGGGGGGTATTGCTATAATTTTTTTTCTTGTTAGTTATTAATTTTTTTGCTGATAGTTAGTGATCATGTTTATGTTTTCTGTTTGTTTTATTTTTATTTTTTTAATGATTTTTAAAATGTTATTTCCATTCATTTATTATTATCATCACTTGATTCTCTTCTATTTTATCTTATTCGCTTCGTTTCATGAGTAGGGTGGTTGGCGAATTTTCTTTTGCTGCAAGAGAAGACGATAACCGCGATGGTTGAGAAGAGGTAGAGAAAATGGAGAGAAGCTGAGGGTAATATTGAGCTACCTGGTTCATTATGCAAGCGAAAGGATCTTCGAATTTCTTTCTCCACATGAACTCTGTATGGTAGCTTTCGAATATTTTCCTATTCATCCCACATTCGAATTTGTTTCTTTGCTTTGCTTCCCTCCACACTCCCTCGACGTAGTCTAGTGTCGTGTGTGTAGTAAAGCCAGCAAAGTTTATAAAATAATTATCTTAATTATCTGGAAACTTTGTAAAAAAAAAAAACTTTATTAAAGTGTGAACTTTGACAAAAATATAATTGAATAACATATTCATTGAATTTGTTTCTGTCCGCTAACTTGAATTTGATTGGTCTGCTAACTTGAATTCGATTGGCTAAGCGGCTCGGCATATCCTGGGTTTTCTTCATATCTGCCCGGAAACGGTCGTGGTGGTTCGGAAAAATCGCAGTAACAAAATTGCATACATACCGTATTTTCTTTCTAGTGTAGATTTAAATATAAAACCAAAATATCGTTAACTCAGCGCTTCCTTTGTTTCTATTCTCATCACTCGATCCTCTTCTATTTTATTTCATTCACTTCGTTTCATGAGTATATACGGCAGGTTGACTGTTACGTATCTTTTTGTTTTCAAACCATCTTTTCCGATTTGAAATCTATGGCAACACTTCAAAGGCTGTAAACAACCAAGTTATCTCTGATTCTCTCTTCTCTGATCTTAAGCACGTAGTGTAATGGGGAAATAAGTGGCTGGTTAATTTTAATGCATCTAAAATCAAGCTTCTATATTGAGAGCATCAACGCTCTGATCCCCGTCTGACATCAATTGAAATGAATGGCTCTCGTCTTAGAGAGGCTCCATGATTTGACAAGCTTCTAGGTCTGACTAACATATGATCTGTAATGAAACACGTACATAAAATCTATTGCCAAGGCTACTGGAAAAATAGTAGGCTCATTCTACTACTCTAGTAGACATCTCACTGCTGATGCAATTCTCTACTCGTATAAGAGCCAAGTACGCCCAAGGATGGAGTAATGTTGGCACATCTGGGCAGGAGCTGCTACAAGCCATTTATCCTCCCATAACAGAGTTCAAAATAGACTTCGTAGCTTAGTGGGTGATGCCTTTTTTCCGTTCCCTGCAATCTGTTTCCCACAGAATAGATTGGTTCTCCTGTATCGTTATTTTTTATGGCAAGTACTTATCTGAGCTCCAATGAATGGTCCTCTTAACTTGACTTTCACGAACAACATTCGACTAGTTGGAATCACTATCAATAATTTTTCCCACTTTTTATTTGTACCTAAAGCTAAACGCAGATTCCATTAATAAGGCTTCTGTCTAATAGCTGTGCGCCTGTAGAAATCTGTTCCATTTCCCTGCTTTCCAACTGACTATAATATGATCGCCTTGAAGTCCAACATTAACAAGTTCTTGATGAGCCATTCCCCTTAAGTAATCCAATTTACCAAATTTCCACTGTTAACGATTACTACGATATTGTCCAATGAACTGCCGAACACACACTAATACTTATTCTCGAGTGATCTTCGGACCTTGATAAGTGGTGACTTCTTTATAAAAAATATCGTGAAAACCAATGCCATCAAGAGACTCGAAATGAAGAGAGAACCATTTTATGTCCCCTACGATAATTTTGAAACGATTCCATAGAATTAGAAATTTGCATAATAAATGCTAGTTGATATCTAATATCTCTTATTAACATTTGAGAAAGACAAATGTCTCGAAATGTTCAAAAAAAGATAAAACTCCGTTTATTCCCGCTTCGCATAAAACTAAATGAAACTGAATATACCCTACATTAATTAAGCTTATAACAGTGTTACAAAATCCATAAAGATCGGTTAATTAGTTTAGGCATGAATGATAGACATAAAATGTATAACTACTATATAGAATGTGATAACGTTTATATTTAGATTTGATCTATAGTTAGAGATGTTACAGATTACTAAAGTCCTTTAAATGTGTTCAATATTTTTTTTCCACCCACGATTCCAAATATATGTAATTACATTTTTCATCCCGTGAATAGCCCTCAATCTCGGCCTTTTTTAGCGCTTCATATGTTATAACTACTAAAACTAAAATAACCCGAATGAAAGAAATATGGAATTTGTATGTATAGTTTCTATAAAGATGTTGGCACAATTCTATATAAAAAAAATGCTACACTCTTCGAAGCTTACAGATAAATGGCAGGTCGATTAAACGAGGACAGAAATATATTTCTTCTCTTTCTTTTGCTCTGACACACACACACACACACACACACACACACACACACGCACACACACACACACACACATATATAGACAAGAATAATACTAAAAATACAGCCGCCCATTTTTTAAGTAAAAATGTTTAAGAGCTACAAAGACAGGAGCCGTTTGGTCAAGATCAAAGAGTAGTATCTGTTTTTCAGATGCTGCACTTCTATTTCTTGTTCTCTTTCGGTGAAGGAGCAGTCCTTCACGACTGAGATATTTTTTTTTATTTTTGTACCTTTTCTCCACGTTTAAAACGACCCTGGTGTCTAACTCTGTCCCGTGGGGAGGCACTGTAAATAGCTGCAAAGACAGGAGTGACATCATTGAAACAAGCTATATCTCGTGCCACAGGATTTACTTTTCTACATAGTCACTGCTATTCTTTATAAATTTTGGCCAACAATGAACGATGGCTGTGCATAGGCGTCCGGAGCAAGCTTTGCCATACGAGGGTCGATTTAAAATAAAGCCTTGTATGTTTTTTTTTTAACCAAGAAAGTTGAAGAACGACGAATACGGGGGTGGTACAATCAAAAGGAGTAACTTTTTGTTCTCTATAATTTTTTCTATATGATCACCATTATTCTCAATATATTTTTACCCGGAATTCTATGACGTATATTAGTTTGTGGCGCACATCAATGCCAGTGGTTTTTAAACCGTCAGGATCTTCAACAGAGAGAAGAAATTTTATGGTCCTTAATGCATAAATACAGTAACATAACGATGCAATTTGCAATCCCATTTAATCCAATAAAAATAATTAAAAATGGATGAATTAATTTCGACCTCTTATTAAATATATACCTCTTATTATATATATATATATATATAATATATGTATATAATATATATATATATATATATATATATATATATATATATATATATATAGTGTCGGCTTTTTCTTTTTTGACGAAAGCATTTAGCTTCGAAATGTTATGGTCTAAAAAAGTTTCTCCCTTATTACTCATTCGGGAACCCTTATTGACTTGATAATGTAGTGAAGCTCCTATGTAACTTTGCACTTCATCTTCTTAACTGATATATATATATATATATATATATATATATATATATGAAAAAAGGTAGAAAAATCTGTAGCCTCTTCTCTCCTTATGGTATATTTTATTCCTCAATCATCTGTATTATTTCCTGAGGGACTCCCCCGAAAATAGGGGCGAAACGTTGAAAATTTCTATAAAATATGCGACAGTAGTTTCTCCTATTTTCCATATATATATATATATATATATATATATATATATATATATATATATATATATATATATATATGTATGTATGTATGTATGTATGTATGTATGAGGAATTAAAAGACAAGAATAAAATCGATTCTTTGAAAGGAGACTCATCCGGATAATGCAAATTCAACAAATTGTTTCGGAGCTTATATACAGTATTAATAAAATAATTAAATGACAATATAAAAATATATACTGATGTATACAGATTTATTCATTTATTAAATAAGATGATACATCAATTATAGGATGTAGGATAAGTAAGAACTCTTTATACTATGGTATTCCGAAGCCTAATGCTTCTCATCAGAAGAGGAACGAAGATGCTAGATAACATAATAGGGATGCGACGTCAAGCGATAGTTAAATTGGGAGCAAAATAATTGTGCAGTGAGGGATAAAATATTGAGACTGTTTGGAGGAGGAGGAACTAAATTGATCTCTGTCACATAGTTGGAGTATAGCTTTGTTATATAATAAATGTAGTTGTATAGCATACATTTTATGTTGGGTTTCATATAAGTGTAAAATATTTGTGATTAAATAACTGCGATATTTAATAATAAGTAAGTATGCGTTATAGCTATGGAAGGGGTTTACTTGACAAAGGGATTTATGCTATGTCGGTATGTTATAGAAAGGGTTATCGTAAATTATAACAGTATTTAAATGAATTAATAATTATTATAGAATATTATTAAAATAAATAATAAGGATGAAGGGCTAAATTATAATGAATACAATATAGAAATGGTTGGTTGGTTGTTTTTGTTTAACGGCATATCGCCCTTTTTGGGTTATTTAATGCCGAATCCAGTGATTTTGAAGAATAATTTTTTAATAGAGTATATTTGTTTTTGTTAAGCCGGTTTCTATTAAACCCATAGTTGGGACCCTAACAGGTACTACCACTCCGGGTCAGAGTAGACCTGGGAGCAATGCCAATCAAAAGGGTGGCTCCACACTTCCCAAAGCCCGCAAGCTGGGGCCTAGCCATCGGATATAGTTTAAGGTCATATCCAGGACCCAATATAGAACATTTTTTTAGTGAATAGGATAGAGGATAAACAGATAATATAATAGAGGGATAAAATATACAAAGGAGTATAGGATAAATATAAATATATAATAATTATAGAGTGATAATAAATAATAGAGGTATTAGAAATACAAAGTTATTAAATATAGAATAATAGAAATAGATATAAAAAGTAAGTATAAAAATATAAAGAGCCAAATTAATAAATGAAATAAAATAAAGTGAAAATAGAATAATAAGGAAAAATTACAACAGGAGAAATTCTGGAATCCCATCCCCAAACAATCTCAATATTTTATCTCTCACTGTACATTTTTTCGCTCCTTATGTAACTATCGTTTAACGTTGCATCCTTATTATGTTACCTTGCGTCTTCTCTCCTCTTTTGATGAAAAGCATTAGGCTTCGAAATACTATGGTTTAAAAATGTTACTTGTCCTACACTCCTAATCGATATATCACCATTATTGAATAGATGAATAAATCTGTATATATCAGTATATATATTTATATTGTCATTTTATTGATATTCTCTACCTCTCCCTATCTCACTATCTCACACACACACACACACACACTCTCTCTCTCTCTCTCTCTCTCTCTCTCTCTCTCTCTATATATATATATATATATATATATATATATATATATATATATAGCAAGTTATGAAAAAATATATTGCAATTAAGCGACGCATATTACACGTTTCATTCCCATGACAATTTGTCACTGAAACGTGGAATATTCCGTGTAGCTTAATTGCCATATATATTTCAATAACTTATTACTTAGCTCTATCAGTTATTGAGCACCTTTGAAGTAAATACTGAAAATTTACGTATACAATTCTTATATTAATTCATGTGATTAAATAAAGTAGTCATATATATATATATATATATATATATATATATATATATATAAATTTTAGTTTAACATGACTAGAGTATGGATTTCAAATATTGCAACTAGCGAAAATGTTATCCCCCCCCAAACTGGTGATTCTTAAAAGCTTAAATAAAATGCATGTACATATATAAAAGAAGGATCCATATAGCAAAATTCGTGCTCCGAAGGAAATAGAAAATAATTATTTAACAGGAAAAAATAGAAGAGTATCAAATTAAATTATTATTTTTATATATATTTTGACTTTTTTACTTAATTCATTGTAAAGAAGGCGCAAATCGTTTCGCACATGGACACAAACTCCCTCTCAATTTTAATCTCTACGTTTTGCAATTTTAGTACCATTCTTTTTAAGCACGAAAACCGTTTCTCAAATTTACGTCGGCCTCACACCAGTAGGTATCGTGAACTTTCAACTCCTTCCCCTGCTTTTCATTAAATGCCAGAAACGGGGAAGAAAGCATCCTACCAGAAACTCTGCTAAGGATTACGATATAATCCTCAACACGTGGATCGCTCCCACGGAGCATGGATTCTTTGGCCTAGGAGAGGTTCCCCTAAAGAATGGCTCTAACAAGGATAGAGTAAATATCATCGATTAAGAAGCCATACCCTCCGGACTCTAAATAAATGCAATTACTCATAACAATAACTTTCATTATAAGATTCTTAACCTGAAACGAATTGCTCCCTAAATGGTTACTTCTCTTGGCACAACTACACCAAAACAGGAACAAAAAAAAAAAAAAAAAAATGGGGCGAACCTCCTGCATATATAAATCAAAGGGGCCGTTTCGCCAAATAGTGGCTCCATTTCCCGAAGGAGATCTTTCGCGGATGTAATATGGACGACATGCTTTACATAAGCCTGGAGAGGCCAGCCTCCCCACTCTCCGAGAGAGATTCTTATACCAGGTACTGGATCTCCCCAAATGTGAGAAAAACACAATTTAAAGAGGCAAGATCACCCAACGTGGACGTCTGTCTGTGATTGAGACTCGCTCCGCGCCCCCAGAGCCTAGCTTCGCTATTAGAAGGCGGACCTCTCCCAAAAGAGTAGAAAATGAAAAAGACGGTTTCACTCAAAGTTGCGAATCCTTCCACTCCCAACATTTTTCATGAACCTCAGAAGAAAAAAAATATGCATCTAGAAACCAAGATGCCTTCAATTTTATATTCAGGGAATATATAGAGGCAAAAGCAGCAATGCGCCGATTCGTGCATGGGAGACGATCAACAAAAATAATGTCTCTACATAACTATAAGATACAGTATAAACGGTGCATTTAATGGAATAGACTGCAGTCGCTGTCTGTTTTCTAGGGTTAGGATGCACAGGCAATTGAGAACATGGTTATTTTCTCGTATAATTGAACCTTAAGGAAAACCGCGTTCTGAAACTAAAAAAAGGGAATAAAGCTCCAGGTGAAGCTGAACATTCTGGCTATGTACGTCTACCAGAGGAACATCGCCAATTTTTAACATCCTACAACCTTTCAAGGAAACTGCCGAACGACATGACAAGAGGAACAGTGAAGGTACGGCTTGAATATCATCAAGTCCACATTTATGACGTTCTTATTGATTTTGCGTAGATGACCTGGGTGTGTATTTCAGATTTTTTTTTCTTATGAGATAAGTGGTCAGATGCAGAAGTGAATTTCACATAACTGCCTTTCCAGCCGTCTACGATTGGTTAGTGTTACTAGACCAAAGGCAATATCCGGAAAACCTCTGCAAATGTAAAATATTCAAAATTATCAAAATTTCCACATAGTATCCATGTCCCCTAATAAACTCCCCGAACATGTTATTTTTAACGTTTGCTATCTATGGCTCATACCATTAAAAACTATTTTCAATAATTGTGCTGAAAAGCAAAATAGCGGCCATTCGCAACTGAACATTTTGCTAACTGCATTTCATTTCCTCTGATGATGTGAGCCATTATTGAAAATCCATGGATTAAGGAAATTAAAATAACCCCTTCAATATATTTTTTTGTCAAGTAATAAATTCTTAAATCGAATTTATGTCTCTATATGTTGTTTTCTCAGAATTTAAAGTTAAAACCACGAAACTTATATATTGCTCTATTCTTAAATATTGAGCTTTTCCGTTTTGGCTAGGATCTCCTTGAAAGGATTACTTCAAGTAATATCTGTCAGGATTTTTGTAGCCAGACTTTGTGGACACCCTTTAGATTATGCAGCCAGACTTTGTGGACATCCTGTAGATTATGCAGCCAGACTTTGTGGACACCCTTTAGATTATGCAGCCAGACTTTGTGGGCACCTCTCTCTCTCTCTCTCTCTCTCTCTCTCTCTCTCTATATATATATATATATATATATATATATATATGTATATATATATATATATGTGTGTGTGTGTGTGTGTGTGTGTGTAAGTGAGAATGTGTATAAGGACAATTCTCAACCTATATACTCAACGAATTTTTAACATAAAGACTTGATATTTGGTATATAGGATATTCAGACATTCATATTTTAACCCTTTTTCATTAGGAAAAAACACTGCTAGGGGGCGAAATTGAAAATTTAGTGCGTGGAGGTCACCGGATTTTTCTCTATTTGTCAACTGCTTCACGAATGCGCATACGTGAACTGTTCATATGACAGATTCCTTATGTGATTAATAATTAGGTTTGAAAACACTTTTTAAAGATCGTGAGATGCTAGCCTAATGGTTATCACTATCTTTCGTTTTTAGGTTCGATCTCAGCTCGAGTATTTTTTTCTTACAAGAAGTGTACTCTTATAAAAAACATAATACACGCATGTACATGTCTCAGTTTTAGTATGAATTTAA
Source organism: Euprymna scolopes (assembly GCF_053919585.1). Classification (NCBI taxonomy): domain Eukaryota; kingdom Metazoa; phylum Mollusca; class Cephalopoda; order Sepiida; family Sepiolidae; genus Euprymna; species Euprymna scolopes. The sequence continues at coordinate 153,390,319 of NC_136483.1, forward strand.
ATATAAAATTTATGTGTATTTTACAACCGGGCAACGTCGAGCAACCTGATGATATATATATATGTATATTAAAGTAAGAATGTGTGTGTGAGGACAGTTCTCAACCCATACACTAAACGAATTTAAGATCTACAGACTGTAAATTTTGTATATAGGGGGAAAACAGTAAAGGAATCAAAATTGAAAATTTGTTACGTGGTTACGTAGATAGGAATAGACATATTATACTTATCCACATACATGTATATTTCGTCTTACCATATGTCTGGATCAAGTTATACAACCAATCGCTAGGTTCAAGCACCAAACTAATGTCACCTTTGGTTTCCAACGTCGTTTCCTGTCCGAATATAACCATAAGCCATATAAGCTATATAAGCCATGTAAGAGGAAAGTAATAGAGAAATCTAGATATTTAAAATTCTATAGGGTGTTGCTACTTGCTTGTAAGAGGAGAGCACTTCGTTTTATTGCTTTTCAGTCAGAATTTTATATTTTTCTTACAGTGTTATTCACAATTTTAGGAAGCAATTAGATATTTTATAGATTGTTTGGATTATTCGTACAATCTTTCGGTCGTTTATCGCGTTTTGCATCTGAACCCGTCAACTGCGTGGCTGAATTCGAATAGCATAGATCCATCTTTGAACACGTGTAATAGGTTTTAAAATGTACACATTACAGTATGCATACCCTGTCAAATTTTATGAGAAAATATGCTTCGCGTGTGTTCGTAGAAAAACATCCATCTATAATATAAATCTTATCTCTCTGTTTAAATGTATGCATGTATGCATGTATGTATGTATGTATGTATGTCTGCCGAAAAGTTTCGACAGAGGCGATGGATTCTCACAAGATCGGTATCATTTTAAAGCTAACCCCTTCGGACGACAAATATCGAAAAATTCGCTAAAAACATTAATTCTTTCACCCTCAATTGGTCACTTTTCTACAGGGAGGGGTCACTCTTTCGCCGATATTTTCGAAAGTCATCCCCTCTTTACGATTGACTAGCCTTAATTTAAACCTTCACCACTTTCGGTTTAGCGAAGGATAAACGGTAAAGACGTTATGTTTTTGCTTTCACGTTCTTTTCCTCCATCGCGGTACGAGTTCGAGCCTGCCTGCCTACTACCACTTATTATTTTTTTTTACTCAATACACACCTCCAAACACCCGGGCAACGCCGGGCACCCAGGCTAGTATTAATAAAAAATCACGTCTGAAACTTAATAATGGCCTCTGACAAAATTGTCTTCAGGATGGATATATTTGTTGATGACACCGCGCTCTATAACAGACTCGATCGGAAAACGAATGAGCGTATATATAAAGAAATGAATAATTACAAGAAGCACTCTCAACCACGGATTGCCATGGTAACATACACTACTAGAAAATACTTCGTTAAAACTCCATGAATTAACATTGGAGAGAACTTGAATGCCTACATGAGAGAACTTGAATACTTACTTGGAGAGAACTTAAATGCCTACTAGACACTATCCTCGAGTGTCTAAGGTCTCTCTGTACAGGGGTTTGTCAGAACAATCTGGCATGAGGATACTTTTCCAAAGAAGTAAACCCTGACCAAATATTCAAAATCACGTAGATCTCATCACTACGGCTACCCCACAGCTTTTCCGAGGAATGGTGCACCTTCTCCAAGTGATATTACCTCAAGGAATAGCACGAAGTTTGATACTCCACCAGACTAGATAAATTCCTATCCTGGAATCCAGTAAGATCAAGAGAGCAAAATAAAAGATATACTACAACGTATGAAAATGGTTAATTGGGGAGAGGAAAATTATGTTCTCAACTTCTTTAAGTAATCAGTGCTTGAGAGATAATGAACTAAAATGGAACATTTGATTATCTATGTATCTTATATAGAGTTCAAGTGTTAGCCTCATGTTGTGGGCCCCTTGATTTCTGAGAACTTCGACTAAATTAAAATAAAACAAAAAAAAAACGAAATTACTAGGAACAAATATATTGAGGTCATTGCTAAGGCTGCTGCGAAGGTAGACGCCGTCTAAAGTGCTAGAATATTACTCACACTATAAGGTACCTGTACCTTTACAAAGTAGTGCTGAAGTAGTGCTGCTATGTCTGGGTTGAGAAATTTGCCACGAGTTTCTCATTCTTAGATAATTATAAAAAAAAAGAGTAAACAACCTAACTCCAACCCCTATCCCATCGCCTTAATGTTGCATCTCTGTGCCTGTTTTACAAGTATTTTAAGCGAATGTGCTCCGATGAAATCAAAGTGCTTGTACCCTATCGATGTAAATACTCCCTACTAATCCTGTCACGGTGTACACACGTTTACACATGTGTGAATGTGTAAAAACTCGCGACCCAACACGTTGCAAACTCCGTCGCAAGGGAGACAAAGACAAAGTATAGGAAAGAAATTCAACTTGCTGTTTAAGGCTTTAAGAAAATACTTTTTAGACCCCATTTTGGCACCACGTGATCGTATTCCTCTTGAACGTGATGCTTAATCTTCGGTTTTCGCACACGTTCTTCTTTTTATATCTTTTTCTTTTCTTCCTCGCTATGACGTCACTTCGTACACGGCTATGAATTTGCATACAGCCACCATACGCCCTGTTACAGTTCGATAAGCAGAAAAATCCCTACCCTAACACTGTAGAGATTCTTAGATGCCAGAAACCTTTCTACTTAAACAGTTTTTTTCTCTCTAATTGCTAGATTTTGGAATTCCCTTCCGGGTCTCTGCTTCCTTGACTGTACTGATATGCAGAAATTCAAATGAAGTGTGAACAGTCATCTTTGTGCTCAGCTCCTTACATAGAGTTCCTGTAAATTTAGCTTACGCCGAAATAACAGTATTTTTTTTAAATAAAAAATAAGAAAGAATTCATCTCAAACTGGAAATAGCAAAAAAGATATACTTATTTCGAACAACACTTGATTAAAATGCAAAAATACAGAAAATTATTATGATGTTCGTCGCCATCATGGAACGATGTTGTCATATTCCAAAAAAATTTTTACTAAGAAAATGAAAGTTTATGGTATTAAGAGATTAAAAAGTTTTAATTATTTTTAATACAAACGAAATTTGTTATCGGATTGAATTGTTAGTATTGTACTTTGGCAAAATATAAAACAATATGGCCGCTCGCGACCTCCTCATGGCTTTCTTATATAATTTAATTTTCTTGATTAAAAGAAAACACTGATTGATTAATTAATGTGATTTTTTGAATATGACAGATCTTGACCCACACACATATTCACGCACACACAGAACACGTCACCCTCGCCTTTTTTTTACACAGTGATCACCACTTATCAAGGCCCGGAAGCCACTTAGGGATAATGGTTATTGCAAGTACATTACGTTAGTGTGGAGATTTGATGAAGTGTTTACTTAAGGGGGCGGTTTATTAGGAATTTGTTAACATTGGACTTGAAGACATCCAAGTTTTAGCCCGGTGGGAAGCAGGCAGACGGAACAGAGTTCCACAGGCGTGCAGTTCTAAGAAAGAAGTTTTGTTCATGGAATCCGCGTTTTGATTTAGGCACAGATATAGAGTGGGGGAAATTTTTCACAGTGGATTCAGCTAGACGGGTGTTTTTCGTGAAAGACTGGCGAGGGGGGACTAGAGATTGGAGTTCAGACGAGCACCTGTCATGGAAATAACGATAAAACAAGGATAGGCTCGCAACGTCTCTTTTGTGGGAGAGAGTTGCAGGGTAGAGAAAAGGGCATCCCCCACTAAGCCACGAAGTCTATTTTGTACTTTGTCAAGGCAGGATAGGCTACTTTTAGCAGCTCCTGCCCAGATATGGCAACAGTATTCCATCCTTGGACGTACTTGGCTTTTATATAGATAGAGAATTGCATCAGTAGTGAGATATCTTCTGGAGCGGTAGAAGGATCCCACCATCTTTCCAGCGACCTTGGCAACAGACTTGATGTACGTGTTCCATTTCAGATCAGGAGTAAAGGTCAAACCCAGAAGCTTGTCAAAACACGGGGCCTCACCCAGACGAGAGCCATCCATCACAATTGATGCCAGATGGGGATCACACAAGCACACACTGACACACGCATGCACACATAAAAAGAAACTCCTAAAAACCCCATAAAAATAATCACCAAATGAACTCAAAGCCCCTCATCCACTAAATGGAGTTAATTCTAACTGATTAAACTCTAGACCTAGCGCACTGAATACTGGCGACAAAATGTCTGAGATTGAAAAGCACAGTCAGTGTTGGCAGAGACAAAGTGTTTCCAAAAAGAAATTCCAAACTTTTGACTCTAAAAAAAACCCTTTATATAAAAAAACCCTTTATATAAAAACACCTGGCTTGAAACGCGTTATAAAAATATTTTTAAATATTAAAAAATGATAAAAGTCTGAAAAACCTGAAAAACCTGCAATTGTTGATGGCTTCACTCGTTTAAATATACATTTTTTTCTCTCGTCGGAACTACACAACAATCACGTTTTATATATATATATATATATATATATATATATATATATATATATATATATATATATATATATATATACGTAAACAATTGACATTATCTTTTGCACCAACCTAATATCTAGATATGATTAATTTTGGAAAGTGGAAGAGAGAAAAAGTATTGCACCAGTACATTTTTGCTGTCAAGACTACTGTAGACATTCCTGGGATGATGCAAAAAAAACAACAAAAAAAAAAACAAGAAAACAAAAAACAAAACAAAGCAAAAAAAAACCCTCGTATCTTGGTAAAAACATAAAATTAACATTTTGGTAATTTATAAATTCTTGTTGGTTTAAAACGCTTATTAATTGATGTAAAATTCACAAGGTGTTTTCATTATTTTGTCCAACCACTGCACTTTCTCCTTTTCCTGAAAAATTAAAAGGTTTTGCACTCTCTATCATTTGCGTGACGGGATCGATTTTTATATACAGACAGATACCTACACCTTGTTCTTGAATATATAAATGTAGGATTTTAAATATTAGTTATTTTGTAAGTGTCGCTTAAACAAATCTCCTCGTCTCTATTAGCTATTGATTCAGCCGATTAAATTTTATTCCAACTGACAAAGACAAGGTGTCACAGAAGCCACTTTAACATTTAACAAGTGAAGCATGCATGGTTCCCCGTGAATGCACAGTGAACGAGGCATAAAAAATGACTAAGTTCAGCATTTACCCCCTCCTCTATTTAGATCCAAAAATCCTCAGGGACGTCAAATACTGGTGAAAATGGAGAAACGGTGCAGTTTTAGGCCTTAACATATGTAAATTTGAGTTCTGCACCATGCAAAAAAAAAAAAAAAGAAAAAATGAAAAGAAACGACTAAGTCCATCATTTGCCTCCCATTTAGCCCCAAAAGTTCCCAAGGCCTTAACATATTTAAATTTGAATTCAGCACCATGCAAAACTGCTAAATAGACATACACAGAAAATATTGGACAAATATGGCAAAATAGTCCCCAAAATGGAGTGTTTTTATTAGCCCTAAAAGAGCCCCTAGGACACATCTACGAGTTATCGCAAAGTATAGACAAACAAAATTATATAGAAACCAGTTAGTTACAAATTTTCAGAAAGTTTAATAAAAATGCAAAGCATCAATTTTTTTTTAATAAGCACAGAAGTATTAATTTTAGCCATTTCAAACCGAAAGGTGCCCCTGCACGGGAAGAGGGGGGGCAACCGAAGTTTTCTCGGAAAATCCGTTTTGTTACTTTTTTACTCATATCATGTTTAATTTTTGTGCAAAATTTCAAAAAATTCCAAGGCGTAGTCATTGAGAAAAGTGCGGACAGATAAACGGATGAACGGACGAACGGACAAGGATGAATTTACAGGCCCACCCTCCTATTGTCGGGAGACCGAGAATGAATTGATTTTCAATAAATTTATAGTTTTACTCATTTACAAAAATATATTTTATTTTGAAATGAAAAAGTTATTTATGCGCCACCCTGACGAGAGATATTATAGTTTTGTTAGGCTAGGAAAATTGTTTTGGTTTGAGAAGTCAGCGCCTCCTAGGAGGGGGGACTTTGATCTGACAAAAGTACTTGAGCAGACCCATCGGCATTTCCCGGTAAGGACGCATCATGTGATTATCACTAAGCTAACCCCTTCTCAAAAAGAGAAATTAAAGCCTGGGTGGGTGGACATCCTAGAACTATACAGAACTAACGTCCCTCCTCGCCAAACCAACAGGGACTAGAGCATTACAGGAATGCTATAATCTCTGTTGGTTTTGGGGCCGAGGGGAAAAGTCCCTAGCCAAGTGCTATATAAAGGGGAATATAGCAAAGACCACATTGATTGAATAAATAGGAAAACCTTTGTGACGAACAACAAAGAAGTCTCACAAATACAACGACGCGTCTATTGGAAGCGCAAAAGCGGGAACGTTTAGTAATCGACATCTTAATTACCTGCGAGTGATTGAATCTATTCCGGGACAGAAATGGTAAAAGATCTGACAAATGCGCGTGAGGACGACGCATGGAATAAATATGGAACTTGATAATGGAGAAGATCTCGGCTAATTCCGTCTAAGCAGCGCATTGATTAGCAGTTAGATCCGTTTCTGCTAAAATTAATCCAGGAATATTTTAGAGTAATTATGTATAGTCATTAGGAAAAGTATTTCTTTTTGTCGGATTTTGAATACGAAATTTGATTCATGGATATTTTTGTCTACGAATTATTTCAATTTTCGTACACTTTTATCTTCTATTTATCTCATCGTTAAATTGCGTCTTTCGATTTTAACTTTTCTTCCCTTTGTATTCATTTATATTTTTTTATTTTTAACAACAAAAGACACTGCGTACATTTATTTGCTATTTTTTCCTTTCTAATTGATTTCTGTGACATGTTCTATTTATACTTTCTTACACTCTTTCTTTCCATCTCAATAAATGACTGCTCCCTGTCTGCTTTTTCATACGTATGTTATCCTTCGTGTTCCTCTTCCTTTCCCTCCTTCATTACTTACCCTTTTCAAACGAGAGTTGCCAATCTGATAGATCCTGAACTGTCATCTAAACTTCAGCCTCTGTCCTATCGACGAAATGTTGTATCCCTCTGCCTGTTCTACAAGTACTTTAACGATGCTTGCTCTGACGAACTGCAAGCACTTGTACCCCCTCGACGTAAGTACCCCCGACAAAACCGACAAACAGCTAAATCCCACCCCTTCACAGTAAAGATACCTAGATGTAAAAGAGCCTTCTACTCCAATAGTTTCTTCCCCAGAACCGCTAGACTTTGGAATTCCTTTCCGGGTCCCTGCTTTCCCAACTGTAATGACATATGTAACGTGAACCGACATCTTGCTGCCAATCACTTTACATAGTACCCCTGTAGATTATGTCCCTGATAGTAGCCTCCTACATCAAAGTGGCAACGTGCCTTGTTTGAGGCGAAAGTTAATTGTCATATCCTCCGTTGTTATGTATTTATCTATTCTTTCTTTAATTAATATATTAACAATAACAATAATCAACGTTTTTTTTATTTTGATTATTACTTGCTGTTACTACTGATACACCCATAAGCATTTTCTTCATTTTCTTTCTTTGAAGATTGTAATGCTGTGAAAGGGGCAGCCAAACCATCGGCCAACATTTTCCTGCTTCTTATTGAAAATAACCGAGAGCTCTTTTTAATATCCTTGCTGTTCCCTTAATTGTCTGGATTGCTCTTGCACTTGGTTTAGCAGGAATATTAGTTACTTCAGGTTCTTCTTCATAATCCTTGTGTCACCTATGATAACTGGTATGAGTTTCTTTTCATATTATACATGAGACCTTGATATTTGGTCTGTTTCTCCCTTTCAGCTCTCTTCAGATTTCCATCATTAGGGACACTCACTTGAACCAAGGTTGCCACTCTTTCTGAGAAACATGATCGGATAGTGGAAAGATAGTTCTTTTCATTCATCGAACCCGCCAGCATTTAAAAAAAAGTCTATTAAGGATGGAACAAAGTAGTGTCTTGTACGTCAATCGTACATTAATCTATTTTATGTTCGGTTTTATTTGCTTTTTGCTGCCTTGCGTTGTGTTCCTGTTTTTCAATCTAGTCTCCTAGGCTGATAACTGTTCAATTATTTTTCTCCCACTTGGCACCGTGTGAAATTAGTTTCGTTTTACTGTCAAGTGATAGTGTTGCTTAAAAGAAAACTTTATTGATCTTTGTCATTTCGTTGTTTGAAATAACCTTTAGGTCGCAAAATACATTTAAACTAACTCGAACATCTAGCGTGTTTTTCAAAACGCGAAATAACAAGAAAGTATTAATGTCCGTCTGGACAATAAATGTGTGAAATTAACTGTAGATGTCTTCAAACCCAGTGGAATGAAGTCTGGACAATTGATTGCTTATATATCAAAGAAATCGACGGTTAAAAGTATCAACAATAATGAAATCTAATTACACCGATTTTACAAATACATTCATATTTAGGAAAATACCCGAAAATTACCGAAAACGTTCTATGTATTTTGCTATTAGCTTAACTATAGATAATAGTTAGAAACCCCAAAACAATGTGCTTACGACTACGTTTTTTTTATATAAATCCAACTATTCTTATTAAGTGGTGGAACGTGTTTGGATGTTTTATTAGATATTTTTATGAGGTTCGCTGATTTGCTTTATTTGGCTTATTTGTATAACCATTCATATCTTGAGTGTTATTCTAACAACATTTCGGTCGATGGTACCTTCACGCTTCCTTAGATATATCTTGGCGAACTGGAGACTCTTTCTGTCGAACTCGATAATGCGAGGAGTGTGCAATAAGTAATGCCCCTGACCCACTTCCAGTTGTCTGATCTAGCTGAAATTTTGCATGTGCAATGATTTATATCTCTACGGGTTATGTGGCAAATTGCAGCTCTGAAATAAGTGTGGTTTCTGTTTTACGGGTGTTTGAACTGAGTCAGGTGTGAAATGGAGTCTGTTGAATGTCGAGCAATGATCCAGTTTTTGTATTTGAAAGGACGCACAGCACAAGAGACTTTTGATGAAATGAAAGAAACTTATGGTGATAATGCCCCATCAAATGTCCTTGTAAAACGCTGGCATCGTAAATTCAAACATGGCCGGAAATCTGTGGAAACAGCTCCCAGACCTGGTCTCCACCCCCTTCTGCCAAAATAGCTTCATGGCTGAGAAGAGGTGAAAGTCAGAGGGCGCAAGATCAGGAGAGTAGGGAGGATGGGGTAGGATTTCATAACCACACGTCCGTGATTCTGATCTGGCGACATGCGAGTTGTGGATCGGAGCGTTGTCCTGCAGGAGGAGGGTCAAGTTGAGGCTGCCATTTTGGTAGATCGGCGCATTACTATTCGCCAATTAGCCCAAGATGTCAAGATTAGTACAGGGTCTCTGGAAACTATCATTCATGACCATTTGCATATGCATAAGGTGTCTGCCAGATGGATTCTCAGGTTGCTCACACTATTCCAGAAGCGAGAACACGTTGAATGCTCGACGATGAATTTAGAGATGTGCCAAGAAGATGAGTCAAAGTTTTTCAAAAGACTGAGTACACAGAATGAAACCTGGGTCCATCACTATGATCCAGAGACCAAAGACCAGTCAATGCAGTGGAAGCACTTGGACTAACTACCCCCAAAGAAAGCAAGGTGCAGCCCTCCGCTGCTCACAGTCTTCTGGGACCAGGACGGAGTAGTGATGACAGATTTCCTGGCAAAGAGTACCACAATTATAGGAGCCTATTATGCTTCACTTTTGAGGAAATTAAGGGAAGTTATCAAAATCAAGAAGCGGGGCAAGATCAGCAAAGGTACCCTCCTCCTGCAGGACAACGCTCCGATCCACAACTCGCATGTCGCCAGATCAGAATCACGGACGTGTGGTTATGAAATCCTACCCCATCCTCCCTACTCTCCTGATCTTGCGCCCTCTGACTTTCACCTCTTCTCAGCCATGAAGCTGTTTTTGAAAGGAAAGCGTTTCCCAGATGATGCAGCCTTGATTTCTGAAGTCACGTCGTCGTTTGAGGACCAACCCGGGGTGTTCTACAAAAACGGTCTCCAGAGCTGCATCAAATGATGGGAGAAATGCATAACTCTGGGTGCTTCCTATGTAGAGAAAGACTAATAACTGTGACCAGTTTCGTTGCTCTACTTCTATGCGAAGTGGGTCAGGGGCATTACTTATTGTACGCCCCTCGTATTTCTGTCGAACTCGAGAATATTTCTGTCAAACTCGGAAATTTGCACGGAATTTCGAACAGAGACCTTTGTTCAATCCACAGGGATAACCTTCTCTTGTCCTATCAGCTTAGAACACGGCCGTAGCAAAGGAAACGGGAGCATTCTATTCTTGTGAATTCTATAAACGGTTATAAGTCACAATCTTCTTGAAGTTGAATGGCCAATTTCAGTGCAAGTGGTACTATGAATAAAATTAAGAATTGCTAAAAACTTATATCTGGTCATGAATGAAGGTTAAAGAGAATGCTATCCTCTTGGATTCCATTCGAAATGTCGTACAAATGTACGTGTTCTTCAACAGTTTGCTATTCGTCTACATTTTCTATATCACTGTAGCTCCCCGTGACCCCGGTACACTCCTGAGCCCAACTAATTCGAGAAGAAGCGTTAACAGACAAATAAATAAACACAAAAAACGTTTTGTACCAACAGGTATGAAATTACGAGATGATTCGGTCGATAGATACGTTTTTTTTCTTTATAAAATAAATAAGCATTTTATTTTTTTCCTGGCTCGTTAATTTCCTGTCATCAAGCGCCAACCAAACACATAGCAACGACACGTGTTCTTAGGTGTGATGGGGATGCGGATCGGGGCTGGTAAGGTATTGTCGTTTCGTGATTGCAATTTGATATGCAGGACTGCGTTAAGACAATAACAAGAATCGTCACTTTTGTGTCGTGATTATTTCGAGTAGTGTGTCATTTCACATCTTTGTACGCTTGCTTTCCTTAATTCAAAGTTTGGCTCACGAAAACCGCCGTGGAGAAATTAATAGAGAGATAAAGAGAGAGAGAGAGAGAGAGAGAGAGAGAGAGAGAGAGAAATACATACAAAGATATAAACAGTTATATATATATATATATATATATATACATATAACTGCTTCATTTACGCGCATAAAATTAATATACGAACGTATAAATTTATGCGTAAACTTCAAGTATTTACTTCAACAGTGCTCAATACGTAGGTAGCGCGAGTTAGTAAGTTATGAAATATATATGGCGATTAAGCTACACTGAATATTCCGCGTTTCATTCACTAGTATTATTCAGGCTTATGCCTGAAGAATACTAGAGTGAATATGGCGATTAAGCTACACTGAATATTCCACGTTGGAGGAAACGCGGAATATTCAGTGTAGTTTAATCGCCATATATATTTTATAACTTACTATATATGAAGAATCCTAGAGTGGATTTCGCCATATAGATTTTACAATTCACTATATATGATGAATCCTAGAGTGGATGAAAGGCGGAATATTCAGTGTAGCTTAATCGCCATATATACCTTATAACTTACTATATATATATATATATATATATATATATATATATATATATATAAAATGGGTAAGAAATTCCAACGAAAGAAAGATGTATATTTAAATAAGGGAGTAGTCACCAACAATGTGTGTGTTTTTAACATTATTTTATTATTCTGTGTCTTGGTTTTTCATTGAGAAGTATGTTTGGATCATTGTAATAATGTTTTTAAGTCACTGAAATCGTTTTTACGCGCGTTTCAGACGTTCTGTGAAGCGTCCTCGTCAAAAATTATTTCAAAAAAATTTTGAAAATAGTTTCTGACGAGGACGCTTCACAGAACGTCTGAAACGCGCGTAAAAACGGTTTCAGTGACTTAAAAACATTATTACAATGATGCAAACATACTTCTCAATGAAAAACCAAGACATGGAATAATAAAATAATGTTAAAAAACACACATTGTTGGTGACTACTCCCTTATTTAAATATATACATATATATATAATATGTGTGTATATATATATATATATATATATATATATATACAGAGAGAGAGAGAGAGAGAGAGAGAGAGAGAGAGAGAGAGAGAGAGAGGTCTCAACCGATAGAGGGGGAGGTAGACAGACAACGTGATAGAGACAGAAAAAGAGGAGATAGACAGATAGATAAAGAGACAGACTGTGACAGAGACTCATAGGCAGATAGAGGACTAGATAGAACTCTATTTGTTACTTCCACGAGGTTGAATATTGAATGTAATTCTGGAATGAATAACTTGCGCTTCAGTTGAAGCAAGTAATTTTTATGCAGACCAATTAAAATGGCCGTAATGGCGTCTGCTCATGTACCAAGTTCATTTAGTCTATCTAGTACAAGGACAGAACGAAGAGAGAATAAAGGTGAAAATGAAAAAGATGGAATGAAAAGTTGGAATTAGAGAAGAAAAGCAAACATAAGGAGTAAAAAATCAACCATAAAAAACAACGAAGTAAAAAAGTTACATAAAAAACTCCAGCTTGTATTATTCTAAAGATAACTAAGAGTTAAATACTTCTATACAAGACTATCAGACAAATAACGATATAGAAATATATGTGTTGGAGAGTTCTGTGGAAAAACTATATGTTAATGTGATTCATAAATTTAGAGATAAAAAATTTCTCTCAAAAGCTAAGAATTAAATAATTATATGGAAAATGTTGTGCTTAATATTTGTTTGGAAACGATGAGTTAAACAGTTTTAGAAGTTTACAGAAAACAACATGTTAAATAGTTCTTGAAAACATTGAGTTAAATAATTCTATAGAAAATTATGGACTTAATATCTCTGGAGAAAATTACAGGCTACACACACACATATATATATATATATATATAACTATGGGTGAAATAAGTCTTTACAAATTAATGCACAAAATATTTCTGTACAAAATATTGTTTCAATAATTATATAGTAAAATATAGGTAAAATAGTTCTGTACCAAACATTGGATTAAATATTTTTATAGAAAATAATAAGTTAAGCAACTTCTATGTTAAATAGTTCAATAGAAAACCATGTAAAACGTTACGTACAACACTATGAGTTAAATAACTTTATAGACAACCATGTTAAATAGTTCCGTAGGAAAATATCAGTTAAATACTTTTTATAGAAAACTATGTTAAATCGTTTCATAGAAAACTGTGTTTAATAGTTCTATAGAACACGATAGGATAAATAATTCTACATAAAAAATATTACAAATAGTTTCATAGAAAACAATGAATTGAATAGTTCTATAGAACAGCGTTTCCCAAAATGGGCTTCACAGAGTCCTGGGGCTCGGTGAATGAGGTTGAGGGGCTGCCAGAAGCCATTTCTTAAATAGGACAAAATCCTTTATATGGAAAAATTAAATGGCCGCACACATTTAATCATTTTTTTTTACTAACAAGATATATATATATATATATATATATATATATATATATATATATATATATATATATTTTACACTTATCAAGGCCCGGAAGCCACTCAGGGATAAGGGTTATTGCAAGTACAGTACGTTAGTGTGGAGATTTGATGAAGTGTTTACTTAAGGGGTCGGTTCATTAGGAATTTGTTAACGTTGGACTTGAAGACATCCAAGTTGTAGTCAGGTGGGAAGCAGGCAGACGGAACAGACTTCCACAGGCGTGCAGTTCTAAGAAAGAAGCTTTGTTCATGGAATACACGTTTTGATTTAGGCACAGATAAAGAGTGGGGGAAGTTTTTCACAGTGGATTCAGCTAGACGGGTGTTTTTCGTGAAAGATTGGCGAGGGGGATCAGATATTAGAGTTCAGACGAGCACCTGCCATGGAAATAACGATAAAACAAGGATAGGCTCGCAACGTCTCTTCTGTGGGAGAGAGGTTGTAGGGTAGAGAAAAGGGCATCCCCCACTAAGCCACGAAGTCTATTTTGTACTCGGTCAAGGCAGGATAGGCTGTTTTTAGCAGCTCCTGTCCAGATATGACAGCGGTATTCCATCCTTGGACGTACTTGGCTTTGGATATGATACATAACTAAACGTGTAAAGAGTTTAGGGATTGCTCATAAAAAAGAAAATAAATTAACAAAAATGCAATAATATTTGAATGATAAAAACTAAAAAAAAGTCAAGGAACCAAAAAATCATTAGTTAGTATTAAACATTGAAATTAATGCTTTTCATATTTAGTTTAGAAATTATCTCGTTAGTGCTCTGTGAAAAAAAAAACCTTGTCCTGCTCAATGGTTCCATCGTGTCCTGAAGTTTGGGAAACCCTGCGATAGAAATCTATGTTGAGTAGTTTTGTAAAAAACAATGAGGATAATAATTTTATAGAAATACTAGTAGGACGATACACAGATACACATTTTAGTCATATTCAACACAGACCATTATTAATATAGTATAGATTAAATAGCAAATAGATAGATAACTTCTTTTTTTGTAGAAATATATATGCTAACATATTTCAAATCAAACCATTCCTTGAAGTGACCAACGTTACGGGGTAAATTGTAGAATAGACTGCACCTTCAAGTATTAGAAATGTTTAATAGTTTAGAAAGTAAAAACTCCAAAACAGAAACAGTACTTTGGTAATATTGGCTTGTCGTAGTTGTCTTGTGCTTTTCGTTGAGGCAGAAGAAGTGAATTTCATAAGTATAGGTGGAAACAAAAATTATCCACAGACAAGTCTTCAGAGCTAATCGATTAAATCGTAAAACGATATATTAAAGCGAGCGAGAAAAATTGATCGTGGACGTGTTAAAATCTTACGGGGATAATAAAATGTTATATCTCTTCGATGGTTGCCTTCGGTTTTGTTTGATTTTTCTCTCGGGGTTCTATTGTATTTAGCAAAGAGAAAACAACCATGGTTCGTAAATTTATTTTATTTATTTTGATAAAGCACGCACATACACATATACGAGGTGCCTTAAATAAGTTTCCAGATTTTTCCGTATGCGTATTTTTGTTGATAGTACACGCATGAAACTTTGGTCCTCTTTGGCTGTCATATACTTGTACCGTTCCAACAATTTCTAGAAGAGCCCTTCTGTGAGCGTGTCAATGGCCCTTGTCACAGCCTCTTTCATCTCCTCAATTGTTTCATAACAAAAGCCTATAAGGTTTCCCTTGAGCTTAAGTAATAAAGAAAAGTCACAGGGAGCAAGGTCTGAACAATAACGAGGGTGAGTAACATCTTTGATGCTAATCTTATTCATGGCAACGTCTTCTTTTCTTATCTTCTTTAGCATAACCGTGGGACAAACTTCGCACAAACTTTTCGCATCTTCAGTTCCTTGTGAAATATTTGTGACAGTCTCCACATTAACACCAAACTGTGCACTTGTTGTCTCTACGACGCATGACGATTGTTATTCATGGAATTCTTTATTTGACCAATCAACTCTGGTGTTCTGACTTTCTTAAACCTCGCACACCTATCATTATCCCACACAGACTCCCCGCCTTCTTTGGATGTCTTATATAACTAAGAACTGATGCTCGATTCATGCCAGATAGTTTAAAAGCAATCTGAAGCTTTCCATAGGTTTCTGAAACATTTTACCTAAGTTTTCAACAGAATTTGATCGCATATCATTATCCTAAAGTGTCGTCACGTGCAGATTGCATTTTTTTTTCAAAATCCAACAGCTGTGAAAGTCCGGCTTTAGTAGGGTGTGTTCTAATATCTTCAGTAGCTGTTCTTTTGTACTTGAAATCATTAAAAACTGGTCAGCAATCTAATAAGATGAATAGAATATCATACTCAACTTTTAAGAGTCTACGAAAAATTTAAAATGCCTCTACCAAAATATTTCGCAAACTTATTGAAGGCACCTCGTATATATATATATATATATATATATATATATATATATATATATATATATATGCACGTTAGCAGAGGAAAAATATGTAACATACATTTTTACCCGATGAAATCAGTGAAAAGTTAGAGCCCGTTTACTTAGAATGAGTATGCAATACTGCTATGGTAAATGCAGTAGTGGTGATTTATTCCTAATATTTATTATCATTGGCCGATGGAGCAAGTGCCATAATACTTGATTCGCTGCGACTTATCATAGCAAATAACCATACATAATTTAAGTGACATCAGCTCAATAGTTTCGAAAAAATGTGAAACGAATAGAAAGAAAATGACAGGATAAGAGAAATATACATACATATATATGATATATATATATATATATATATATATATATATATATATATTATTTTCAGAATGTGAGAGGAGAGGTTATATATAATCAATTCATAAATTCCACAACAGTACAACGTCGCAGCCCACAAGAGCCATGACTGTCAACGAACCAGAAGTCCAGGACTCGAGTTTCGCCCTCATGTGGGCTTTACAGTAAGACGCATCCGAACTCAGGATTCGAAACCTGAGTTCGGAGGTGTCTTACTGATGAGCCTAAATGAGGGCGAAACTCGAGTCTTGCACTTCTGATTCGTTGACTGTCATGGCTCTTGTGGGCTGCGACGTTGCTTGGCTATAAAATTTATTATATATATGCATACACACACACATATATATACATATACATATATATATATGATATTTATTATATATATAGATATATATGCATACACACACACACACACACACACACACACACACACACATATATATATATATATATACCAAGTGCTGTAATGAATACCATATTATGTCAAAATAACTTGTATGTTGTACAGATTAATGGTTCAATAATCAGTGCGGACGACAGTACCAATACAATTGCTAATTACCTAGATCTTTTATCCGCATATGGCTGACAGAAAGAGAACAATCTACCTCTATTTTTTTAATTTAAAAAATAATAAAGTGTTCGGTTTGAAATTCCGAGCAAATTCACAAGTTCGACAGGAAGATTTTAAAAATCTTCTAATAAGATACACCTGAAAAGGGCTGGAGGTTACTTTGATAAAAAATAAAACTCAGGATGAGAACAAATCGGATTCCAAAGCGTCTAAATAGTACAAAGAGTATAGATGGTTCTGCACGATGGTCGGAAAGATTCTAAACGATGAATGGATATTTTATGTCTGTAAAAACAGTAAATAGAACCCTACAAGTTGATTAAAGCCATGCGGAGCTTGTTAGGCTTCATGTATGGATGGAAAGTTGAGGGAATAAAAGGAGAATAAATAGAGTGAAATCCAATAATAAGCAATGTTTGCCTAACGATGTCTCGCGTGGTCTGCGTAAGTGTGTTAAGCGTATTCTAATTTCTCAATGGTGGCGGTCATAACTAATCGTTAAATGCCGTCCGCGGAATCGGAATTTATAATGGAGCTGCATGGTATTGGGTTAGAGAGATATGGAGAGGGGAATGACTGGCCGAGACCGGTTTTCGATTCTTGCCGAGATAATTTTAGGAAAAGCCGATGTGTTCAATGAATATTTTACGCGATGTCATCCGATCGAAACTGCTGGAAGGATTCAAGCGAAAATGCCGCAGACTTTTGAGTGGGATTTTGAAAGCGGATTCTTGACACTCCAGCGATAGTCGGACTGGATTTTAGTGAATCTATTTGTGGAAATTTGAAGTTATTAGTTATGTAATGGATATCTATTCGGACTGTGAGATAAAAATTTCTTTATATATATATATATATATATATATATATATATATATATATATATATAGAGAGAGAGAGAGAGAGAGATGCATAGTTGCATATATATATATATATATATAGTTGCATGCATATATATAGTTGCATATATATATAACTACTTAATTTACTCACATAAAATTAATATACGAAAGTATAGATTTATGCTTAAGCTTTAAGTATTTACTTCAAAAGTGCTCAATACGTAGGTAGAGCTAGTTAGTAAGTTATAAAATGTATATGGCGATTAAGCTACAATGAATATTCCACGTTTCATCCACTTTAGGATTCTTCAAGCTTATGCGCTTATTATAAGCCTGAAGAATCCTAAAGTGGATGAAACGCGGAATATTCAGTGTAGCTTAATCGCCATATACATTTTATAACTTACTATATGCATATATATATATATATAATTTTAGTCATTTAATTAATTTAAATTGTTAGTTAATTTTATTCTGAATATATATATTATATTATATTATATTGTATTATATTTTATAGAGGGAATTAGAGCTGGACTCTAAAGAGCAGAATTTATTTTAATGTATTAATAAATATATTAATACTTTTAAAAGAACAGTGCCCATATTACTGTAGATATATAATAAGCTCAATAGATATATGTATCCTACAGCTATATTAATATTGAGTAAAAAGATTAATAATTGTAAATTATGAATCAGTTTCAAATAGAAAAATAAACAAAATCAACTTGAGTGTACGATTGTTTCGGAAACGATATTCATTTTATTAACACTTATTTGACAGTGATAAGATACAGCAGCATGACTGAACTAAAAACACATTTTCTAATGGAGTTCTATAAGGAATATCCGCCTTACTTTCTACGAAAATGCTAGTTTTATTTTGGTCTCTTAAACTTCTCCCTCACCTATTTTTTGCTGATGAGGAGATGATATTCCGAGACAAAACCGTTGTCAATTATTGTCAATAATTATTTTCAAGTTGATTTTGTTTATTTTTCCTTTTAAAACTGATTCATAATTTACAATTGTTAATCTTTTTATTCGATATATATATATATATATATATATATATATATATATATATATATATATATATATATATATATATATATGAATGCAACTTAGTCTCTGTGTGTGTCAGTTCGTTCCTTATAGACTCCGAAACGGTCGAACAAATTTTCTTTAAAATCTAAAGACTTTTAGTGTATAAGTCTGGGAGTGATCTCAGTTAATTATTTCTCAGAATACCCTGATAATTACCGATAATCGATAATCAGAAACGTTTAAATTCATCTATCATCTAACGTCATGTTTTTCATGTCGTCGTTAAAGAGCGACGATAGAACTGCGGGCCGTGAAAAGTCTACTGTGGGTAACGTGTTTTATTTTATTTTTTATTTATTTATTTATTTATTTATTTATTTGCATGGCGTGTTGTGTAGGTAAAAACTCCGCAAGTAAATTCCTTAATTTTTTTTCTATTACTTGCAAAGAATTTTATAAGAGTTGAAAGTTTGTTTTGCTTTTTTGTTTGTTTTTTGTTTTTTTGCTTGTTATTTTTTTTTTTGAATGACGTGGTCTGTAGTTTAGAACCCGCATGTAGATGTCTTAATGTTTGTTTTTCGTTAACTGGAAAAAGTTTGTATAGAATAATTTTATGAAAGGAACAGTAGGTTCTCTAGATTGCTATGTAGAATAAGATATTTTGGACTAAGTTTCTGCGTGAATATATATTTTTATATATATATATATATGTATGTGTGTGTGTGTGTGTGGTGTGTGTGTGTGTGGTGTGTGTGTGTGTGTGTGTGTGTGGTGTGTGAGTGTGTGTATGTGGTGTGTGTGTGTGGTGTGTGTGTGTGTGTGTGGTGTGTGTGTGTGTGTGTGTGTGTGTGGTGTGTGTGTGTGTGGTGTGTGTGTGTGTGTGTGTGTGGCGTGTGTGTGCGCGCGCGTGCGCGCACGTGTGTGCGAATATGATATTTTGATTAATGCAGATTTCGTATTTATTATTTGCGGTCTCTAGCAAATAAGTCAGCCAATTTAGGGTCTAAACATTTTAAATTTAAAAAAAAAAAGCTAGTCACTCACGCTGCAAGCTTTTTAATAAGTTTTTATGCGAAAATTTGGCTGCCAAGAGGTGAAAGTTGAAAGACTTGACTCTACCAAAGTCCTCCGCCAATTTTGGATGTAAACACATAAAATGTTAAATTTAGGTTACCTGGACATATGTCAAACTTCATAATATATATATATATATATATATATATATATATATATATATATATATATGCACTTTAAGTTATGAACAGTACATAGGGCCCGAGCAAAACGGGCTGAACTGCTAGTATATATATATATATATATATATATATATATAATGTTAAAAGTCCACGTGTTCTTCTAGGATAGTGATTTAAATGTTATGAAGGTTTTTTGAAGCATGAAAAACGATGTTACTTTTTGTATTTAATATTTTTATTGTTATTTTTTATATTTCAAGCGGAACTCCGCTCTTGGTTACAAAAAAGTATCGAAATGAAAAAGAAAAAGAAAACCGTTGAAATAACTGGAGATTTGTAGCGTGGACAGCGATCATTTCTAGCAATCATGTTCGAAAAAGTTCACGTGAATAATTTTAGCGGTTTGTGGAAGAAGATTGTGTTTTTTAAATATTTTTTTAATGTTGCAACGTAAAAGCGTTTTAATTCAAACGGCAAAAATGAGACGCAATTGATTTCAATATGTATAATGGAATAGAAATGAAATCGTTAAACGGTAAAAATAATGTAATTATTAGTTATGAATAATAATAATAATAATAATAATAAAACTACTGAAGAGGGCAGAGTTAGAGACAATGTCGGCTCTTATAATGGTGAGTAAGAGATAAAACTAATAATAATAATGAATAATATGAATATATATATATATATATATAGTTAATGCGTAAGAGGAAAAGAGAGAGTTCAATTCCACAAAAGGACACTTATCTGGATAATGCCAAGCTCAACAATTATTATTGGAGCTTATACAATAGGACAACAAGAGTATGAAATGAAGACACAAAACTATATATTGGTGGATATAGAATGGATCATTTATTGAATAATGGAATACAAGCAAAATTTGGAGGATAGAAGGGACTCTTTATGTCAGGGCATTTCGAAGCCTTATGTTTCTCATCAGAAGAATAGAAAAAGGTGCTAGATAGCATGGAGGAGATGCGGCGTCTAGCATAGGGTTCATTAGGGGCGAAAAAAGATTAAGAGGAATTATAGAATGTTGGGGGAAGCTTCATTGAATTCTAAATAAATAAATAAAGGAGAAGCTTGTTATAGATAGTATGATATATAAAATTGTATATGATGTTTAACATAGTGTTGAGTTTAAGGGGTATATGTTTTAGGGTAAATTGGGGGTATATTGTGGCTGGGTGGTAATTTATTTTAACGGTTTGTGGAGTGTCTATTATCTATGGAGTGGTATTTTTTGACAGGTGCAACCTCAACAGCAAATACCGGCTATAAAATCGCCTATATTTTTTTTGGAGGGGGGGGGGGTTAAATGCAAGGTTATAATATTGATTAGGTAATATGCGGCAATATTTTTTAAGTTTCTTCTCTTATGATGTACGGAGTGTGATTATAAGGAGGCGGTCGGAGGATAGGATGGCAATGTCTATGGGTGCGTTTAACTTGATGAAAAAGGTTTAAGGATACATATAGTTGGCAAGGTGGAAGAGTAAGGAGACATCTATAAATATAAAAGCGAAAATGTGTGTATGTATGTATGTTTGTATGTATGTATGTATGTATGTATGTATGTGTGTTTATGTGTCCGCTAAAAACTTTCGACAACCACGACGAAAGTTCACAAACTCGGTATCACATTGAAGCCTCATCATTCGCTCGAAAAATATCGAAAAATTGGCCAAAAACGTTAATTTTTTCACCCCAAAATCGACAATTTTCGACAGGAAGGGGGGTAAACAAAAACGGTCCTCTCGTGATGACGACCGATTCTACGCATGCGTCGGATGACGTCATGACCTGATTTACTTTAAATAGTTGAAAAGCTGACTAAATCTCATGTACGTCGCGTTAGGTCAGTTGGTTAGCGCGTTGGTTCGTTATCCAAAAGTTTTGGGTTGGAATCATGGTGTGAGATATCTTTTTTTTTTCGATTTTTTAAATTTAAATATTTAACCAGTGTTATTTAAGCCATTTTTTACGTAACATTCGTTTTTCTGTTTTTTTTTTTTTTACTTCGCTTATCCACCCCTTACCACACACCGGAAAACACCCGGGCACCCACCGATTTTTTAAATTTTAATGTCGAAACAGGCTTATTTAAGCCATTTTCATGTGTTCGTTTTTCTGTTTTTTTTTGTTTTGTCGATTTTTACATTTAACATCGTTCGTTTGCCTTACGTTAGTTTTTTGTGTTTTTCTTTCGATGTTTTGATTACCCCCCGCTTAAGTTTTAACGTATTTTTCTTTTTTTACTTCGCTTATAACAAACAGACCTGGTCATTGACCGTCGTTGTCGTTGTTGTCGTCGTAACGCTCGACGGCTTCCGTGCGCGCACCTGTCAATTTGGTTCTTACTTAAATAAATTCAAACATCTTTCAGTAACTCATTCTGGCTGGCCGATTTTATTTTCAAACTTCGCCTCAGGGCTTCGGGTTCGTTCCTACCAACTTTTACCCCCCCCTCCGATTTCTTTTTTATTTAACAGCACACACACCTCCAAACGCCCGGGAAACGCCTGGTACCTCCGCTAGTTACTTATAAAAGTGGTGATATAGTGATGAGAATGATAATAAAGATAATTATAATAATAGTAATAATAATAATAAAAATAAAAAATAATAATATTACATATAGCTGTGATACAAGTAATGTCAATGTTAATGGTAATAGCGATGAAAATGAAGATAATGGTAACGCTTATGGCAGCAATGACGGGGATAATAACGGGGATAATTACGGGGATAATAACGGGGATAATAATAACAGCAATTATAATGATGAAATATAATAATAATAATAATAATAATAATAATAATAAAAATAATAGCGGTAAAACAAAACAATAATGATAATAATAATAATAATAATAATAATAATAATAATAATGATAACAATACTACTACCACTACCTCTACCTACACCACTTCTCCTCCTCCTCCTCCTCCTCCTCCTCCTCCTACTACTACTACTACTACTACTACTACTACTAATAATAATAATGTTAAAAATAATTACTTGGGGATACGAAAAGGTATGGGATACAGACAAATTGGGGGTCAGAATAACAGGGAATAAGAGTGAGGAGTGAGGGGTGAGTGGTCCCCTGAAAAAATAAAATTACGGATGAGATTACTTCGAAGGTAACTAGAGTTTGATGCATTTGGTCTCAATATAAGTGCATATACGAAGAAAGTCTGGGAAGTTACTGAACGCACCTCGTAGATAAAATTAAAAATAAATTCTAAAATATCGCAGGATTAAAAAAATCCCGTCCTGTTTTTATATTTCCCGTTCATTTGGAGCTTTTATTGATTATTAACGCACTTTGAACTTTTCAGCAACTCAAATCTCATTGTAATCTTACACATCGATAAGATCAATTAATAATGTTCAAAGATTAATTATTACATGCAAATATGAGGAGTAAATTACTTCCATTTTGTTCCGATATTTTTTACTTCAACATTTTATTAAACTCAATTCAATTATGTTTCTAGAATATTCCAGATCAGGATTAATGATTTGAATTGTCTGCATTATTCGAACTACCATTGCACAACGGATGTAACTTTTCGACCTTTTTGAATGTATCTGATCGAACTCAAGAATCTATCTGTCGAACTCCGCAATCTGCACTCAACTTCTAACGGAACCCTTTATTTAATTCACAGGAGTATCATGATCTCGTTCACTCAGCCATGACCGAGTAGAAAGCTCAAGTAATTCGCAATTCTATTCTTGCACTGAGGATTGAACACTCAAGCTCCAGAAGATTATCAGGTGGAACCGAATTTTACTTAGCACCTTATCCGTTACGCCACAGATCATTGTGGAATTCATGAAGATTGTTGAATTCGGCAAAATATTCCAGAGTTCGATAAGGTGCACTTGAAAAAAGTTGGGTGTTACCTCGGCTGAAACGTTCTGAGAATAACACTGAAGATGCGAGAATTAGTCGAAATAATAAAGATAATACAAATTGCTAATTTTGAGATTAAAAAGAATCAAGTTAAGGAAAGATGGGTCTATTTCACAATAAGAAACACATTTAGTATAACAGTTAATCTTTCTTAAGCTGCAATAATATGAGATTATACAATGGTCTGTAGCATCTAATTCATAAAACTCATGATGTCTGCATGTTCTTACTTTTTCAAAGTGCAAGTTCGCAGAGCGGCATGTGGAGGGTAAAATAGTTGCATTTTCCTTACGTGGTCCGTTCTTTTCAACCGATAAGAAAATATTAGCTAAGGGGTCAAAATTGAAAGAAGATGAGAATTTCGTAGACGTAGGTGGCTAAAAGCCCTCTTCTACGCATGCACAAATATACGTTTATACGTTAAAGTTGGTTTATTTTTTACTATTTCCTACCCGTTTGACGATACCCTAAAGAAATATTATGGTTTTCATTCGAGCCAATGACACCCAAGTCATATAATTTTACTTTTGCAATTACTACTGGGTTATAGTATAAATAAATATATAATATATACAGTATAAGTGAATATATAATAAAAGTAATTGAAATTACTAGTGGGTACAATATAATAATTAACGGAGAATTGGCTCAATAATAAATACTTAATCTGCATAAATTAATATATATATATATATGTATATATATATATGTTATTTTCTTCTGTCACTAAAAGAATAACTTTTCTATCCAATTTCTATTATATCTTGATATGGTACACACACGCGATATCGTCGTCCAAAATGCCCCTATCCATGTCATAACACAAACCTGTTTTATTTTAATTTGCATATGCCTAGTTTAAAAGAAAACAATTAAAAATATTAGACTTGAAAAGGAAACTGAGTGAATGCGATGGAAAGGAGAAGACTTGTTGGACCAAAATTAGAAAAGGCAGCAATTTTTTTTTGTATACAAAAGTTGCTGAAAATAAAAAAAAACAAAAAAAAAGGTTAAAAAGAAAAAAAAAAGGATGCATGGGCATGCATAAACTAAACGGAAAAAGATGTAATACGACACTGACGTTTTAGTTTTTTTTTTCTCTTTGGCATTTCGAAGTTCCTGCAAATTCTTATTTTGGCGACGGTTCAAAACATGGCGCCCTGTAAATCTTCGATTACTATTTTAGTCGGACCATAAAGAAGTAATATAAGACCGCCAGTTGCAGCAGTGGTTAACGGGCGGCGGGAATGAGGTAAGAACAAAAACGAGGTAAAAACAAAAACAATATTTATTTTTAACTTACCCTCTACTTCATGACCCCATCACTCTTAGCGGTTTCATCTTAACACCCATTGCTGCTGGAAACCTGTATGCTGCAGAACCTTTCTTCCAGATCAATATTTAAAGATAGATGTACATATTACAGCTATGTTTTGTTTCGGACCTAGCTATCCGTACAATATCTAACACCTAGAATGGATCGGAATAAATAAAGACTGTACCAGAATAGATTCAGGAAAATCACACTTTTACAGTTACGGATGTCTAAAATGAAATTCTTTTTTCTCTCTACTTTTCCTAAAAAGTTTTTTTTTAATTAATAATACATCTGCAACGATTTATTAAAGAATATCAGTATTTTGTTTTGTTGTTTCTGCAATTTTTCCTTTTGTTCTCGCATTTTCTAAGTGAAAAAATGGGGAATAAGTTTTGTTTTCTGCGTCGAAATCTATTCATCCAACACTTATCATTTGCTAGTTATGAACCTTAAAGTGTATTTTCTCTACTCCCTTATACCAAGTGGCTTCGTGCCTTGTCCGGAGCAATTTCTAGAAAATGTAAAAAGAAACTGTAGTTTTTATTTTATGGCGTCCTTTCTGCCTTGAAAGACAATGAATACCTCCTGTTAGGGTTGCTGCACGTGTAATTACGAAAGAAGTGCTGCGCAATTGTCAACCACACAACTCTTTAGTCTATACTGCGTAATTTCAACGGTGAAAAGTTCAGGAAAAATGTAAACGTTGAGGTGTTTTTTAACCTTATTTTTAGTGGAAGGTTTCACCTTTGTATAGTTTTTCATATCCACATGAAATATTTACACACATTTTTTAGTCATGATTTATTTTCTGTACGGGGCTTGACTCAGTTCATGCCATCTGTATACCGAAAACCAACTTTCAGTACTTAAACGTAAACTTCCACTATCCATATGATGTAAAGAAAGAAATCGTCTGTTGACTACAATAAAAGAGTACAAGCACTACGTAGTAACAACAATGCGTATCAAGAGGAGATGGAGAATTTAAGAGAAACCCTTTATCGAAAACAACTATCCAGAGAGCATGATATGAGCCCCAGAAAGTCTGAGCCAGATAACAAAAGACACTACCCGAAAACTCACTTGAGATTGTATACCATATCGAGGTCTCCGTTCAGTCTCAAAAGACAAAGGATACCCATGTAGGGATAGCTGCGCGTGTAATTGTGAGGCAAGGGTTGCCCAATCCCAACCACACCTCTCTTGAATCGGCACTGCTTTAGTCCATTGGCAAGAAGAAGTCCAGGACGACTGGAAACAATGCCGAGGTAAGCGGAGAGCACATACAGCACCTGGAAGTCCCAAATGGTCACCCACTTAGTACTGGCCAGACTCATCGCTGCTTAACTTCGGTGATCTGACGGGAACCGGTATGTCAAACGTGATTATGCCGTATATGAAGGGATTGTCGGAAAATCTTCAAATAATATGCAATCCATATGACATCGTGACAGTATTCGGGAACGATTCGGGTCTCCGGAAACAGATTGCGCCTGTCAAGAACACACAGAAAAAAATTCTAACAAATATGTGTATGTATATATGGAAAACTGTGCAAAGGTAAGATATGTTGTCAAGTAAAAACAAGGCTAGATGAACATCGAAAAGCCGTAATACGTAGCAATGTTGAAAAATCGAGTATGTCTGACTATATCTGGACGGAAAAGAGAAACCATCTACCTTTATGAGACAAATTAAAATGTATTACAAAGAATAATAATGAAAACTAAGACGACTAAAAGCAGCAGCATATATGATGGATTATGTTCAATTACGAAGTAGACCTAGTATAGAATTTAGCATGGCATGAGAACTGGTAATTCTAAATAAGAGAGAATATATGCAATAATAAGTAAAGTAAAAGAAAAGTCCTGTCAAACCGTGGACTTTGCTGTCCCAGCTGACCACAGGGTGAATATCAAAGAAAAGCAGAAACTGAGCAAATACACAGAGCGAGCCAGAGAGCTGAAAGGAATATGAATGATGAAGGAAATAAAGATAATATCTATGATAGTAGGAGCACTAGGAATAATCCCGAAGAAAATTGAAAAAAAAAAGAATGAGAAAAATTGGAATCAGAGGAATGACTGGAAATATACAGCGAATAACAATAATAAAAACAGCTGAAATATAAAGGAAAAGCCTTGAATGCAGAGACTAATACACATCCGCTGCAGAGGCAAAAGATGCAGGATTACATGAAAACCAGGACATTGAAGTTGCATATCTAAATATCTACTATCCCACCCCAATTGCCTCATCATCGACCCCCAAAAGAGTGATGCCAAATAGTCAAGAAGGGTCAACGAGGATGAAAAGACGAAGGAAAGAGCACTGACTCGACCTCTGCTGAACAAGTGCGAAAAGACTTGGGAACTTGGCGAGACTTATTGTCACTCAAATACCAGTGCAGACCAATGGCCGCTGCCAACAAGAAATCAATGGAAAGGTGCTGTTGCGATAATGCAAATTTATGTGCAAATTTTATCGAAAAAGGTGGAGTGTACTAGAAATATGAGGAGAATTATTGTCACTCACTTCCAGGGAACGCTACAGGTTGGTTTCAAGGAGAGATCTTTGATAACTTGTGTGACAGTTCCTTATGAGCCGCCAATAATAATAATAATAATAATAATAATAATAATAATAATAATAATAATAACAATAATAATAATAATAATAATAATAATAACAACAACAACAACAACAACAACAACAATAATAATAATAATAATAATAATAATAATAATGCATATATATTTATATATATATATATTTAAAAGAGTGTAGCCATCAACAATTGTGTTTTTTTAAAGATTTTCATGATGAAAACCTTTAAAAAACCCACAATTGTTGATGGCTACACTCTTTTAAATATACATTTTTTCTCTCGTTGGAACTACACAACCAACTTTAAATATATATATATATATATATATATATATATATATATATATATATATATATATATATACACCCCGTGCCAGAATTCTATGCAAATCAATATTTTTGTTCTAACTCTGATAGTTTTCAATGAAAATCTGTGAAACTTCGCACGTTATACGGCAACACTAACGCATGCGGTGATATAAAATTTTAAGCTGATCTGTGAATTAGCGAGCAAACGGCAGCCATTTTGGTGACTTGCAGTTTTTTTCAGCATGCCAACTTTATATGCAAGATGAAACGTAAAGGTGCTTTAAGTCAAGCTGAGAAGTCTAAAATTGTTCAAAGGCTCCATAATAAGATTTCCACCTTAGAAATTGCCAAAGAATTACACTGTGATCATCGTACAATAAAAAAAATAATGTACTTATCCTCAACTTTGCAACGGACATTCTGACAAAGGGAAAATTCGTAAGAAATCATATCTGTTACGTCGAACAATTAGCAAGATCAAGAGAGAATGTCGCCGTACCCCACTTGAAACTAGCAAACAAGTTTTTGAAAAAGCTGACGTTCCTGATGTGCCCAAATCAACTCGTTTCCGTAGCCTGAGGACGATTGCATAATTTGGAAAGCCAGAGGTCCGCCATCAATTGAACGATATCCACAAGAAAAAGAGGATGGAGTGGGCAAGAGATCGCATGAAGGTGAATTTTCAAACTGTTTTGTTCACCGATGAGTGTCGAGCGACCCTTGATCGACCCGATGGATGGAGGGGAGGATGGTATCATAATGAGGGTCTACGTTCCCAAAGAATCAGGTGTAAACAAGGAGCTGGTGGTGTGATCTTCTGGGCTGCAATCATTAGCAACGAGCTGGTAGGACCATTCAGATTCGCAGATGGAGTGAAAATTACCATCAAACTCTACATTGACTTCATTAAGGAACACTTGGGACCCTGGCATAAGAGGAAGAATTTGGCATCCCGGAAAAGGATGGTATTCATGCATGATAATGCACCGTCTCATTATGCAAGGATAGCCACTGAATATTTGGAGAGAGTTTTTGCCAGACATGGGAAAATAATACGATGGCCAGCCTGTTCTCCAGATTTAAATCCTATCGAAAATCTGTGGAGCATCTTGAAACAAAATATTTACTCCGGCGGAAGGCAGTACAACTCCAAGGATGACCTCTGGAATGCTATTCTGACTGCTACCAAAGACATTTCATCAGATGAAATCGAAAGTTTGACATCTTCAATGGACCAAAGGCATTTTGCTCTTGTCAATAAAAATGGCAATTACATAAGATACTGATTGTACTATGAAACCATATTGAAGTTGTTTGTTCTTTATTATTGTTGTTCTCAATTTACAAATTCCTAGAATAATCAATGTTTTGATGATCTTTTAGCACTTCATATTTTAGCATTGGTTTGCATATAACGTTGGCACACTGAAAAAAATAGCTGGCAATTTTTTATTACTGTACAGATTAGCTGAACATTTTAGATCTGCGCCTGTGTTAGTGTTGCCATATAATGTGCTAAATTTCACAAATTTTCATTGAAAACTATCAGAGTTAGAACAAAAATATCGAGTTGCATCTAATTCTGGCACGGGGCATATATATATATATATATATATATATATATATATATATATATATATATATATATATATATATATATACTTAATTTACTCACATAAAATTAATATACGAAAGTATAGATTTATGCGTAAACTTTAAGTATTTACTTCAAAAGTGCTCAATACGTAGGTAGAGCTAGTTAGTAAGTTATAAAATGTATATGGCGATTAAGCTACACTGAATATTCCGCGTTTCATCCACTCTAGGATTCTTCATGCTTATGCCTGAAGAATCCTAGAGTGGATGAAACGCGGAATATTCAGTGTAGCTTTATCGCCATATACATCTTATAACTTACTATATATATATATATATATATATATATATATATATATATATATATATATATATATATATATATATATATATATATATATATGGGAGACTAAAAATACAATTGTAAATTACTTCGGGCCGCTATCCAGTCGTAGTTGACGGAACGAGAGCATGCTGCTACCCTGATGTAAATAAAGGGTTCCGTTCGACAGAAACAGGCTCGAAATCAACAAGATATATATTACTAATGGTTAGAGGTTACATCAACCGAAACGTTATTACTATGACACTCAAGCTGAGAACAGTATTCCAAAGAATCTAAATAATATGAATAACCAATCGTCCTCTCAAAATTTCAGAAACGTAATATAAAATTAGTTTGCAGACTAACAGCAATTTTTTGCCTTTTTATATATTAAATTTCCCAACACAGCGTATCTTAAAATAAATTATTATACATTTAGTATACATTAAAAAAAGATAATAATGCGTAGGTCACAAACAGACGCAAAAGGGTTAAAATCAAAGAGAGATAACTAATTTAATTTTAATTGAAATAGAAACTTTTTTCAATTATATTTGTTGCTTTTATGTTATTTCTTAATATTGTCTCTATTGTAATAACCTTCCTGATCACAATAAACATTTTAGAAAAGAAACTAAAGCGAATGATACTTTTATAGTTTAAACATCATGTTGCAAAGAATACAGCCACCTGTTAGTGAGATGCATTGCTATTCAGTTCCAACATTTAAAAAAACAACAATACTACTTTATATATTAGAAGAGTATAGCCTTGCATAACTAGAAAATAGAGGAAATGACTCAGGGTATAAAATAGAATTTAGGCAGTAATATTCTATTTGCAAATATCATGCGAGAGATAGCGATTTAAGTATCCGTTACAAGATAATTCAAGAAAATTATATAGGAACTACAGTTTACCCGTGTGAATATTCCAAGATAGATAAGAACCTTATCATTCCATCTGGATGTTGCTTTAATATCAAAGGCTTCTCCTGCTATTAAAATAAAAATGAGTACAAATAAAAGCAGAACACGAAGGGAATACATAGATAGAGAGAAGTAGAACGAGCAACTGAACGCAATAGATAAAGTACGGATCCCCCCCCCCACAAAAAAAAAGATAAATGTCGAGACATAAATATATAAAAAACAATAGAAGGAGAACGTGGAAGCCTTCCCTCGTATTACATATATGAAGCAAAAAAATTTCTCGGTAAACATTATTTTTACGAATAATGCATAATACTGCACGCACGAACACGCACACACACACGCACACGAACACGTGCACGCACACACGCACACGAACACGTGCACACACACACGCACCCCCCCCACACACACACACGCGCGCGCGCACACACACGCACACGCGCACACACACGTCACGCACACACACACACGCACACGCACACGCACACATGCACACCCACATACACACACGCACACACACATACGCACACACACATGCATACACATACACACACGCACACACACATACGCACACACACACACGCACACGCACACAAACACACACACACGTACACACACACGCACACGCACACGCACACGCACACGCACACATGCACACCCACATACACACACGCACACACACATACGCACACACACATGCATACACATACACACACGCACACACACATACGCACACACACACACGCACACGCACACAAACACACACACACGTACACACACACGCACACGCACACGCACACGCACACGCACACATGCACACCCACATACACCCACGCACACACACATACGCACACACACATGCATACACATACACACACGCACACACACATACGCACACACACACACGCACACGCACACAAACACACACACACGTACACACACACGCACACACAAATATACATGTATGTATAATATCCTTTCTCATTATGGGTTCATATATATATTTATGTGAAAATGTTTTTCAATTATATTTCACTTTTAATTATATAAAGTTCTATATAATTACAGAGCATATACCAAATAAATGACAATGGTCTATATTCCAAATTCTCAGATGTTGCCCATCTTATAATTTATTCCTTTAAGTAGGTTGAGATGAATGAGAAAAATATTTTAATGAATGATTTTGCACTACGAAAAAGATGCCAAGAATTGCGCATGTCAACGAACTTAAGGGAATAGATTATAAGATGGACAGCATCTTGAAATCTGTAGTATAGGCCTTTGTCATTTATTTGGTATATATATATATATATATATATATATATATATTGTGTGTATATATATATCTGTGGAATTATTATTTTTTTCAATCATATTTCAACATTTTACATACTAATCTTTAAGTTATGAAACTCAATGCAAATACAAAACATCTAACACACAAACGACAAAAGTTCAAATTTCATGATGTTGACCATCTTACAGTTTATTCCTTTAATTATGTAGGCATTCACAACTCTTGACAACAACTGTTTCGTACCCGAAAATCATTTACTTAATTCTTATTTTAATCAATTAATATATTCTGCCCTTAACTCATCAGAAGTAATGGCAAATATCAATCCATTAAAACAAAACAAAATGCATCTAGGTATGATTGCAACATGCAAAAGTTAGAAGAGAAGTTGGAATTATCTTATATTTTATCCTTTTGAAAGTTTCACTAAAATTTCAAAGTTTGTGTTAAAAATTGTATCTATTTTGAAATACAATATTCTATTTAGTTTTCTATTAATTTATGATTAATATATATATATATACCCGTTCACATACACTTTCCCCGATAAAGCTAGAACCCAGAATAATATAAAATCGAGCAATTGCATCGAGAACGCCAGACGCAAAGTGGGTTTCGATGTACTGCATCTCATCAGTGTCGTGCTCCGACATAGGCGCGAACCCAGGTCGTCGCACGCATGAAGTGTGCAATACTGACGACCTAACCATATGGGCCACGGCGCAATATATTTGCCATTCCTCGATTTTTTAAATTCTTGTATTTTTTATCCAGTTCTACGTTCTACGATTTTTTAATTTTTTATCCAGTTCTACATTTCACGTGTCTGGGGAGTCGACTAATTTCAGTTAATGTTTGTAGATGTAATATCTACCGACTGCATACCAGCAGTAACTATCTTAGTTGTATAGGACGCGTTGCTTGTCACATCGTAGAATGTAGAACTGGATAAAAAATATAAGAATTAAAAAAATCGAGGCATAACCAATAGATTGCGCCGTGGCCCATATGGTTAGGTAGTCAGTATTGCACACTTCGTGCGTGCAACGACCTAGGAGCAGATCACTGATGTGATGCAGTACATCGAAACCCACTTCGGATCTGGCGTTGTCCGTTATCGATGCAATTGCTCGATTTTATCTAATTCTTGGTTCTAGCTTTATCGTGAAAAGTGTATGTGAACAGGTATTTATATATCTATCTTAATGTCTAATATATACATTCTTTCACACGTGTTCTCCAACACAACTCCGATTCGGGATATTTGGAATATTTACACATTTTGCAAATGAAAAAAAAAAAGATGGTTGTGTTCTTCATTGCCTTGTTTCTTTTCGATGCTTGAGTTTCCAAATTCAATTTCTGCTTCGTCTTTTACAGTTATGAGACTAAACTTTGTGGCATTTGCAGAAAACATCATTTGCGTCCTTCGTTGCTTAATCAGAAACAGTTTTATATTACTGTAAGATATTCCTTCCCGTGTTCGCTCTGTGACACAGTAGCTATTACCGGTTACCATATTTATCTCCGAAGAGTTCAAATGCAAAACATACAAAATTCCGCAACAATGTTTTCCAATTGGCTACAAAGTAGCTGTTTTCAAGTCCAATGTAAACAAATTCTTAAATAATTAAATTCTGATCAACCAGGAAGATCATTACCAGGCAATACGATGTCTAACTGACCCTCATTTAATTTCTATCCTCTAGTGGCCATTTCGCCTTTGATAAATATTGAAAACTTAATAAAAAAAAACATCAGCAAAAAAATGATGGATAGCAATAACATGACGAAAGCCAGCGCTATAAATACTGTTGCATTTCCAGACTTGGTCGTATACTTAACCAAATCATATTTTACGCAATAATGTTTTACCTCCTCTGAAGGAGTTTTTTTTTACATAGGAATCACAACTTATCAAGGCCCGGAGGCCACTCGAGGATAAGAGTTAATTAGTCAATGTGATTATAGCGTAGTAAACATAAGTAGTGGGAAGTTTGTAAATTTGATTACTTAGGGGCATTCATTCATCAAGAACTTGTTTATATTAGACTTGAAGACAATCAGATTGTAGTCAGCTGGAAAGCAATCAATCGGAAGAGAGTTCCAGAGGCGTGCAGTTCTTAGAAAGAAGCTTTGTTCATGGAATCTGCATTTAGTTTTAGGCACAGATAAAGGATGTGGCAATTATTGATAGAGATTTTGGCTAGACGAGTGTTTTTCGTGAAAGTTGGGTGAGAGGGGGGCATAGATTGAAGCACAGCTGAGTACTTGCGATAAAACTAAGGGTAAAGCAGAGACAGGCTCCCAACGTCTCTTCTATTGGAAAGAGGTTGCAGGGAAGAGAAAAGGCCCCCCACTAGGCTACGAAGTCATTCTAGCAGCTCCTGCCCAAATGTGGCAACAGTACGCCATCATTGGCCGTACCAGGCTTTTATAAGGTAGAGAATTGCAAAAGGAGTCAGATATCTACTTGAATGGTAGAAGGATCCCATCATTTTTCCAGCGACCTTGGCAATGGATTTGATGTACGTGTTCCATTTCAGGTCAGAAGTAAAGGTCTAATCCAGAAGTTTATCAAAACATAAAACCTCCCCAAGACAAAAGCCATTCATTTCAACCGATGCCATATTGGCATCAGAGCATAGATTGTGTAAAGATAGAAGCTTGGATTTGATGAAAATGCTTCTTTGGAACGAACTGGATTTGAACATGACAGAACTAGTCACCGGGACCAAGATAACGTTTTCTTTTTTTTCAATTAAAATAAACTATATTTATTAGTTATTATTCAAAGTCTAGATTTCATATATTAGCTGGTTTATATTTTACTGTTTCGATTAAGAGATCTTAGATTTATAGCTGTTGAACTCTGGAATCTGCAAAGAATTTCGAACGGAACCGTTCTGTTTAATCCACGGGTGGTAGCATGCTATCTTTCCGTCAGTCATGAACAGGTAGAAGTCTTGTATCCTATTCTTAATATTGGCCACACGAAAGATTGAACCTTCACCCCCCCAAAAAAAGAGTGTTAATTTAATTTAACCTTCATCCATAACGTCATGTATGTTTGGGGACAATGCTAATATGAATTTTGGCAACTTTATGTGTATTCTTGTTATTAAATGGACAATTTCTCATCATCCATCTATTCTATAAATCTCACCTGTCTGTTTAAATGTATGTATGCATGTATGTATGTTTCTATTTCTGCCTAAAACTTTCGACAGAGGCGACATATTTTCACAAGATTGATTCTATTTGAAGATCGGCCCCTCGGATGACAAATATCGGAAAATTGGCCCAAAACATTAATTCTTTCACCCTAAACTGGGGACTTTTCTACAAAGAGGGTTCGCTTTTTTTCGCCGATATTTTCGAAGGACATCCCTTCTTTTCGATTGACTCGCCTTAATTTAAACCTTCGCCACGTCCGGTATGGCGATAGACGCAATATGAAAGATGCCACGTTTTTTTTTTCACGTTCTTTTCCTCCTTCGCGGTACGGGTTCGAGCCTGCCTGCCTACAACCACTTTTTTCTTTTTTTTTTTACTCAACACACACCTCCAAACACTCGAGCAACGCCGGACACCCAGGCTAATCTATAATATAAATCTCACCTGTTTCTTTAAATGTATGTATGTATTTATGTACGTATGCATGCCTAAAACTTTCGACAGAGACGATGGATTTTCACGAGATATCCTTTTGAAACTCGACCCTCCGGACGATAAATATCGAAGAATTGGCTAAAAAATATTAATTTCTTTACTCTAAACTAGGCACTTTTCTACAATAAGGGGTCGCTTTTTTTCACCAATTTTTTCTAAAATCATCCCCACTTTTCGATTGACTAGCCTTAATTTAAACATTCCTCACTTTTTGTTTGGAAATGAACGCAACAGCAAAGACATCACTTTTTGTTTATCACGTTCTTTTCCTCCTTCGCGGTACGGTTTCGAGCTTGCCTGCATACTACCACTTTCCCATTTTTTTTGTGGCTCAACACACACCTACGAAACGCCGGTCATCTAGGCAAGTATATTAATAAGCTAGCGTGTGTGTTATTTATTTGTGTATCACGCTCACATCTGAGTGACAGTTGTTTAATTGTTATGGACTTCCAGTTCTTGTAATAAATAATTTTACGAAGAATTCTTCATAAGTTTTGGTTTCGGTTTCGATTATAGCTGATGACACTTAAGCCATCTATTTTTTTTATAAATAATTTTATCAAGAATTCTTCATAAGTTTTGGTTTCGGTTTCGATTATAACTGATATACCTCCAGTAATCTATTTTTTAATACATAATTTTATCAAGAATTCTTCATAAGTTTTTGGTTTCGGTTTCGATTTCAGCTGAAGTAACACAATATATATATATATATATATATATATATATATATATATATATATATATTTCAAAAGTTTTGGTTTCAATTTCGATTCAATTGTTGCACCCAAATCATATGGATATATATATATATGTATATATATATATATATATATATATATTTAAATTTTTGAAATCACAACTTTATAATATATAAAGATTGATAGAACATTAACTCTATAATAATATTTACGAAATCTGCAAGAATTAAAGTATCATATTTAGGCGTATTTTACGACGGGGCTACGCAGGACTTCCCTGCTAGCTTAGATAAATTCTTTTGCAGCTTTAACTGTTGAAAAAAGGTCGGATGTTACATCGGCCGAAATATTATTAGAATTACATTCAAGATGAGAACAGTAGTCCGGATGATCTAAATAACAGAAAATATCAATCCTCATCTAAAAAATTCAGAAATATCGATTTATCGCGTTTTGTATGCGAACACTTCATGTTTTGGTAGCTAGACTTTCCTTGTGTTCTTCGGCTTTATTTTCCTGGAAGGTTTTGTTACATTCTCGCTTTAAAATAAAGTATAATTTTTGTTTCTATATAAATAGATGAATTCATTGCACTTGTACCCCCTCGATGCAAATAGTCCCGACAAACATGTCTTACAGCAAAATCCCATCCTTTCAGTGTAAAGTTTTCTAGATGCTGGGAAGCCTTCTACTACGATATATTCTTCGCACGGATTGTTAGACTTTGGAATTTCCTGCTTGTTCCTTGCTATCCTGAATGTAATATCATGCAGACTGTTCTGGAACTGGCGGCAGTTATTCCTCAGAATCTTGCTTTCAGGTACCTACAATACCGTTCAGCAGTCAAACTTCAGAAAGCGTGCGTTGGGCAGACAGATAAACTCAAATTAACATAACGAAAACAACTATTACGTTGAAAACGCTTTATTAATTAGGTAAAAAAATCTGAAACAAAAACAAAACAAATAGTTAAAAGGAGAAAACATAAGTAAACAAAAGGAAATAATACATGAAAATAATTATGTTTTGGACAGGCTTCCAAATTAACAGATTCTGGGATATCTTATCTTTTTCAATCAACTGTTAGGTGAAAGTCCGTAATGGTTAGAAAAGTGTCTTTTCTCCATTGAATTGTTAAGTGAAAGTATGAAGCCGTTAGAAGGTGTCTTTTTTCTTTTTTATTAAATTGTTAAGCGAAAGTATGGAGCGGTTAGAAAATGTCTTTTCTTTTTTTTTATTAAATCGTTAGGTGA
This sequence comes from Euprymna scolopes, assembly GCF_053919585.1. Lineage (NCBI taxonomy): Eukaryota > Metazoa > Mollusca > Cephalopoda > Sepiida > Sepiolidae > Euprymna > Euprymna scolopes. Next base: position 153,428,224 of record NC_136483.1, read on the forward strand.
AAGTATGGAGCGGTTAGAAAATGTCTTTTCTTTTTTTTATTTGGAATGCCTAAACGGCTAAGTTTTCCATTAAAGAAAGATCAAGAAGGGAAGAAGTAAGAAAGGAAAACTAATAAAAAAACAAACTCGCACAGAGATGAATGAAAAAGAGGCACGGGGCACCGGTGCTCTTAAAGTATGTTTCCTTGTTAAAAAGAGCCCGGTCTGAAGACAGAACACAGACCTATGTATCTAATTTGAACAAACATGTCGGTCATCTGTTCATACACAAAGAGCGGTACAAAAGTAATGCGTCGTATATTTTATTCCGTCCGAATGAATCCGAAGTGTTTAAAAATTGCACTGTTATGATGACTGATCTCATGCATTCACGATCTGAAATTTTTCTTTATCCGTCGCAGATATTGGTATTGTGTGACTCTGTAGAAAGCAATCTTTGTCATGGAGGTGCATCAGAATTGATGCATCAATGATTTCCTGAACAAAAGTGAATTAAGAATGGTCGTACCTATATAGAAAAATAAAATCTGCAGCACAAAGGTCTGTTTTTCTAATAGCACCACTTCAGTTTTAGGAGCTCTTCAACTTTTGAACTAAAAAATATGGGAGGCTTTACTTTTTGAACGACTCTCGTATGGCAAAGCGTGCTTCGGCTGCGTATGCATAGCCATCGTTTATCTTTGACAAATGTGCATTGCGAATAATGGTAACTGTGTACACAAATATATTTTGAAGCACAAAACTTCGCTCGTTTTTTCGGGTACCACTCCTGTCTTCCTAACACTTCAATATTTTGGTTCTTGTTAGAAATACTTCCAAATAGTAGTCCCTTCGATATTTTAAAAGAATTTCGAGTCATTTAACCTGTCGAATACAAGTTCATTCTTTATAAGATTCTCATGGAAAAGAATCCTCCAACATCTGTTTCATGCACAAGAACCCAAGTTTGCCCAGCTGGGCAAACTTGAGTCCTTGTACCGGAAAAATATCCAGTAAATAAAACGTTGTTTAATAAATCGTTATTTTTTGCATATTTTTTTTTTTGCATTTCCATACGCCAAACATGGGTATAAATATCACTAAAACATTCGCGAGATCATAAGATTCATTTCGGTGCCTTACTTGCCTGAGTGGGTTGTCTGTAGGTTGAGATAAACCGCGTCAGACAGATCAGACATTAGGAAAATTTATAATAAGATCTCCACAGAAATCAGCCCCTTAAACGAACTAAAGATTGTTTTCATAAATAGATGACCATTTTGCATTAGTATTATTAGGACAACGGTTTTGAATTTTATTGTGCTTGAAAACTTTTGTCTGGATTGTTTAATTGATTGATAAGCTGTATTAATGAAAGATGTTGCTAATTATATATTTAATCATTGTTGTTTCTTCAAGCGCGAAACAATTGTTAAGTTACAATAAAGTATGTTGATATTCGGCAAGTGATCATTGCAATTTAAAATTTCATCGTTTGCGTATATATGCTCTGTTGTAAAATGTGAACATTAATTGAGCTTTTACATTGAATAGATCTGGTAAGAATAGTGTAGATACCTATGAAATTATAACGTGACTTCAGAATTGATGAGACTTGCTGTCACTAGATCTCTAGCTTCAATGCGCATTCGCCGAATTTTCATTCAAAATGCGTGGGGTATTGTTCTCTCGTTATTCTGTTGTCAGGCAATCACTCATTTTTAAACGACAAATAAACAGAGCGAAAATGAAAATAAAAACAAAATATTTCGTTATCTTCGTTTTTCAGTTTCCCATTTCTCGTCCGATTGGAAAGATAAGATTTGATGATGACCAATGCCGATCGGCCGCTGATTGCAGTAGAAGATATCTTTAACCTTTTTTATGCTTGCTAGATCAAAATATTGAATTTTGCCGTAGAGATAATTCTGTCTGAAGAGACATATCAATACACATACACACACACACACACACACACACATATATATATATATATATATATATATATAAATAATTATTTTTTGCTATAATAATTAAATACCTACAGACACTAGTGTTTCATCCTTTCGGGATCCTTCAGTGCAGGGTGTCACGATTAACACCAGCCGAACGATCCGAACCCCGCACCACGAGACATCTCTGGCTCGATTAGCGGAGACCGTATCCATTTGGCTACCATTAACCGCGTGAAACAGTGTTGAATTTAAACATTTTAATTTTAAGTATTCATTTACGTCAGTCAGAGAGTGATCTAATCGTTATACGATGATCTATGCATAAGAGCTAAATTGACCGACTTTAATTCAACCGAAAGTGCTCAACGATAAGAAATGAATTTCTTAAAGGGCTGTCATAATTATTTTTTTTTTATTATATATATATATATATATACTTTTATATTTTTTATTATATATATATATATATATATATATATATATATATATATATATATATATATATATATATATGTATATACTAGCTGGCAGCCTGGCGTTGCCCGGTCGTACAATACGCTTAAGCATATTTTAATTTATGCAGATTGCGTATGTATTATGAAATCAATCCCCTATTGATTATTATATATAACAAGGAATAATTTCTCCGGTGGACAAATTCGACAAAAAAAAATGTATATACATATATATATTTAGAATATCACATCAGCTGATAGTTGGACTTGACTATGAATGCTCTGGAAAAGTCACTTCTGCTTAATGTTTAGTTTTAAAATATGCGATCGAAGAAATGATTTGCGGCGATTTTAAATGATACTATTTTTGTTCATAAATTAAACTCATTACGCAGAAAAAATAATATGATGATAGACACCCGGAATTGAACAGGTGTCATTCGATCCGTCGTTGTATACTTTACCACTGAGCTATATTTCCAGATGTATACAATTCAGCTTTTTTTTTTTTTTTTTTTTAAATAAGAAATCATTTGCTAATCTTTTATTATCTTTCTTGCCGGTGTAACGTATTACAAATTCCCCTGTTAGAATTCTTTTTTATCTATAAAAAAAACCCAAATAATTTTAGGGTCGGATTTTATCGATTTTCGATATTTGTCGGATGAATTTCTGTACAAAACATATCGAAGAAGACTGCCAGGCATATAAAGTAGCTTTTGTGTGAAATTTATAAAAGATACGCTCAGTCGTTTGGGGACCTACGAGGAAGAAACTCACACACACAAATTGACTATATATATACATATATATATATATATATATATATATATATATATATATACATATATATATATATATATAACTACTTAATTTAATCACATAAAATTAATATACGAAAGTATAGATTTATGCGTAAACTTTAAGTATTTACTTCAAAAGTGCTCAATACGTAGGTAGAGCTAGTTAGTAATTTATAAAATATATATGGCGATTAAGCTACACTGAATATTCCGCGTTTCATCCACTCTAGGACTCCTCATAAGCATAAGCCTGAGGAGTCCTAAAGTGGATGAAACGCGGAATATTCAGTGTAGCTTAATCGCCATATATATTTTATAAATTACTATATATATATGGTGCCATGTACAGAATTAATTTCCTCGTGGGGTCCGAATGGCAGTGAACCTTTTTAATATCCGGTAGGTTTTTAACAGTTTCTATAATAAGAAGTTTTATTAATTTTTATTTAGTCTTTGATGTTTTTTAATGTTACTTTTTAATCTTACGATCTCTGAAAGTTCCCAATTCATTTTAACATAGCTGATCTTTTCAAACGAAGGAAAAATGCGACTTTATTCCTGATGAACTCATGTAAGTCTCTGATTTTTATTTGGTATATTCATGCTGTTCAAGGAAGCACGTGCAAGACACAGCAATAAAACAATAATTTATGTGACTAAAATGAATACTTTGGAATGTTTAATAAAGTTATATATGCCCTGAAAGTATGAATCCTTTTGTATTGAGTTCAATTTACTCTGGCAATCTGGAATAACTTTGTTGACACACATTCATTATATGTATATATCTGTTTACAAACGCACGCATATATATATATATTATTATTTAATATAATAATTATTAAATACCTACAGAAACTAGTGTTTCATCATGTGAAGAATTATCAGTGCAGGGTGTCACAATCAACGCCAATCGAGAGACTGACATTATTATTTACTATAATAGTGATCTTATCATTATATGACAGTCTGCGCGCATTAGCTAAGTTGGCCGACTTTATTACAACTTGTGTGTGTATATATATATATATAATATATATATATATATATATATATATATATATATAAAGTATACATAATTACATAAATTTTATAAAGTATGTTTATATGTATACATACGAGGGGCGTGCAGTAAGTAATGCCCCTGACCCACTTCCCATAGAAGTAGAGTAACGAAACTTGGCACAGTTATTAGTCTTTCTCTACATAGGAAACACCCAGAGTTATGCATTTCTCCCATCGTTTGATGTAGATCTGGAGACCATTTTTGTAGAACACCCCAGGTTGGTTTTCCAACCACGACGTGACTTCAGAAATCAAGGTTGCATCATCTGGGAAACGCTTTCCTTTCAAATGCAAATTCATGGCTGGGAAGAGGTGAAAGTCAGAGGGTGCAAGGTCAGACGAGTAGGGAGAACGGGGTAGGATTTCATAACCACACACCCGTGCTTCTGATCTGGCGACATGCGAGTTGTGGACCGGAGCGTTGTCCTACACGAGGAAGGTACTTTTGCTGATCTTGCGCCGTCTCTTGATTTTGATAGCTTCCCTTAATTTCCTCAAAACTGAACCATAATAGGCTTCTTTAATTGTGGTACCCTTTGCCAGGAAATCTGTCATCACTACTCCGTCCTGGTCCTAGAAGACTGTGAGCATTATCTTGCCAGCGGATGGCTACACCCTTGCCTTCTTTCGAGGTGGTGAGTCCAAGTTGTTCTACTTCATTGACTGGGCTTTGGTCTCTGGATCGTAGTGATGGACCCAGGATTCATCCTGTGTATTCAGCCTTTTGAAAATCTTTGACTAATCTTCTTGGCACATCTCCAAATTCATCCTCGAGCACGCGACGTGTTCTCGCTTCTGGAATGGTGTGAGCAACCTGGCAATACATCTGACAGACACCTTATGCATATGCAAATGGTCATGAATGATAGTTTCCACAGACCCTGTACTAATCTTGACATCTTGGACTATTTGGTGAATAGTAATGCGCCAATCTTCCAAAATGGCAGCCTCAACTTTACGGACAGATGTCCCATCAATGGCAGAAGAGGGGCGACCTGTCTGGGAACTGTTTCCACAGACTTCCGGCCATGTTTGAATTCACGATGCCAGTGTTTTACAAGGTCATATGATGTGGAATTATCACCATAAGTTACTTTAATTCCATCAAAAGTCTCTTGTGGTGTGCGTCTTTTCAAATACAAAAACCGGATCACTGCTCGACACTCAACAGACTCCATTTCACACCTGACTCAGTTCAAACTCCCGTAAAACAGAAACCCCAATTAGTTCAGAGCTGTAATTTTCCACATAACCCGTAGAGATATACATCATTGCATATGCAAAATTTCAGCTAGATCTGACAACTAACAGTGTGTCAGGGGCATTACTCATTGCACGCCCATCGTATGCAAGAATGTGTATACTTAATAGATACTGTATTCGAATATCTATCACCCCATCACTGGATCGCCATAGCAGAAGAAGTTTAAAAAAACTCCAGTATGAGCTCAAGTCGATTGAAAAGCCAAACAGCAGCAGAATGTAGTCCTAAAACCATCAGAAGGCATCTGAAAATGAAGGGTTTCAATCATTTAAAGCGACTGCAGAAACCACGTCTTCTTGAACAGCAAAAAACTAACCGACTTAAATATGCCGCCAAATACCAGACTTGGGATGAAGAGAAGTGGGAAAATGTAATTTTCTCCGATGAGAAAAAGTTTAATCTAGATGGTCCAGATGGATTTCAACACTATTGGCATGATAAAAATTTGCCTAAAGAGACTTTTTCAACTCGGCATAGTGGAGGAGGGTCTTTAATGATCTGGGGTGCTTTCTCGTCAGCTGGGACCCTAAAGTTGCAAGTAGTGAAAGGCCGGCAATCATCATTGAAGTATATTTCAATGCTTGAAAATGCTTCTATCAGGACTGAAGGTCCACGTCTGTGTGGAAGAAATTGGATTTTCCAGCAAGACAACGCTGCGATACACACTTCTTGACAAGCACGAGAATACTTTTCCTCAAATAATATAGAATTGTTAGATCATCCAGCATGTTCTCTGGACCTCAATCCCATTGAAAATCTTTGGGGATGGATGGCAAAAGAAGTGTTCAAGGATGGAACCCAGTATGATTCGATAAATGAACTTTCTGATTCAGTTTTCAGTACATGGGATAAAATTCCTTCGCAACTGATAAAAAACTTAGTCGCAAGCACGCCGAAGCGAATTTTGGAAGTAATTCGTAATACTGGAGGCTATACTAAATACTGAGACCCTTTTTAGTAATTTATAATTGCCTTTTGTTAGATAAATTATCAGTGGTCTTATCATTTTGACCCGGTGAAAATGTTTGTTTTTTAAAAAATAATTATTAGATCAGGGTTAAGGTTTCGAATGAAGCAGATTTCATTTTTTTTCCATCATATTTTCCCTTTTGGCAATGGTTTCAACGATTTGTTTGATTAAAAATTCGATAATATGCGTAAACGCTTACTTTATTAAGTGGTCTTAAGATTTTGCATGCATACACAAATATATATATATATATTTATATATATCTATATATATTTGTGTGTGCATGCATGCATGCATGTGTTTGTATGCATGTGTGTGTGTAGTAGCGGCCAATGTTTATAAAAATGTAGGAGATATTATATATCACGTAGTTTAGAGGTAGCACTACCAGTTATTAATTTGATAATCGTAGGTTCATTTCCTTGCTTGAGATGGGTGCTAGTCTCACTACACTGAAGAGCTCAGATACAACGAAATAGTCTGTTTCTTGGTAACTATATGTACCGACACGCACACACACACACGCAAACACACACACACACACACACACACACACACATATATATATATATATATATGCTTAGAGGTTGTTGAACGTTCAAGAGGGGGCTTTCTCACTACCATTTATAGGAAGCCCACTTTTACTGGCTTATATGTGAACTGGTCGTCTTTGTACCCAAATCACGCAAGGTTGGCTTAATCAATACTCTGGTACATAGAGCTCTCATGATATGCTCACCTAATAGAGTAGACTCCGAACTTGATAAGATCAGAGAAATATTTATCAATAGTGGTTATCCCTTAGACCTTATTGAAGACTGCATTGACAGGAAAGTTGATCATTTTAAATCTCCTAAAAGTTTGGGCCTGCGAAGTGCCCGGTTTATTTAAAATTACCTTGGATTGGGGATAAGAATATTAAATTGTCAAAACAGATTCTTAGAAGTGTTTATAAGTGCTTCTACTCTGTTTCCTTGCGTTTGGTATACACTACGAGACCTGGGTAAACATCTTTGCATTAGCTAACTCGTATAAATCAGCTCGTTCCATCTAAAATCAGACAGAGGAGCGTTGGATCTGGTAGTCTTCCTCCTTCCGTAGCCATGGACTCATCTATTGGCCAGCATTTGGTTGACAATTCATGCTGTGCTGAAAAATATAAAATAAAGCTGTTCGAGATGCTACACAGAGCAGACTCCAAAAACCATTTAAAGATTTTGGAGTCCGTGTCTATTGCGGTTCGTAAACCTTCTTTATGCCGGCAAAGGGAGACAACGGAAACCTTATTTCTGTTTGGGGAACTTAGACCCGTTTTTACCCCCGTTTTTTTTCTCCCTCGTTGTGCCAAGTTTTAGTTTTAGACGCTTTTAAACGCAGTAATTTCAGATTAAATCTTTCTTTTAATCGTTTTTTTTTCTGGCACATTCAAATTCCCTCGTAGTGCTCTTTAATGTCGCCAGTAATATTGTTTTGTATGCGATCGATTTCTCCTGACGAGATGATAGCCGAAAGAGCTATCGAGAAATTTCCGTACATTTTATTTAAATCATATATATATATATATATATATATATATATGCATGGATCATCGTATAACGATTAGATCACTCTCTGACTGACGTAAATGAACATATAAAATTAAAAATGTTTAAATTCGACGTTATTTCACGCGGTTAATGGTAGCCGAATGGATTAGGTCTTCGCTAAACCGAGTCAGAGATGTCTCGTGATGCGGAGTTCGAATCGTTCGACTGGTATTAATCGTGACACCCTGAACTGAAGATTCCCGAAAGGATGAAACACTAGTGTCTGTAGGTATTTAATAATTATTATAGTAAAAAATAATTATATATATATATATATATATATATATATACGTATTTATGTCCGCATACATGTGCATATTGCCTACTCTTATAGAAAATTCTTTTCATAAATTAGTTGTATTCATAATGATATAACTTTAGCACTCCACAAACATCTACTTTCAAATTTTATTAAAATGAACGAATCAGACAATTAAAAAATATATATAGTATGCAAATACATACTTTTGCATAAAAACAATCAAGGTTTATTAATAATGATAATGCAACGTACATCACAGTCTAAAATCAAAGTCAGGTGACGCTATACATTTGACGCGCTGAGAGATGGGCGGACAGTCAATAAATTCGACAGGATATGTTTACGTTTGAAAAGCGGTAAAAATATAACGGACATTAATCGCGTGCTTGGTCGACGCCCCCGCGCTTCCTGTGGCGCATGCGTTGACCGAGCCAGACAGCAGACGCAGAGATGGGAGAGAGATGATGGGCAGAGTGCAATAAAATATAGCTTATTCAAATTTTATCGGTGTGCTTTATTTGCGTTGAGAATCGCAAAGCGAAATTTATCATGATTGAATTCTGTCTCGGTCTGCCCGGGGTAAGTGTGATGTAAGGAGGGAGCATGCAACGGAATCGTGGCTTTTCAATTTGACTGGACGTAAAATGAAGTACAAATAAAACAGACAAAATGATGTGGATTTCAACCGACATTGTCTTAAAAGAATAGTTCAATGATGCCAGGGGAGATAACCCACGAACATAAAACAAACCCGTTTCAGTATTATTTCGTCAATATATAGTATCCGCCAAAAGTTACATATAGAATTGTCAATTTCAAGGAAATTAAAACTCTAATAATAATAATAATGACACTTGTACAATAAAATAATAAAAATTAAATATAATTTCGTTTTTACTGCGTCATCTATATGTAACGCTGTCCGCGAACCAACACTCATGTCCAATTTCAGTCGCAAAGGAGATTAAGACAAAGAATAAGAAATAACTCCAACTCGTCTTTTTTGTACGACGACATTTATCTCAGCGTCGTTATGACTATGACATCAACCCCGTGATCTAGAACCTTCTTCACATCTCACGAAATCTCGAACCTTATCTCCTCTCTTCCCTGATCGTTCTCTTTTTTTTGTAACCATTTGCCCCACTGATGACGTCACTTCGCATGCATTTACATCTGCGCATCCGTGCTAGGATACATATACTCAGAAGTTTCTTTTTCGGGTTCCAATTTTAAATAATGGTAGTTAAATAAAAAAAAATTATTTGTGATTTTGAATACGTATTAGTTTTCTTTTACATATAAATAAATTTAATTAAATTACCGGCGCCCAAAAGTTAAGGAACGCTGAAAATTAATGCAAACTTTAGCAATTCTAATAACAACTTAACAAAATGTCGACTCCGAATATTTGAAAATGCTATCTTTACAAGAAAAACAGCTAATTTGTGACCATTATGAGAAAAAAGTCCATGGGGAAGATTGTTTAAATATTGAAAAGGTCTAAAAGCGTTGTTTCCACCTCGAATAACAACTAAGGGGGAAGATAGAAAAATCACTCGACTATCTCCTGATCTCTTTAAAACCGCGACTTTAATATCCTGGGATTTTACATCCGAAACTGGACAAAACATTTCCCAACAAACGATCTAACGAATATTAAATGAAGTTGGATTATTTTCAACAAGTCTATGCTCAAATCGTTTTATTTCTATTAAAAAAAAATAAAAAGGCCAGATTGTTATTCGCCGAAAAACATTTGTTTTGGGAAGGAAAAAATGGGAAAAGGTTCATTTTAGTGATGAATCTAAATTCCATCTTTTCGGATCAGACAAAAGACCACATGTCAGAAGAAAAAATGGAGAAAGGCTGTCCTCTAAGTGTGTTAGTAAAATTTGGAGGGTGCACGATAATGGTGCGGGCATGATATCTTCAAAAGGAACTGGACCCTTGTGAGGATTCATGGAAAAGTTAATGCCCGGCTGTACAGAGGATTGATTAGAAAACATGTGGTTCTGATTCTGATATCTTTATGCAAGACAACGCACCGTGCCATAAATAAAAAATAGTTTTAGAAGAGCTAAATAGATCCAATATTTGCGTTATGGATTGGCCAGCTTAGAGCCCCGACATGAATTCAATTGAAAATGTTTGGAAAATTATTGGTGATAAGATCACAGAAAAAAAAAACAAACCAAAATATTTTTATGATTTATGGCAATGTATAAAAAAATCATGGAAAAATATCTCACAAATAACATGTGAACCATTGGTTCCGTCTTGCAGGAGAAGATGTCATAGTGTGATTGAAAACAAAAAGCTTTTAACTAAATACTGGAAGGATTCTTTATTTTTCCATTAATAACACTGGTTTCCAAAAATAAATTTATGGCCTGAGGCAAGAATGGGGAGAGTTGTTTTTTGTTAATTTGGGTATGCTGAATTCAAATTTATAAATAGTTTTGATCTATCTCCTCTAGTTTTCTGGCTTTTAAATAGTCTGATTTTAGTACAAACAGAGAATATATGCGCATATTTCAAGAATTGCTGATAAGAGGTAAATCAGAATAGATAAAGAACACTGATTAAATCAATATATTTGGATGACACAATTACACAATTCAAAGTAACACAGACATTCAAAAACTGGCGATCATTACATCTTTCAAGACTAGTTTCCACTGTTTAAGACTGTTTTGACAAATGCAAATCACGAACAAGATCATTCAGGTCTTTTTGCGTGATTCAGTGAGGCTTGTTGCCACTTGTTCCTGCATATGTAGACTCAATATATTCCAAAGATATTGACTCGGCAAAATCCTCCCTGGAAAGCATTTCTTCATCTGATGAGGAAAGAAGATCCTTATTTACTTGAGGTGTGGGCACAGGAAGATCATTTGCATGGGGAACGGATCTCATAGCAGATCGAAGGTTGGATATTTAATCTATTTTCTAGAAGATGCATTGAAACCAGTTATTTTAGCTAAACAAAAATAGCAATAATCTGCATGGTTTCGCTGCTCTTTCCAAACGATTGGGACTGCAAAGTTGAAAGCCGCTTTCCTTTCCCGTTAAACTAGTCTATTGTAGCAAGGTTTACAACAGATGTGTGGAGCCCAGTGCATTATAACTAAAAGTTAAGCCATAATTCTCACAGTATTAAAATTAACCCTGAATTCATATACACCATTATGTACCATAATGAATTCATATACAACATTATGTACCATAATGTATTCATATACAACATTATGTACCATAATAAATTCATATACAACATTATGTACCATAATGAATTCATATACACCATTATGTACCATAATGAATTCATATACACCATTATGTACCATAATGAATTCATATACAACATTATGTACCATAATGAATTCATATACAACATTATGTACCATAATGAATTCATATACACCATTATGTACCATAATGAATTCATATACAACATTATGTACCATAATGAATTCATATACACCATTATGTACCATAATGAATTAATATACAACATTATGTACCATAATGAATTCATATAATGCATTATGTACCATAATGAATTCATATACAACATTATGTACCATAATGAATTCATATACAACATTATGTATCATAATGAATTCATATTCAACATTATGTACCATAATGAATTCATATACAACATTATGTACCATAATGAATTCATATACAACATTATGTATCATAATGAATTCATATACAACATTATGTACCATAATGAATTCATATTCAACATTATGTACCATAATGAATTCATATACAACATTATGTACCATAATGAATTCATATACAACATTATGTACCATAATGAATTCATATACACCATTATGTACCAGAATGAATTCATATACAACATTATGTATAATAATGAATTCATATACAACATTATGTACCATAATGAATTCATATACAACATTATGTACCATAATGAATTCATATACACCATTATGTACCATAATGAATTCATATACAACATTATGTACCATAATGAATTCATATACAACATTATGTACCATAATGAATTCATATACAACATTATGTACCATAATGAATTCATATACACCATTATGTACCATAATGAATTCATATACACCATTATGTACCATAATGAATTCATATACAACATTATGTACCATAATGAATTCATATACAACATTATGTACCATAATGAATTCATATACACCATTATGTACCATAATGAATTCATATACAACATTATGTACCATAATGAATTCATATACAACATTATGTACCATAATGAATTCATATACAACATTATGTACCATAATGAATTCATATACACCATTATGTACCATAATGAATTCATATACAACATTATGTACCATAATGAATTCATATACAACATTATGTACCATAATGAATTCATATACAACATTATGTACCATAATGAATTCATATACAACATTATGTACCATAATGAATTCATATACAACATTATGTACCATAATGAATTCATATACAACATTATGTACCATAATGAATTCATATACACCATTATGTACCATAATGAATTCATATACAACATTATGTACCATAATGAATTCATATACACCATTATGCACAAAATGCACACTATGCATATCTAAAAAACTAGAGGTGATGAGAAAAAACGGATTTCTAATTTGAATTCAGCACCCATAAATTAGGTAAAAACGAGCATTTCTGTGCTTACCGAAATTTCTTTGTAAACCAGTGTAATTTCTCCCGTTCCTTAATTTTTGGGCGCCTGTAACTTAATAAAATTTATTTATATGTAAAAACAACAAACTAATATGTATTCAAGATCAAAAATATTTTTTTTTATTCAACAACCATTACTAAACATAGCAAAATTCATAAAATATTCTTTTTTTCCTTTTCTATAAAGTTAGAAGTCATTAAAAAAAATGATCGACCATTCTTTACCTTTTGAACGCTACTGTATTATTTAATTGGAAGTAATTATTGAGATGAGTATTATTTATTAATTTGCTTATTGCGAACTGTTTTCCCCATCTTTCCTAGTTGTTATTTCATGACGTTTCGGCGACTATTCCTTTGGCCTTCGTCAGGTGGTAACCGCGAGAGGATAGGAATCTGAATCTCCTAATGCATTCTCAGCAATTACTGCCATCCATAGTTGTTGGGTAGACGATCCCACCATCCATGTGTTGTTTAATGTATTGAATGGTAGGTGATTGAGAAGCTAAAGGTCGCAAGTGAAAACAAAACATACTGATATGTGCTAGTGAAAGAATGTAGATTTATTTACATAAATATACATGTGAAGAAATGTATATATAAGTAATAAGAGTTCGTTGACTAAAAAAGAAATTAAGTAACGTTACTTGTGATTTATGAGAGGCTGACGATAGATCAGGAGGGATGGTTGGGTGGCCATGCCAACCGGACCGGCTCTTCGTTACATGTTGACTGGTTGATGGTCCAGCGCGAAATAGAGAGAAATATAAGAAACATGGAAGTGAGGTGACTGTGTCGCTCTCCGGTTATCAGAGTTAAAGGGCGACAATCGAGTTAGTCTAGGAGTAACGTCTTCTGTCCGTGTGTCCGTTGGCTGGAAATTTGAATTCCCACAGCTCTGAAAAACCGTAATCAAAAATATTTCCACTCAATTAGATTCCATGAAAAAAGCATCCTTCCCACAGGTGCCCGTCCATAGAGCACTGCACTGTTGTCCTGCTTCCCGGTTGAATACAACATGGTAGCCTTCAAATCCAATGTAAACAAGTTCTTGTTGAACCGTCCCCTGTAAATAATCAAATTCTACCCATCTTACACCCTTAACGATTACAGCACTATCACCTTATATTTATTAACCCTTTTCCTCGAGAGGCCCTTGAGCCTTAGTTAGTGGTAACAACACTGGAGAAAACATTATCAAAGTTGCATTTGATAAAAATTTATTAATAAAACTAATGAATTTGATGTGAATATATATTATTCCTTAATTGGAATTCATTTTTGAGATGAGCATTATATATATTAATTTATTTTTATTTCGGACTATTAGTCTCATCTTTATTACTTGTTGTTTTTCGACTTTCATTGGTTTGTTTAGTCACAACGTTTCGGCCAACTATTCCTCTGGCCTTCGTCAGGTGGTAACCGCGACGGATAGGAACTTCGAATCTCCTAACTGCATTCTCAGCCATCACTGCCATCCGTAGTTGTCGTCTCACCACATTTTTGGCCAAGTAAACCTTGGGTGGGATTGAAACCGCTATCTTCAGACAATGTTCATCTTGAACTGTAGAGATTCAACGTCTCTATCAACTGTGCCACGGGCCCCGAAGGGCGATCAAGATTGAATTCTTTGATCTTATAAATCCACGTTTTATTTATTATCTGATCTTCCATAGTCCATAGTTTGATGTGAATGTTTATCATTGCAGAAAGTTCAGTGATAAATTTTAGCGTAACTTGCCAAATGACAACGAAGGGGCTCAAGCAGTGTGTGTGTGTCTCTGTGTGTGTGTATGTGTGTGTGCATATGCTTATGGCAATGTATGGTTGAGTAATTTGAGAATCGTAACAATTAATGGGCGACGTATGACCTTAATGTTAAAATTGTCTTTGATTTTATTTGTCTCAACTGTTTATGAATTTTTTTGTTTTTTGTTTTGCGTTCGGGGTAGACGAAACCGGTAATTAAAAAATGAACCAAATACCACCGTTAAAGAAAAACATGTGGATATTATACTACTGAATTATTTCCGTTTTAATAAGATCATAGTATGGAAAAAATCTTTCGAAGATGTATCACGTTTAAACAAATGTTTGTTTATTTTACAAAATCTTTGCGTTGTAATTTGGCTTTTATATGTATAACATACGTATTTAATTTTAAAATTTAAACAACGCTTATAACACGGCAAACACAGCATAACTATTTCATATCACGCGAGCTAATGCGTTCTCTCCTGGGCATAAAAACATATCACTATTCTTTACAGTCAAATACAATTTAGGAACGTCAAATCGCTTAAAAAAAAGGCAAAATTCGTAAAATGTGGCTTTAAAAGGGCTAATCTGGTAACCTTTGACAAGGCTATGAGAGTAAACTTTCTTTGGTGCAGCCTCGTATTCGAATCTAATTAACACAATATATGATTATTGGTGTGATAGTGGGAGAAAATCGCTCGTAGTAATTTAAAGGTGCAAACATTTTTGCACCGAAGTATACGTAAAAAAAGAAATATTTGATAGAAACAGAGCAAAATAAAAACATTGTTTGACAAGACATGTTGGATTAAGGCGTAAATTGAAAGTTGTTCCTTACAATGTGAGTTTATAATTCCTATTATACAAGGTAGCTGAATATTAGTTTCCGACTATATATTGGTACTTATGAATTTATCTCATTTGGGTCAGTTCTATATTTAAAAAATACAATGAACACATTTCCAGAAAAATGTAAATTAGCGGATATTTGCTGTGTGCTACAAACTATTTTTTTTTTTGCTATACAGAAAAATATCGGCTTTATTTGTATTTGTTTATTCTATATATTTCTCATTCCGTAGATTTTCCACGGTTCGTATTAATAATAAACGTATAACAAAAAGAAAGAAAAACCCACACCGTAGACGTTTTTGTATGAATTGAAATATTACTTTCTAAATTCATATCAAGAGTCGCAGGTCTGAGGTAATTGTTGTACTCAGTATTCGCTTTTTCGTTTCCCACCGCAAAAAAAATAATTTCCTTGGGATGAATGCAGGTTTAATTCTTGAATTTGTCTAGCATCTAACACACACACACACACACACACACACACACACACACACACACATATATATATATGCACGAACAAAAGTACCCGTCGTTTACTAGGTTCAAAAACAGCCTACAGAATATGGACTATCATTTATTAAAGTATGATAGGTTATGAAAAGGAAGGGTTGTAAAGAGATAGCTTCGAATTCGGGGGTATCAAAACCAAAGCAAAATATGATGAAAGTAAAAATAAAATAGATAAACACCATAATTTATTATACCATACCTGTTCACACTGAAACACTTATCACAATATTCTGTGGATCTATATTAAAAAAACCTTGTTAAACTTTGTGACATATTTCCATTTTATGGAGGTCGCGAACGAACACCCCATAATTTTATTATACCATATTTCTTCAAACTGAAACATAATTATCAAAGTATACTTACGTAAATAGATATGAAAAGTCTTTATTAAAGTTTGTGCCTATTTCCATTCTATGGAGGCCAGGCGCGAACGCAGGCCCCGCAATTTTATTATACCATCACTATTTAAGTTAAACCATACTTATTAAAGTATTCTTATGTATATATATATCAAAAACACCTGTAAAAGTTTTTTTTTTAATTTTTTATTTCCATACTTTGTGGACCGGGCGCGAACGCAGACCCCACAATTTTAATGAACCACCGTTTTGCAGGATCAAACATACCCATTACTGTGTCTCAATACATCTATCATTATATGTAATTAGTTTTTAAAAATAGTCAACTATAAAGGAGCCTATTCGTAACCACACACCCACACACACACACATTCAGCTATATATATATATATATATATATATATATATATAGTCATCCACATACAGTACAATTTCGTTGTATCACAACTCACAGTGGGGCTAGACATACATCTTTTCCCAGCCATGGATCGAACCTACAACCATCGTGTTGACAGTCGGCAGCTCTAGCCATCGGATCAAGAATCGGTGCCCGTAAATATTCCTCCAAAAATGCATATACAATTAGTATTTGTTATATATATATATATATATATATATATATATATATATATATATATATATATATATATATATGTATATATATATATGTATATATATATATATATATGTATATATATATATGTATATATATATATATATATGTATATATATATATATGTATATATATATATATATATACATATATATATATATATGTATATATATATGTATATATATATATATATATGTATATATATATATATGTATATATATATATATATGTATATATATATGTATATATATATATATGTATATATATATATATGTATATATATATATATATATATATATGTATATATATATATATATGTATATATATATATATGTATATATGTATATATATATATATATATGTATATATATATATATATATATATATATATATATATATATATATATATTACAGATGCTAAACTACTGACTGACAAACAATATGGATTTAGACAAGCCCGTTCCACAGCAGACATCCTCACTGTGATCTCTGAACGTATATACCATTCACTGGACAAAGCGGGGGAAGGCAGAGCGGTAGCTCTAGATATATCTAAGGCTTTTGACAGGGTATGGCATGAGGGTCTCCTCAGTAAAATCAGATCATACGGTATCACTGGTAGAATACTTAACATAATTAAATCCTTCTTAGATAAGAGACAAATCCAGGTAGTCCTCGACTGTCGCACATCTAAACAATATGATATAAATGCGGGAGTGCCCCAGGGTTCTATCCTTGGACCTCTATTGTTCCTGATATTCATAAATGACCTCCCCGACAACATTGCCTCTGAGATGGGTATATATTCTGATGACACTACACTCTATGGCAGACACGACAGGAAGACGAATGGACACATTTCTAAAGAAATGGCAGAAACACTAGAGGAAGACCTCCAATCTGTAGTGGAATGGGGACAAAAGTGGTTGGTCGCGTTCAATGCTGCCAAGACTAAACTAGTTTCATTCAATAATTACAAGAAACCCTCTCTACCACCCATAGCAATGGCCAACGACTCTTTATCTGAGAGTCCATCTTTCAAACTCCTAGGCCTAACGTTCACAGGAAACATGAGTTGGAACAATTACATTGAAGGCATTGCCAGGGTCGCTGCAAGAAAGGTAGGCTCTCTCTACCGTGCTAGAAAACTACTAACACCCGAAAGTATCCTGTACCTCTATAAGGCCACCATTCCCCCATGTATGGAGTATTGCTGCCACATCTGGGCTGGTGCATCTGCTACTAGTCTCTCGCTCCTTGACAAGGTTCAAAAGAGAGTCGCAAACCTGATAGGCCCTGAACTGGCATCTAAGCTTCAGCCTCTGTCCCATCGACGAAATGTTGCATCCCTCTGCCTTTTCTACAAGTATTTTAGTGGTGAATGCTCTGACGAACTGCAATCACTTGTGCCCCCACGACGCGAGCACCCTCGACAAACCCGACAGGCTACTAGATCCCACCCCCACACTGTAGAGGTCCCTAGATGTAAAAGATCTTTTTACTCCAATAGTTTCTTCCCCAGAACCGCAAGACTCTGGAATTCCATTCCAGGTCCCTGCTTCCCCAACAGTACTGACGTGCAGAAGTTCAAGTGTAACGTTAACCGACATCTTGCTGCCCAAATCCCTACATAGTACCCCAGTAATTGTTGCCCCTGATAGTAGCCCCCTACACCAAAGTGGCAATTTGCCTTGTTTGGGGTGAAAATGTAAAAATATATATATATATATATATATATATATATATATATATATATATATATATATATATATATATATATATATTAGGATAAATATTTGGTAAAAAAAAACAACATGGAAAACGTGCTCAATATAGAAAACAATTTGTAATGATTTAAGTAAAAATCCCCGAGGTTGGCTATATATATATATATATATATATATATATATATATATATATATATATATATATATAAATATATGGGTAACTTTTGGTAGACATTTTTGAATTTTTTGTTTCTTATCTATTTTATTGCGTTGAAATTTGTTTTATGTGAGGATTAAAATTTATTTATGTATGTGTCTGCTAAAATGTCAGAATAAATTTGTATCGAATTTTTCCTGCAGTCATGAATATATAAATATATACTTATCTTTTTATTCCCCGTTACATGTCGGAAATAACTTACATAGAAAAGTCAAAAGATCTAAGATGCAATAATTCGTGCGCTCACACAAACGACGTTAATCGCACGCATGCATATGTATATTCATTTTAAATAATGCCAGGGTGATAGAACAGTTCAAAGTGGTCTGTCTCTAAATGCACAGAAGAACAATAATACGGCGAAACAGCTCCTCACTCTTATGTATTACGTTCTTCGATAAGAATATTAATTGCATCTCGCTTAGCTAATCGTAAAAGAAGTATACAACTTCGGTAACGTCGTCATTTCGAATATTAAAAGGAGTAACTTTTTTTTTTATTACACGTGAATAGGAGCTGAAAACACAATTCGGTTCGGCTTTTATAATAGGAGCTGGAAGTACTGCTCTGTTTCTAGCTAAACTGATGATCCAGCGAGGTATAATGTACATGATGAAATAAATAAATAAATAATATATATATATATATATATATATATATATATATATATAATTTTAGTTTGTTTTGATCTATTCCGTTCCTAATGAATCCAACGCTAGACGCCTCATCCCCACTATGTTACCTAGCATCTTCTCTACTCTTCTGATGAGATTAGGCTTTGAAATGCCTCGGCATAAAGAGTCCCTTCTATCCCCCAACTAATCGATTGTATTCCCTTATTGAATAAATTAACCAATCTATATCCACCAATATATAGTTCTGTGACTTCATTTCCCACTCCTATCGTTTTCATATATAAGCTCCAAAGATACTTGTTGAGCTTTATAATGTCCAGATAAGTCTCCTCTCATAGAATTGAGCTCGCTCTTTTCCTCTAACGCTCTAAGCTATATATATATATATATATATATATATATATATATATATATATATATATATATATTCATGTATATATATATATTTATATATATATTTATATATATATTTATATATATATAATTATTTTATATATATAATTATGTATGTATATATATATATATATATATATATATATATATATATATATATATATATATATATATATATATATACAACTGCACACATGCTTGTATTGTCTTATTTCTCTCTCTCTCTCAGGTACGCTGAAGAGCTCCAAAGGCTAATGTAATGAGTTATTGAGTACAAGACGCAAATCTGGAAATTTTCCACCTCCGTGCATACATGAACATGCTGGAGTTCTTCAGCATACCTGAGAGAGAGAAAACTGTGTGCAGTTGTTTATTGATTCTGTAGCATATTTTGCACCAATTACTGTAATCAGCTGTATCAATAAGTGTGAATGGTTCGACACAAGCCATTACCACTTAAAAAATAACTGTGTGGATAGCCGATAAATTTTCTTACTTTGCTTTCTGTAATTAATTTTTAGACAACCCACTGTTTCAATCGAAAAATCAACAAAAACAAGCCAATATACTTGGAGTGCGAACAAAAAACTGCGTTTGTTCAACAAGTAACTTGTGTGTTATGCGGCTTAGTTTTGGGAGCAGCGCTGGCCTTGTATCACACACACTGCACACACATTGATAGCAGAGTATAACAGGGTGGATTTGTAGTTCTCATACACACACATGCACACACACATGCACACATATATTTATTTATTTATTTACAACTTTACAGAAGGTCAGACAAATTGTTTTCTGTTTCTGAGAGCCTAATATTATATACCATTAATTGGTCCCCCCTTATGTTAGGCTTGAAACCGACGGTACCAATGTTTTTCTTACCTTCTGTATAGTTTTAAATAAATAAATATTAAGCTCTTCTATTGAATTTTCTTCTTTGTAATCGAGCACTTTGATGGAATTATTTCCCCCAAACAGTAAACACACACACACACACACACACACACACACACACACACACACACACACACACACACACACACACACACATATATATATATATATATATATATATATATATATACAGTGATTTCAAAGGCTGTCATCGTCGAGAGTGGTAGTAGGGGACGAGCTCTCATTACCTCTTATGTCGTGCGTCTCCAAAAACGTCTGACAACCAAAGCCGAACTCCTGGCCTTCAAGCGTAAGCCGACGAAATTGTTTTTACTGACAAGAGGCAAAGGCGGTTCACTAATGCCTAAAAATCAGGGGCTTCAGGTAGATGGAACTCGTCAGTCTTGGTTGGCAATCTATCTAGGGAAGAGAAAATCCTGATTACAAACATCCGCTGCCGTGCCGCTATATTTCATTCATAGAAATAGGCTATGGAAGTAAACCCAAGGTAAAAATCGGCAGGGGTGTACCTTTAGGCGGTTGGTTGTTAGCAGTGGATTTTTTCGAGTGCTTCTGCACACAAGCTGGTCCCAAAGCGTTCTGTATGGCGCATTGGCAACAGGACAGCTCTAGGTAAGTCGCTCGGCTCTCCACCACAAGCACGTATACAAACACGACCTACAAATTACGGGCACCAACCTGGGCAGCTGGGAGCGTCTAGCAGACAACCGCGGCCCTTGACGGAGGATCTGTACGGCAGAGAGTTGGGAGAGGCGAGAGCAACAGAACCTGATGCTGGATTACAGGAGGCAACGTAAAAGGCAGCGCCCAAATCACTGCAAACCCGGGCACACCATTCTATTTCCTTTGTTCATGCAGCAAAGACTACCAAACTCGAATAGGACTCCAGAACCACACTCGAAGATGCTGAAAGACAATCCGCTGAAACACCAAAGTCCAGTGTCTCCCGATAGAAGATTCCATACTATATTTTAGAGGCGACAAAACTCTATTTACTTTCGTTTAAACATCTGTAATTATTGGTTATATTGAACTCAGCTTGGTTTGGAAATTCATCATGAAGAGACGGACATCCAAGCACGTTTGCGAAGTGTGCAAATTCATTTTATTTATGTCTCATGAACGAATAATTACACTCGATGAACGAATGATTTCACGAAATGGACATGTCAATTGACAACTTTATCCGTGCGAGTGAACCTTATTAGATTGTTTTGATTGAGTATATGTAAATTTCAATGTGCACGCTGATAAACCACACACAGTCGATTACTTAGAAGACAAAATTCGACGCGTTATTGCCGAAATACAGCCTGTTTTATTATCTAGAATTTCTAAAATTGGAATCTAGATTACGCTATATACGCCGAGCTACGAGGCCATATACTCGAAATTGCATTTTAAGTATAAAGGCCAGAAAATAATATTTGGAATAAACCACATATTTGGACAATGAAAATAGTTTTCTGTGATTTTTTAAAAATTTAAATTCGTCGACTCAAAAATAAACCCCCTTTATATCTCTTCTTCTTCTTCTTCTTCTTCTTCTTCTTCACAGAGACGTGTTTCATTCGCGGGATTCGAAACCTGGACTCAGAGGCTAAAGTCCTTTATTTGATTCGCAGGTCCATGGCGCAACGAATAAAAATGTTAAGTTAATCTGTTTTAAGTGACAATATTCTGGCACTGGAATGTTCAATCCTAAGATACTTAGACTACAATTAGATAATACTTGAAGCTTTTACTCACCCACGGCTTGCGAAACAAATACAGTATTAAAACATATACTATATTTTGATTCCGTAGTTTTAGGCCAGTTCGGGCAATCTTTCTGGTCTTTTATGTTTTTTATATTGACTATCTAGTAATTTGGTGTTTGAATCATTAACTTTTTTCAGCTGTAGTATGAAGAAATTCAAGAGTATATTCTGCTCCTACAACACTTGTTCTTAGGAACGGCCCCTGACTACCACACGATATTTTACAAATAACTCCGAAGTCTGTAGTTTTCAGTTTTACTACAAATCCTACTTGAAAAATGTTTTCTTTTCCTCTATTTTCCCGCCTGTTAAACTGAATTTTTTACAACCCAATTCGTGATGTCTGGTACTGAGGCCGAAATTTAGTTATTGAGAATGTAAGATTGTTTCTATTACTTTCAGATCCACCCACTTCCGAAGTGGTAGTATCTGTTCTGATCTACTTTGTGACTTTTCTTACAAATCGGGGGAAACGTCCTTGATAAATAGTCTGACAATGACGTTGTTGCGGACAGACTATGGTTTGAAGTTTTTTCGATAAACCCTTCATCTAATCCATATGACACGAGGACAGTATTCAGGAATTGAAACTTCTCCGGACATTTACAAAAATATCCTAAGAACCGTGTATGAGATCTCATGTAAGTGTGGAAAACTATACAAAGGTGAAACATGACGTCCATTAAAAGTATGCTTTGGAGGACATCGGAAGGCCGTAATATCTAATACGCTGTCAATGTAGCATAGATTTTGATCAATCAACAATTATTTTGTTTCGGACAATTGTCCATATTGTGTTTATCTGGCCATTAACTGTTGTTTGCTTTTCCTACCAGACGAGTCTCTCTGTCAAAGTGGCTTTATTCCTGCTAAGTAGTATTTTCGATAAAAATTACCCGGATATCTGAACCCTGCTCTATATCACGATCTACCATTGAACTCCGTTACTTAAAACTAGTCCGGCTGTTTGGATGTGTGTGTTAAGCAAAAAAAAAAAAAGTAGTAGTCGGCAGGCAGGCTCGAACCCATACCGCGAAGAAGGAAAAGACCGTAAAAAAACGTGACGTCTTCGCAGTTCCGATTATCGACAGACCGGGAGTGGCGAAGGTTTAAATTAAGGCTAGTAAACCTAAAATATCGGCGAAAAAAGCGACCCCTACCTGTACAAAAGCGTCCAGTTGAGGGTGAAGAAATTAATGTTTTCAGTCAATTTTTCGATATTTGTCGCCCGAAGTTCTTGTCATGAGAATACATCGTCTCTGTCGAAGGTTTTAGGCATACATACATACATACATACATACATACATGATGATTGTTGCATCTTTCCAGATGATCGCCGTCAGACTGAGTTCTCCCAATCTAGTCGTCCATCCCATCTCAGATGACTCTGCACTCCCGCCGCAGATATGACATACAAATTGAGCAATTTCCACTGAGTTGACTTCATCTGGAGGTTGAAGAGTATTCCTATGAACAATCACATGTCTTCTCAAGCCAGCAGTAGACTTGCAAACTTTGCTGCATATTAAATAGATCGCTTGGTTCGGACTAATAGGGGCAAAGTTGACCTGAACAGGAGTTTTGTGCGTCTTAGGGTGGTTGACGTAGCTAGCTTTTGACAAAAGCACTCGTTCACAAATGTCAAATTTCCAGCTCTCTGTGTCATGGTTAAGACCATCAATTAAATCTTTGCGAAGCTCTCGCTTCAGGTTGCTGTGGGTCTGTTTTCTTTTCTCCAGAGCAGCACAACTTTCACGTACAAGCTTTCGCTACTTCGGCCTTTGCAGAGTAAGTTCTTCCCATGTGTTGATGCCGATTTGTAAGACTTTCAAAATATTCTTTGTAGAGTTCCTTAACCTCTTCCTTGTCTTATGTTGAGGGCGCTTGTCATTTTCCAGCTCCCCGTAAAAAGTTGTTTTCGGAGCCAACAATCTTTAATTCGAACCAGGTAGCACACCCAACGCATGTGAGATCTGATTACAAGAGTCTCAACTCTAGAGCAGCATGCCCTCACAAGGACTTCAGCATCGGGTACTTGTGCTAACCACTTGATGTTTAAAATACGTCTCAAGCATTTTTGGTGAAATCGTTCAAGCCATTTCATGTGCCTTTGATGCAATGTCCATGTCTAGGATGAACACAACAGCGTGATTAGCATACAAGTCTTATAAACGCAGATCTTAGCTCTGTCTGTGATGCCACGATCAGACCAGACTCTCTTCTCCAACCTTCCAAAAGTTTCTGAATTCGTCTGCGGATTTCAGTAGCGAGACAGCCATCCCTCGACAGAGAACTACCAAGGTACACAAATGAATCAACTACTTCCAGTCTAGCACCACATACCAAGATGTTCGGCTCCACGTATACTGGCCCGGTGCAGGAGTGAGCATCAACTTTGTTTTAATCGTACATACGTACATACATGCATACACACACATATATATATACATATATACATACATACATAGTACATACATTTAAACAGACAGGTGAGATTTATATTATAAATGATTCTCATTATTATCAGTCATTCGTATTTATTGTATCGTTATACTAGCTTCATTATTCAGTTCTCCGGAAGGTTCACGAGATGATTAGCATTATCGATCACCCTGTCAAGTATAGCTTTCTGTTCGTTGATAACGATCTTTCGATCTGTAATTGCAGCAGAGTGCTTCCGTTTACCCTGGATGAACATGTTTCCGTTGGTGCAGCATATAAATATAACGTGAAATTATTATAGTTTGATTGAATTGTAGTTCCACAGTGACATCTCCCACCGGTCAGATGCTATCCTTCATTTCTGATTTTCTCTTTGTTTCTGCAAATCTGCCCATCTAAATCTCCTTATCTGTTTAAATGCGCCCCCCCCCCCGAGTTTTCTCGTTTGCTAATTTTCATAGTAATGTTCCGGACGCGCACGGACAAGTTTTCTGTTTTCAGGTCTAGTAGGCATAGTATGGTCCCGAGTGTTCTTAATTCATCAATCTGTCTAGCATCTGCAAATATCTGAATCCTCATCAAGAATAGTCCTTTTTTTTTCTCGAATGTTTTGGTCGAGCAAGAAGAAAAAAGTAACTGAAACGGCACAGAAAGGTCGCTAGAAATTATATTAACATGAAACTGAAACAATAGTAATCGTATGATGACATTTTAAAATGTAACCTCTGGACATTGCATTAAGATATCTTAATATATGCATATATATATATATATATATATATATATATATATATATAACTACTTCATTTATTCACATAAATTTAATATACGAAAGAATAGATTTATGCGTAAACTTTAAGTATTTACTTCAAAAGTGCTCAATACGTAGGTAGAGCTAGTTAGTAATTTATAAAATATATATGGCGATTAAGCTACACTGAATATTCTGCGTTTCCTCCAACTATAGGATTCGTCAGGCTTATGCGCATAAGCCTGACGAATCCTATAGTTGGATGAAACGCAGAATATTCAGTGTAGCTTAATCGCCATATATATTTTATAAATTACTATATATATATATATATATATATATATATATATATATATATATATTGTTACCCAGAAAGTTCACTAAAAAAAAACTCGGACACGGATATAGCTTAGTAAAAGTATATATATATATATATATATATATATATATATATATATATATATATATATATATATATATACTAGCAGTATTACCTGGCCTTGCTCGGGGGTTGCTTGGATGCCTTTTTATGCTTATTCTGATCTGTATCTTTGGTATAATATTTCTTTTATTCTTTTTGTAATCCTAAAATTATTTTAGCAGATTTCGGGTATATTGACACCTTACTGATCAACGTAGCCCCCACACAGTGGATGCAACGTACCAGCAACAATAAAATTTCTCGGATTTGTCCCCTTAGCAGCTATTCTTTCAGCTCAAAACCAACTACTTTGGCGAGGTTTTGGGGGCCATGATTTCTTGAACCGTATACGAAAGAAACCACCGGATATACATCGACTATCGATTTATTGTAAGGATGTATGTGGTTGTCGCTGTATAGTTATACAATTAATCAACTGTGTCGAAAGATTCCTTATCTTATGTTGCCGGGCATACTACGTTTGCTTGGTTGTTGGGGGGCCTATGTTGTTAAACCGACATAAAAAAACCTCTGAATTACATTTTCACTAGATATGTGTGTAGATTGTTTTGCAATTGTTACGAATTATAAAATTCTTTGCAGTTGATGGAAAAAAAAAAGAAATTTACGTGCGGAGTTTGAGCCCACATACCACTTTATGCAAAAAAAAAAAAAAAACAACAACCAAAAAACAAAAAAAAAACAACAAAAAACAAAAAAACAACAACAGCAAATAACAAAAAAAAAAAAAGAAAAAACAAACCAAAAAACACGCTATAGAATTTTCACGGCCCGTTATTCTATCATTGTTGCTAAACGATGATATGGAAAACATGGTTTACCGATAATAGATAAATTAAAATAACGCTTTCGATTATCGATTATCGGGGATTATCTGGTGTATTCTGAGACAAAACTTAACTAAGATCACACGGACTCATACACTAAAGTTCTGTAAATTTTAAAGAAAATCTGTTCAGCCGTTTCGGAGTCTATAAAGAACGAACTCACACACAGACAAAGTGGAATTTATATATTTGTAGAGATAAGACAAAATATATAGAGAACGAGAGTTGTAGTACCTACTGCACTCTCTAGAGTTTTACCCATCGATATATATATATATATATATATACACGATTACCAGAGTTCATATATAGTGTATAGATCAATCCCCAGAACAATTTCTCCTAAACCTTTTTTGCACTGTAAAAACCTTTAAATATTTTCTCACTTCGGGTCGATAATTGGTGACTCGGTGAATTTTCTTTTTTGCCCGACCATCGATATTCGGGTGTTAGTCAAAATGGTGTCGGTCGGCTCTTGCTCTTTAGGTAATGGGTCATTAGTGTCATATAAACGACTTTTTTAATACTGATTTTGGTGGCGTTTATGTGTACGTCTCTGATCTTGAATGATATGCACCATATAACCAATCCTTCTTGCTGATCGTACCTAATTTTTAAAATGTTTAAACAACTTTCTCTTCCTAGTTTATTGATAATACACACACGAAACTCTAGTCCCATTCGAAGTAATCTTCTCCGGCTGCAACGCACGTGTACTGTTTCAACAACTTCTGGCAGGCGCCAAACAAGTCCTCTTGTGTGTGCGTGTAACTAATTCTTATCACAGCCTCTTTTACCTCCTCAATTGTCCCATAACGGCAGCCTCTAAGGTTTTTACTTAAGCTTAAGGAATAATCAAAAAGTCACAGGTAGCAAGGTATGGACTATACGGAACACGAGGATCTGTCGGATTAGATCTGTTTGATTCGAATAAATTTTTCAGATTTGTCTTGTTATTCTTAATCACAATGTGTTTCAAATCTGGTGTCTGAGAAAAGCCATTTTTTATGTCAAAGAACTTATCCGATGTATTTTCATAGTATCAGAAGATTATCTTGTTCGTTTAGTATTCCATACGGTTATCAGATAGTTTCAGTATGTAAATATCGAATTGTCGGAAGCTGTAATTCCATGTTGTAGTATCTCTTTTTTTAATTCGATTTTATCGTCTCCAGTTTTATTGTAACCTCGAAAGGTAACCAAGGAAGACTGGGACACGAATCTATATTTAGCAAACGTAACCTAGTTATAGTACTTAATGCAAATATGACGAACTACGAGCGGCTCTCTAGAGTGGTACTTAGCGGTAAATTGACACCATTAGGAAAGTTTATATATTTTGTATAGGTGGGTCTCCGCAACAGTATAAAAAAAAACAAAGTATATCTTTCTTTTTTATATTTAAAATATAAATAAAAACACTAATTTGAAAACTAAAAAACTGCTTTGAAAAATAAAAACCTCCTTCACTTATTGTAAGAACAAATATATCAAAAACGAAACAAAATTATGAAACAAAAATGGGATAAAAATGAAAGTTTTCCTTGTTATTAAAGTACAACATAAGCAGACAATAATAATATTTTTACAATAAATATATTAGTTGTATTTAAAAATGTTTATTGATGATGAAAATAAAAATAAAATAAATTACAATATTTATTGATCCATCAAAACATTATAAAATAAATTATAATACAGACAATTCTTAACCTATGAACTTTCAAAGATAAGCCCTTTACATCAGAGGATTACAATTAGTAATAAACTGTATCACATGTTAGTATGATATGGAAAATAGCTATTAATGCATTTTTTTTTTACTAATGTTTATCGTCTGATGAAAAGAGCTTAAGTAAATGATTTATGGAGTTTTCTTTATTATAATTCTTTGTTTTACTTTTTGATGAATTAATAAATATATTAATTTATTTTTATTTATAAACGATTTTTTTATTTTCATGAACGATATTTTTTGTATTCATCAACCATGATTTGTTTCTTTAATTGTTCTGAGGTATAAATCATATTTTTATTATTTTAGGGTCTTATTTTAAGATGATATTTATCCGTATCTTTTACTTATATATATATATATATATATATATATATATATATATATATATATATATATATAGGTGACTTGGCTCGGACATAAAATACTCTTAAATATGATATTAAAATTCGTCCAATATATATTATTATATTATAAAATAAAGCAGAATTTCAAAAGTAAAAAAGCCGTATTAAGGTGCCATCAGCTAGACTTGAAACCGAAACTTTAGTATTCAGCGCTGGTGACGTTACCTTTGTATAAACGTGACACGTACATAAACCGATGAAATTAAAAGAAAAAAAGATGAACGTACAAAATGTTTTACGATTTTATAAATTTTGACCCCTAAAAATAATTTTACTCTAGTAAAAACCCATAAAAGAACGCCCCGTACAAGATATAATCATTTTGTGCCTCTAGATGCTGAAGGCGGCTACATTGAATAGATGTTAACTCTACTACATAATCAAGTTACCTGACATTTTCAATAAAAGTTTTAAAATAAGGCCGTAATGTTGTTTCTTTAGGGCGACACATTTATCGTCCCACTCTCTCTCTCTTTCTCTCTCTCTCTCTCTCTCTCTCTCTCTCTCTCTCTCTCTCTATATATATATATATATATATATATATATATATATATATATATATATATATATATATAACATAATTCTCTTTTTTCCCGTTATAAGTCTTGATTGCCGAGGGATTGAATAGCAGACTACGAAGTCAAAGTTGACTTTGCAATTGGGTTCTCCTTCTTAGACTAGTTGTAATTATCACTCTTTACACTGATAACTGCGTAAGTATTAAACAGTTGTAAATATAAAATAATTAATATTTGTATTTAGAAATGTTATATATGTGTGCGTATGCATTGAAGGAATGAACCGATAGTTAAGGAGTCTTGACTGCAGCTTCTATACGAAATAGTGGTTAATGTTAATTGTATTTAGTTTTATGCAATGGTCTAGCAGGCAGATAATAACTCCGTACAAATTTACATTCAATTTTACAAATATATAACAAACGCAAATCATTTTCTATTGAATATTTGTTTTTGGGTCTATATCTCTCATCAGCCTCACCGATAAAAGATTATAAAAAACAAAATAATTGTTTAAAGCGACATATGTGTGAACGTTTAATTCTGAAGAGCAAAAAAAAAAAAAATACGTGATTATTGTCTTTTTCACTATTGCTTATGTAATTTGCTACACGCAGCATCATACTTTGTATAAACATCCAATCCAAATAATTTCTGTTTTTAAAGACACGTGTGTGTCAAGCTTAAATTTTGGAGGGCGTTCAGACGAAAATAATTACTTAATTATTTTTCTCGCTTTCCTTACCATTTATCCAATTCTTTCCGCGCAGCGCCATTTTTTTTTATATTGCAAGTGTTAAATTCTGACTGCTTTTCTATAATTTTTTTTTTAATCTTAGGATTGATTGTTTTTATAACCCCTTTCGTGAACTGGCAGCCATTTTGAAATAATCGCCTTGTGTCAATATTGATAGAGCCGTTAGATTATTTTTTTAATAATAAGCTCTTTGGAAGAAAAATGTTATTGTCTATAGACGGCTCAGCTGTTTTTTCTTCTATTAATAAGAACCATCTTTTAGTTATCCTGTTGATTGATGCCGAAGATTAGGATAAACGTTTCTATAATCGTATATACAATGAAAGGAGAAGAACTTAACGCGCATAAGCACTCACGCACATATATGCATACATATAAAGGTGTTTTTTTTTACAAGCGGTGAACATTAAACTAAAATAAATCACAAAAACAATATTTTTATTATACAAAAATGTGGTTTATTTCAAAGATTAAGTTTTTGTACTTATTATTGAAATACTATTTCGGGCATATAACCCGTGGTTTGCACATATATGGAGTAATCTAGAGGTCCAATGATCACAAATTCTACAGAGTAAATAAGACTGCACGTCGAGAATAACGCGTCAAATGTTGTCTTCTAAGTAGTCTATTGTATCAGCCTAGACATGGGATTTTACATACCAACAAGAACAATAATTTAATGGAGTTGAATCGCACGAACGACGTGGCCAGTTCACAGATGAATTTCGTAAAAGTATTTGTTCATAAAATGTAAATAAAAAAAAACATTGCACGATTTGCAAACGATGCTGTGGAGCCATTCTTTTCATGATGAATGGCTCAAATAAGCTGAACTCTAAACTATCGATAGTTGCCAAATCTGCATTTAAAGAAAATACGGTGGCTAATTTAAAATTAGGTGCCTCTAAAATTCACCCTGTATATGAATTTATACATATATATATATATATATATATATATATATATATATATATATATATATATATATATATATATATATGCTTAACGAAATACCAACATCTTTTGTTCGAAATGAAAAGAAATTGGAACCATAGAAACATCGTCATCATTCCAGTAATAATTAAAACATGAAAAGAATTTTAAATACTACCTGACAAATATACACGGTGAACCAAGTGCAAGACAGTTGCAAAAAATCCATTAAAAGCGATAGCTAGAATCTTAAAAATATCTCTGTATTATACATATATATGCTTAACGAAATACCAACATTTTTTGTTCGAAATGAAAAGAAATTCGAACCATAGAAACATCGTCATCATTCCAGTAATACTTAAAGCATGAAAAGAATTTTAAATACTACCTGACAAATATGCACGGTGAACCAAGTGCAAGACAGTTGCAAAAAATCCATTAAAAGCGATAGCTAGAATCTTTAAAATATTTCTGTATTGGAATACAGGAAATAGCGGGTGGATGTGTGGCTTAAGGAAGGATGCACAATCTCTTGCTAAAACAAAATAATAATATAAATTAAAAAAAAAACAGTGGAACGATTAACGTGGTCAGTATTTTCCGGAAGAATTAAGTCAGGAATATATAGACTGCGGACTAGCTAAAAGAAGGAGTACTCCATTGTACTAAGAAGAAGGTTAAAATAGCTGTCAACGGTGCAAACCTTATGACCAATGTGTTTAAAAAAGATGAGTGGTTTCACCAATGAGAACAAGTCGAGGTTTTACCACAAAGAAGTAGAGAGTGTGAACCACGTGCAATGTTTGTGAGGTTTTGCCGGGGAACGGCTAATATGCAATAGAGTGTGGAAATTTCTCCAGTGGACAATCTGTCAAAAGCCGAATATCGAATGTAGCAGCAAGTCCCGAGAACATATGCAAGGATGAACGGTTGAAAGTAAGTAATACTATACGCTATGATTATGAAACGGGACTATTAAAACTGGCATATTGATATGGGACGTGAAAAGAAATGAAGAAACAAAGGTTGAAGTTAGTGTCCTTAATAATGCCGAGTTCAAGAGAGCTGAGAGGGAAAATATAACGAAATACCAAGATCTTATGTAATGCATAAAAAACTTTGAATCTTATGACAATCGCCATCATTGCAGTGATTAAATAGGCAATCGGACCCATGACAAAAATAAAAAAGAATTATCTTACAATAAACCCAGTGAATCAAGTGCAAGAGAGGTACAAACAATTGCACTTAAAAAGAAGATCTCCCGGTGTAAATCTATGAGATAGTGGGTTAATGTCTGTAATCCGATAATTTCCAGGTAGAGCAAATGATAAGAAAATAAAATAAAAAGCTTTTCTATATAGTGTAGCTATGTTGAATCGTTAAGAAGTTATGAATAGCGTATTAGAAAATTCCTCATAACCATATACATTCTGAAGCTAGATAACTCAGAGTACTTAAAGAAATGTATTTTATATTTATTAAAACAATACTGTAATATCGGCATTATTTCCGCAAATCAATATAAAACACGACGTCTTAATTCATTTTATCATATATTTGATATAAAAATTCATAAAATTGGGGAAGAATGCATAAGTTCTTTATTTATTCTAATAAAAACGTCAGGTATGTCGCAATGGTGTTTAAGTTGAATATTATATTAGAGTAAAATGTTACATCAAATAACAATAAATAATACTGTAATTATCCCTAAAAAAGTAATTGTATAGCATAATACTAGGTAAAATAATTTCCCTGCTAGCATCTATGGATGATATTGTTTACCTTGTATCCTGCAAGTGGTAGGTTGTTCACTTTTACTAATACATTTTATGTGATATAAGTGACTTGTTTTTATTCACGAACAGTGGATCACTGTCTTAAATACTTAAAACTCATGATTGCTGTGTACTTCTATCCACATGATGTGGTGTGTTGCACACAGGGCCTTTGAGCGTGTAGTGTTGTAGCTTAGAGAATGTGTAGAGTGCTTAGCTGCTTGGCTTTCAGGTGCTTTGCTCCTCTTGCTTCCAGCTGTAACCGCCACCTATACTCGCAAGAGTGAAGGGGAGGCAGTTTAGTAAGCCCTGCCCACTGGTGGTTAGAGCGTCTCACTGGTCAAGACTCGCATGCCACCTCCTCGTGGTACATCACGGTTTAACTGGGTACCTTGCGGCCCCAGGCTAAGTGTATGTGGGATCTCGGAGTAGTCTGGAGCCCCAGAGGTGTTGAGTGCATGGCCCTCCGGCGTGAGGACACGCCCTGGCTTACACCAATCCAGACCCCAGCTATGTGGTCAAATAGCAAAATGTCATCTCGGCAGCAGGAGTTGGCAGTCATGGTATGAGCGCAGCTGATATATTTTTCAACCACCGGTCTCCCATGGCGGATCACTGAGCGGATGAATCAAGAACGATCAACGGTCGGGGATCAACACCCAGTTAGCGGGTACTGCGGGGCAACCTACCACTGCTCCAGCTGTCGCACTCCTGTGCTCCGCTGGGGTCCGCAATGTTGGGTCCAGAGGTGGATGTTCTGTTCTGGGCATGCACTCATCCACTACTTCCCTGCCCCGGCGCTTGACGTTTCAGGCAACTACTATGGATATGTCAAGAATAAATTCTCAGCGACTGGCAATTCGGGAGCCCCCTGCAGTGATGCCCCTCGCTGTGCTGGCAGGCCACGCCTCCGCTACAAGGATGTCCTGAAACGTGACCTCCAGGTCTTCGGCATCCCTCACAACACTTGGGAAACCTCTGCCGGCAACCGAGCAAAGTGGCAAGCTGCTATAAGATCTGGTGCCAAAAGATCCTGCCAGCAATACACAGACTTCCTGAACTGTAGAAGACTGAAGCGCCTTGCCAATCGTCGTCCTCGACGTTAAGGGCCTATGTATGTGTATGTATCTATCCACATTAAATCTTTAAACTGATAATATCTAATCGATTGTTATATCTATATAAATTCATGTCTGCATATATCTTTATAGATTCTATGGAAAGTATTGACGCTTAAACTCAGAAACTGATCAGTGAAAATCTCTACTATTATATAAAACGAACTTTGTCTGTGTGTTCGTTTCCTATGGACTCGAAAACGGCCGAGTGGATTTTTATGAAATTTCACAGGAAAGTGCTTTATGTACCTACCGGTGTTCCTAGATCAATTTTGTGTTGGATTGTCTCGATAGTGGATAATTGAAATAATCCGATATAAAAAAAAGAAATAGTCGATTTTAACCAAAGTTAATACTTTACACAAATGCATTTGAGGAGTTTTATTACCACACAAACCGAAAGGTCCGACATATAAAATCAACAGTATGTTGTTTCATATGGCAGGAGCGCGTTCGAAATGGATGTTTCTGTTAAGATCACAATTGAAACATGGTACTTGACTTTTGTATTTTAAACTTGATTGCAAATCATTATATAGGAAAATAATTTTATAAAATCAATAATAGGTTCTCTACAGTGCAATGTAAACTACAAGATATTGCAAGAGGAATTTGAGGCTTATTCCAGGGGAAAAGGAAACACTTGATAAGTGGGTAGTCCTTAATCCGCGGAGTTTCGAAGAAATGCTCTCCTTCTCATCAGAGGGCAGGAATTAGCAAAATGCGGGATCGGATTTTGCATGCAGAAGTATTTGATGAAACAACAAGTAAGTCAAAGAGCTTACTTGATAAGAAAAAAGTGAAGCAGAGGGAATATGGTAAAGAAAAAGGTGATTACACGTGAATGGATAGTCTGGTGGAAGATAAATAATCCAGTGACTGTAAAATCCAAATATATAACTTCCCGAATGTTAATTGATTTGGTTGGTTGTTTTTGTTTTACGGCATATCAACCCTTTTCGAGTTATTTAATGCCGAATCCAAAGATTTTGAAAAAAAAATTTTTTAATAGAATATATTTGCTGTTTTCACGTCAGTTTCTATTTAACCCATAGTTGGGACCCTAACAGGTACTACCACTCCGGGTCAGAGTGGACCTGGGAGCAATGGTAATTAAAGGGTGGCTCCACACTCCCCAAAGCCCACAAACTGGGGCCACACCACTGGATATAGTTTAAGGTCATATCCAGGACCACCATTGAGGGACTTTTACCCTCTGCAGGGGGGGGTGAAGTTAGCATATTCTAATGCCCCACCGACAGGGCCGGAATGTTAATTTAATTTCAATTTGCACAAGTAAAATCCAAGGAAATCCCGTAATAGAAAGATGGTCCAAAATAATCCAAAGGCAGAAATCCATGGAATAAATCACAAAAATGTGTACAAGGGAGGAAAAAAATGAAAAATTCCAATAATATTAATAAAAGAAAAATAAGATATGCTTTTCACTCTACTGCCGAGACATAAATATACTATATTATATATATATATATATATATATATATATATATATATATATATATGTTCATATCAAAACTAATTACGATTAAAATATATTTGTATGTGACGTATCTTAGTTCATTATCTTTTTTTGCTCATGACCGTGTGTCCCTCGAGTTTACTTGCAGCTGTACCACTGTTCTACGCGATACCTCTCTGAAAAAGAATCTTTTTGATAACACGCAATAATGAAAATGACGAGTCTGTTGTGTGTGTATGTGTGTGTTTTATATACAGTTGAGTTTCGCAAATGCATCGTCAAGTTCTCTCGTGATTCTTACATCGCTAAGTTCTCTCGTGGCCCTTACATCTTAAGGGGAGTCTTGCAATTCAGTCTTAAAAAGGCGCGGTCGTTCTCTTGCTCCCAAGAGCAAAAACTGTTAACTCTCTTTTCATATTTCGCACCAGAAAACGTAATCTCGTCAACTCTCGCTAATTCCCGTTCTCACGAATCGGGACCCCGCTGCAGGTGTCTGTACCCGTTAACTTCTCTGACGTGATTTCATGATCATTTTCTCTCGACGCCAGCCATCTGCCCAATAGCAAACCGTTATTTAAAAACCTATTTTCGACATATATATTTATATATATCTTGAAATAAATTTCTAACATTTGTATCCTTATTTTACAATTTCTGCTCGCTGCCCGTTGTAGGCCCCCGTTATATATCATAACAACCGGAGACATTGTTGAAAAACGAAAACCGCAAAATTATCTTGTATATTGAAGTTCAAATAGATGACTCATTAACAGAAAGAGACCGATTGCGTAATAATTAATAACAAGGAAAAACTGCCAATGGATCACAGGGGAAGATAAAAAAGACAGAAAATAGAAGCAAATATACGGAATTCGCTAGATAATCGACCAGAATAAGGAACAGCAAGTAAAATATCAAAAATTATAATATAACTAAGGTAATTTAAAAATCTGGAAAGAGGATGATAGGAAATTAGAATTAAAAGACAACCGGCGACAATGATGAGTATAGTTGAAATATTTAGGGAAATCCTTGAATGCCGAAATAAAAAAAAATAAAAAAATAAAAAACTAACACTACGAACGTGAACCAATCACATAGAAGTTGCAACATAGATAAATGGTCCTGGATATGATCTTAAACTATATCCGATGGTGAGGCCCCAGCTTGCGGGCTTTGGGGAATGTGGAGCAACCCCTTAATTGCCATTGCTCCCAGGTCCACTCTGACCCAGAGTGGTAGTACCTGTTAGGGTCCCAACTATGGGTTAAATAGAAACCGACTTGCAAAACCAAATATATTCTATTAAAAAAATGTTCTTAAAAATCACCGGATTCGGCATTAAATTACCTGGAAAGGGTTGATAGCCGTAAAAAAACAACCAACCATAGATAAAACATAAACATGAAAATCAATACGTTAACAGAGGGAATTGCAATAAAATTTTATAAACTTCCCCACCCTTAAAACTCAATGTGCTGAAGTCAGCCTCGGATGATAGTCGTGAAAGTTCAAATGGTGTTAAAGACCGAAGCGGTAGACTACTAACGAGATCTCGACTAAAAAAACGATGTGGACAATACTAGTGTCTTTAAGAGGCTTATTGCCACCTTCGTAGAAGGTCAATGGCCGTTGGCAGCAAGTAATCAATGGAAAGCGACTGTTGCGATAACACAAACCCATTTAGAATGATAAGCGAAAGATATGAAGATTACTAAAAATCTGGTGAGACTTGTTATTACTCAGACTCCAGGGGACATAACCAGTCATCGAGCAATTAGTATTGATCATCGATGTGATAATTAATAGTTTATGAATAAAAATAAAAATTGATCATATTTATGTTTTTACCTTTCCGATTAGTGACGTGTTCTTGCCATATAATCTTGTTTGGAATTCACGTATTAGATCAATTGCCTTTTCTGTGTCTCGTATAACCCGTTCTCAATATCACTCTAAAAACTTTCTAACACCTGAAGTTAATCTTTATATCTACACATCTACTATCAAACCTACGAAATACTTCTGTCATATTTGGGCTAATAAATCCCTTACATATTCAAGGGTTCATGATAAAGTAAAGAAACGCATCTGTTTTTTCATCGAACCCGCTCTCTCACAGGTGCTATTAAATAGAAAGAAACAGAGCGTAGGCCTTAATACTACCGACTCAATTCCGTGTTCCCTTTGCAACGCAGAGAAATGTCATAACATAAAGCTTACAAATGATCCAAATAAAAGTTGTTTAAATGTCCATAGCGAATGTAAAAAATCATGCATACACGGAAGACAAGCACTCCTAATAAACTGAAATAACCAGACGGCAGACACAGAAATTTTATTGAAAGATACTGAAGCTACAATATCACCGGTTGTCATTGTGTAACATGATTGATAGCAGGCATGTTATATTAAAATCTATACCATTTAAGAAAATTTAAAAATAATATAATTTAAAAATGTTGCTAGTCTCAGTCGTTTTTTTTTTATAAATACTGCTATGGCATATGCTCTTCGAAATTATCTGATATATCCTCTTGTTCTTTTCCTGTTCCAGTACGTTTGGCTAGTTCGGTTTTATGGTCTCTATCAATTCGCTATACAGCATAATCACTTTGACATCAGTTTCCGTTGGATCACCGAAGTTAAGCAATGTTGAACCTGGTCAGTACTAAATGGGTGACCATTTGGTACTTCCAGGTGTTGTATGTGCTCTCCGCCTATCTCGGCATAGTTTCCAGTCGACCTGGAGTTCTTCTTGCCACTGAACTCAAGCAGCGCAGATTCAGGAGAGGTGTGGTTTGGAATTGCAGTACCCTTGCCTCACAATTACATGCGTAGCTACCCCTACAATGTCTTTCGAGACTACACGGAGGCATCGATCAATTCGCTATTTTGATAGATCAGCGTACTTCGCCTTCTTATTTAAGTAGCTTTTTACCAGGAATAGCAATGTTGTGGTACTCTCTTCCTGCTCACTGTTTCCTCCTACTTGCAACCCTCTTCTTTTTAAGACTAAATTCAATACGCATATCCTGTCTTTGCGATAATCAACCTTTGTTATTGTTAGCTCCTTTCATCAATCTAATTTATGCTTTGTTTGGAGCAATTTTCCGTTAAAAAAGTATCCACGCGAGACACACAATAGTTTTATCGATTTTTATTTGACTCTGATATTAAAAAATTATTTTCCAATAAAAGCACTATAAAGCGTCCTTTTAGGGTTTTACTTATCCGTTGCATATGGGAAACGTATAGCTGTGATTAATATTTACAAACTAAAACACAAAGCATTATTGATCAGGTGCAATCCTAGACATACGATAAGCAAAATTTATTAAACTTGTATTATTATATGTATTTATCAATTATACCACATTATTTCAGACTATATTATTTGCTTATTCATTTAAGAACATAAAAAACTAACGTAAAAATGATATTCCCCATATCCTTACGTTTATACAGGATGAATCATAGGAAACGGATATTTTTAGGGAAAACAAAACTCTCGAATATTAAAAAAAAGAAACACTTTATAATGTGCATTAAAAATTTACTAAACAGAATCTTAAGCGAGTTTAAAGACTACCTTACTCATTACATATATCCCTTACTCTAGAAGAGCAAGGAGCTTTCGAAAAAAAAATCCGCTTCCTGTGATTCACCCTGTATAGTATATTTTAATTATTATTTATTTTAATTGTGTTATTATATTTATTTATTTTAACTGTACATTTTATTGTACATATATTTTATATAAAGATATTATGCGCAGATAAAATTATTTTTGTTTAATTTTAATTTTCTCACATGTATTTTTTTGGAAAAATCTAAAAACATTTCTATTTAAAAAGAAACTATTTATAATCTAGAAACAGGGATATTTAATATTTTTTTCTTTTAAAATAAAAAATATATATATATTAAATTGTGAGTACTTATTTCATTTTAACTATTTTAAATTACATTAATTCTTTAATTTTCTTAAATGATATAGATTTTAATATAACATGTTTGTTATCAATCATGTTACACAATGATAACCAGTGAGTATTGTAGCTTCAGTATCTTTCAATAAAATTTCTCTGTTTGACGTCTGGTTATTTCAGTTTATTAGGAGTTCTTGTCTTCTATGTATACATACTTTTTTACATTCGCTATGGACATTTAAACAACATTTATTTGGATCGCTTGTAAGTTTTATGTTATGACATTTCTATGCGCTGCAACAGGAGCACTGAATTTACTCGGTAGTATTAAGACCTACCCTCTATTTCTTTCTATTTAATAGCTCACGGTGGGAATTTGTCCTTTAATTCACATACTCGAGTTGCCAAGGCTGCCTTTTTTTGCCCTCCCTCTTAAAGAGCTGAGAGTTTCGTGCGCATAAAGCATTTGTTTTTATATGCCTTGAATCATACATATGTATGTGTCTAGTGTGATACTGATTCTCGCTTTGTACAAAAGGGATTTCACCTTGCACTTACCCTCCAATATGCAATTTTCCTTAGATCTACAAGAGCAGCTCCGTTTTCCGTTGTTTTAGCTTCCGTTGAGATGATGATGTGAAGTGGGATAGTAGCTAATCTTCATCGTGTTCCTATTGTAGAATTTATATAGTTTATGATGTGGTGGGAAATGTCCTACTTGTGTATCTGTATTTAGATAAAATGGTGGCGAAAAACAAATAATTCCCCGCTTCCATTTTTATTTGTCTTAGGGATGTTCGTGCTGGGTTGGCTAGTATAATACAAGGTGCCTTCAATAAGTTTCCACACTTTTTTGTATGGGCACTTTTATTGATAGTATAATCATGAAAGTCCAGTTCTCATTCGAAGTAATCTTCTCCGGCTGCAATGCACTTGTTGTACTGCTCCAACAAATTCTGGAAGACCCCATATAAGTCCTTTTGTGGGAATGTGTAAATAAAACTCGTCACTGCCTCTTTCATCTTCTCAATTATCTCATAACGACAGCCTTTAAAGTTTTCCTTGAGCTTAGGCAATATCTTAAAGTCACAAAATTTGGCCCGAACCTGCGACCGGAAGTTATATAAAAATAAGGTATGAACTATATGAAGGGTAAGGAACTGTTTGGATGCCTATCTTGATTAAATATTCTGTGACAATGCTCGAACACCCTTGGAACAAACTTCACGCACATCTTCTTTATCCTCAGTTCCTCACGAATAATTGTGTGTACAGTTCCCTCACTGACATCAAATAGTGCACTTATTGTCACCATAGAGACACAACGGTCTTTATCTATGAACTTCTTTATTCGGTAAATCACCTCCAGTGTTCTGACATCCTTACGCCTCCTACATCTCTAATCATCCCTATCAAACTATCTACCTTCCTTAAAACTCTTATGCCACTCAAAAACTGATGCTCGATTCATGCAAGATGGCCCAAGAGCAGCCGTAAGTATTCCATAATTTCTGTAGCATTTTATCCAAGATAAAAACAGAATTTCTCCGAAAGTGTCCTTACGTCCAGATTGCATTTTTTTAAAAACACTCTGACAATTGGGCTTTAGTAAGGTGTGTTCCACTTCCTGCTGTAGTTGTTCATTTGAACCTGAAATCATAAAAATTGGTTTGTCATTTCATAAGGCATATAGCAATTAAGACACCGAACTTTCAAATGTCTATGACAATTTTAAATGCCTGTACAAAAAAGTCTGGAATCTTACTGAAGGCGCCTTGTATTTTATCTGTGAATACAATTTAGTGGAACGCATCATTATACTATGATGCTGTTAGTTAAAACAAATAGCATTGGCTACCCCTTAGACTTTGTTGAATCTACTATGAATAGGAAAATTTCCAATTTTTCTAAATTTAAAGAAACTATTGTCAATAATTGTTCTATTTACCTTCGTCTACCTTGGCTAGTTTATATAAGTGACTGATTTGCCAAGCAAATCTCTTTGCTTGTACAACGGTATTATTTTGCATCGAACCCACGTATTGATTTATCAACCAGACCTATGTTGTCGTCCATTTGCAAAGATCTTCTCCCAGCCCGTAATAATTCTATTATTTTATTCAAATGTAGCTGCTACATGCACCATGCTGGGCGGACATCGCAAAGATTGGATTTTCGCTAAAAACAACACCTACCATCAAAGATTCGTTATGCAAATTTTTCACCTTCGGATGTTCTGTGTAATACATATAGTTCTGTGATTTGCGCGCACCTCATAAATAACCATGCGTGTGCCACGATTTTCAGTTCTGACAGGTTTACGATTCTGAACATGTTGCATTCACTCTTTCCTCTAAAAAAGTAAAGTTACTTGGGATTTATGTGATTCCTAGGCGATTTTTCCCTGTTTATGTTCTTTTATTTTCTCTTTTTATATTCAAACCCCCCACCCCCGCCATATTCCTGACATTTTTTTAATCGCAATTTTCTTCGATTTTCTCTGTCGAGCGAGGAACGAAACCAGATTAGCTAGTCTTTTTTCATTTGTTTTTTTTTAGCCATCATGTAAATTGGTCAATATTATGTTTTGTTTACGTGCCTCCATATGAGGTCGTTTTTTAATGTGGGCGGAAACCAGCTACATCCAAAAGAACACTCTAGTCAGTAACAAAATTTAAAAAATTATCAGTCATGAAAATTTTATCCTGCATTAACCGAGACAAAAAAAGTGTACTGCAGCATCTAAGGAACAGATATTACACTCTGATCTTGGACCGAAGGCAGCAATTATTATTTTTTGTAGCCCCAAAACAATTTTCATATATATATATATATATATATATGTATATATATGTGCGTGTGTGTGTGTGTATGTGTATATATATATTTGTGTATATATATATATATATATATATATATATATATATATATACGTGTGTGTGTGTGTGTGTGTGTGTGTGTAATGGACACGGTCTTTGCTAATCAAGCCAGAGCTGTGCCCTCGTGCTTTGAATCGTCCAGGTTTGCATTGTGAGGGTTCTGGCAATGATCCTGTTGGATCGGTAGAGGGCTAAGTTGTACAGCGGCGCATCTCCGATCCTGCTCGTTGAACATTGTGTCACTTTCAGACATGATAGAAGGCTCATATCGCGCTTGAGATTTTACACAACTGGCCAACCAGTAGATCGGTATTCTATCAAATGGAAATGGAATCATGACATCTTTTCTAGAGCGACAATTTTATCGTTTCATTCTATATATGATAGTTTGAAATAATGTTTAAAACACAAAAGTCAAGTATTAAGCTTTAATTGTGCTCTAAACAGAGACATTTATTTAGAACGTGCTCCTGTCATATAAAAGAACTTACTGTTGATTATATATGTCCGGCATTACTGCTTGTGCTGTGAAAATGAATTTAAACTT
This sequence comes from Euprymna scolopes, assembly GCF_053919585.1. NCBI lineage: Eukaryota > Metazoa > Mollusca > Cephalopoda > Sepiida > Sepiolidae > Euprymna > Euprymna scolopes. The sequence goes on from NC_136483.1 coordinate 153,471,591, forward strand.
AAAACGGACAATTGTACTTTAAACAGAAACATTAATTTCAAACGCGCCCTTGTCATTTTAAATAACCTACTGTTGATTTTATAGGTCGGGATTTTCGACTTTTGTCGTAATAAAACTCCCCAAATTCATTTGTAAGGTAAGGCTGCGTAAGGTGTTAACTTTGGTCAAAATCGTCAGTTCCTTCTTACATCGGATTATTTCGATGACATTACGATATAAACGTTATCTAAGACACATAAAGCACTATTCGTGTGAAATTTCATAAAAAGCGGCCCAACCGCTTTTTAACCCATAAAGAATGAACTTCCAGACATACACACAAAGAAACACACACACGGTTACTTTTATAGAATAGTCGAGATATTAGATTTAATTACAATTATTCTCGTCTTTCATTCTGAATTTCTGGCCTTGAATTTATTTTAACCAACAGTTTCATTGTCATTGGACTCTATTGGTTTTATGCGCTGCCCATTTTATAGTATGTTATTCCATATTCATGCAATTTTTCTTTTATATTAAGTTGACAAGAAAGTTCTTGCGGAATTTTAAATTTTGATTTCAAATGATTTATTTCCAAATAAGTTTTTTCTATACTATATTTACTTTATATATCATTTTAAAGAACGCATTTCACGCTATCTAATCGTTTTAATTACAAGGGTCTGCAGAACGTTGAATACAAAATGGGGGAAAAAAATAAAACAATTTTTTATTTCCATTCAAGTAAGGCTGAAAAAATGCTGAAACAGCTCGCGGTATCAACGAAGCGTTTGGCTCAGGAACCACTACTGAACCCACAATACAATTGTGGTTTCAGAAATTTCGTAATGGCGACGAGAGTCTTGAAGATGATAATCGTAGTGGTCGGCCTTCGGATATTGACAACCGTCAATTAAGGACCTTAGTTGAAGCCAGTCCACGAACAACTGCTTAGGAAGTTGATTCTGTAGTATGCGTAACGTTTACGACGATTACCACCCACTTGAGAGAGATTGGAAAGATTATAAACGACTTTATAAATGGATGCCTCATAAATTGAAGAAGAACCAAAAAGAAACGCCGTTTTAATGAGTCATCTACGCTTCTTTTACGCAACAAGAACGACCGATTTCTGCGCCGGGATGTGACTTGTGATGAAAAGTGGGTACTTTACGACAAACGCTAAACTCAGTGGTTAGACGCTGCCGAATAACCCCGACATTTCCCGAAGTCAGAGTTGCACCAAAAGAAACTCATGCTGACTGTTTGTTGATCTGCGACCGGTCTCATCCATTAGATTTTTTTTTTTTTGAATGCAAGCAAAACCATTACGACGGAGAAGTACTGTCAACAAATTGATGAAATACACCAGAAACTTCGACAACAATACTCAGCATTAGACCAATTCTCATCTATGGCAATGTTCGACCTTGCAGAACGTGAACAAATTTGGCTACGGAAATCTGCCTTATTAAGCCCTTTCATCTACCGACTACAACTTTTTCAAGCATTTCGACAAAGTTCTGCTTAGAAAATTTAAGCGATATGAAAAACGCCTTCAGAGACTTCATTGCCACCAAAACGCAAGATTTTCACGTTTTTTGGCATAAATACACTTGTTTTGTGTTGGCAAAGTGTATTGATTCAGATGGTGCTTATTTCGATCAATAAATTTTTGCTTGAAACGAGAATTTAAAAGTTAAAAACCATAAAAACTTTCTTGTTAATCTGAAATAGTAGTAGATAACATATGTAGAGATTTAATATGAATTATTCACATCAGTATTCATGAATTTCAATTTTAATCAACCATTGTATTGTCAACGGATTCTATTGGTTTTATGCACTGCTCGTTTATATTCCACCATTTTTAAATTGCTTATGTGAATAACTTTGAATGTTTTTCTACTCAAATTTAAAACATTCCCAGTGAAATTGTTTCTTTTTAAATAGACTGCAAAAAATTGTTGGTCTCCCGACAAAAGGAGGGTGGACTGTAAATTCACCGTTGTCTGTTCGTCCGTTCGTCTGGTCGCATTTTATCAATAACTACGCCTTGGAATTTTTTGAAATTTTGCACAAGCATTACACATGGTATGAGTAAATAAATAACTGAACGGATTTTCCGGGAAAGCTCCAGTTGCCTCCCCCCCGGGGTGCTTTTCGGATTAAAATAGCTAAAATTGACACTTTTGTGCTTATTAAAAACACTACTACCTTGGATTTTTATAAAACTTTTTGAAGAGTTGTAACTAACTGATTTCTACATAAGCGATAACTCTTGGGTGTGCTCCAGGGGCTCTTTTAGGGTTAATAAAAGAAACTCCATTTTTGGGACTATTTTAACATATTAGTCCAAAACTTTCTGTGTATGTCTATTTACCAGTTTTCTATGGTGCTGAACTCAAATTTAAATATGTTAAGTCCTTGGGGACTTTTGGAGCTAAATGGGGGCAAATGATGGACTTGTCATTTCTTTTTTTTTGCATAGTGCAGAACTTTAATTTACATATGTTAAGGCCTAAAACTTCACAGTTCTTTCATTTTCACCAAGATTTGACATCCCCTGGGGACTTTTAAGGATAAATTAGGGGGGGGGGCAAATGCTGATCTTAGTCATTTTTTATGCCTCATTCACTGTGCATTCACGTGGGACCATGCATGGTTCACTTCGTTTACTTTAAAATTCTGCAACATTGTTTTTTTCCTCTGACGAGAATAGTTTATCTTTGAAAAATCAATAAATTCACAGTCGATATTTTATATTCACTGTCTTTAACATTCGATCATTTAATGCATTTAAGTGGTTTTCCAATTTTATTTTCAATAATTCAATATTTATTTTTATACGTAACATGGACTAGTGTTCTAATTTTCAAGTTAATATCTGCGTTAGTCTGCATATATTCACCACAATGTTAAGTGCGTGTCAAAGTTCAAGGTATCTTGAGATTGGTTATCGATTTCTCATTTACTGCAAAATAATTGGACTTCCTTGCACACATCATTTCCGTTGGAATCATCTCGATCATTCCCGATAACCCAATTATTATCTCGATGGTCGATATTCCAGCCGAAATATCAAATAAATCGACAATTATATTAGCATGTTTAATATTCCTAACAGTTTGCATTCAAGTAAAGTAGTACCGTTCAATTCATTCCAACGTCTGCGATATTTGTAATAATTCATTAGAAGACCATTGCGTATTTAGGTATATTGAATAATTATATTTTTAACTACACAAATCCCTTTGTCAGCGGCGTCACTTCTATTGCCTAGATATATCATCTTTATCTATCTTCGACCAATTTACAGCAGTATGATTACAATGTAATCACATCAGAATATTTTTGACTTTAAATATATATGCTTGTAAACAATTGGGGGTTAAAAAGTTTCCTCCGTTGTAAAAAGTCTGTCTGTAATAGATTATGAGGACAGTATACAAATTCTGAGCCGTGTACGAAATGACGCCACCGTTAATAAAAAGGGGAAAAAATGGACTATAAAGAGAACGTGTGGACAGACCGGATGACGTTCGACAGAAGAGAGGTCAGAGAGACGGACCACAATCATGTTTTATTCGAGAAAGTACCCTGAAATATATGTCGTTGTTACTAAAAAAAAATAGTCGAGTTATTACTTGTTCTATGTTCCTTGAGACGTACTCTGCCTCAACGGATCTTGATGTGTAAAGGAAATATATGTCGTTTCAACTAAAAAACAGAGTCGAGTTATTACTTGTTCCGTGTTCCTTGCGACGTACTCTGCCTCAACAGATCTTGGTGTGTAAAGGAAATATATGTCGTTGTAACTAAAAAAAAGAGTCGAGTTATTACTTGTTCTATGTTCCTTGCGACGTACTCTGCCTCAACGGATCTTGGTGTGTAAAGGAAATATATGTCGTTGTAACTAAAAAAAAAAGAGTCGAGTTATTACTTGTTCTATGTTCCTTTCGACGTACTCTGCCTCAACGGATCTTGATGTCTAAAGGAAATATATGTCGTTGTAACTAAAAAAAAAGAGTCGAGTTATTACTTGTTCTATGTTCCTTGCAACGTACTCTGCCTCAACGGATCTTGATGTGTAAAGGACATATATGTCGTTGTAACTAAAAAAAAGAGTCGAGTTATTACTTGTTCTATGTTCCTTTCGACGTACTCTGCCTCAACGGATCTTGATGTCTAAAGGAAATATATGTCGTTGTAACTAAAAAAACGAGTCGAGTTATTACTTGTTCTATGTTCCTTTCGACGTACTCTGCCTCAACGGATCTTGATGTGTAAAGGAAATATATGTCGTTTCAACTACAAAAAAGAGTCGAGTTATTACTTGTTCTATGTTCCTTGCGACGTACTCGGCCTCACCTGATCTTGGTTTGTAAATGAAATATATGTCGTTGTTACTAAAAAAAAGAGTCGAGTTATTACTTGTTCTATGTTCCTTGCCACGTACGGATCTTGGTGTGTAAGCATGTGTAACAGAAAATGCTTTGATGAGTGTAAACTGAATGTAAAAAAATAACTTCCAACTTTATCATTTTTACGTATTGTGATAAAAAAAAATTCGATGTGTATATTATTAACATAAAGTAGCGATCTAGGTATTGTGCCTGGGTATTTCAATTTCTTTCTTTGTTTAGCCTTACTGCATTATAACTATTGATTATTAAGAAAACTATCTGTAAAAAAGGTCCTTAAAATATACGCTACTAAATATTTGCTTTTGATGGTAATTAACTACGATTCATATATTAAAATTACATATTACCCTTATTGGCATAAAACATGAGAAATAATGCTTTTAAACCCAAATAAATAATTTTCATGCCGAATATACTTTGTATCCACTTGATTGCAAATTATCGAAAGGGCTAATTAGTTTCATAAATATTTACACAACAGTTGTTTATGCTATTGCGTTGTTAATTTCTTTAAAGTTACATAAAAAAAAACACGTATCCAAAAAAGAGACATAGTGTGTAGACTTACGTGAGCATAGAACTTGCGAAATGACACCGTAAAATTTACCGCCTGAATAAAGTAAATTCTGCCTATCCGTTTTTTTTTTAAACTATTCATTTTTTTTAAATTATTTTCGCACGAACACGTTATTCAATTAAATCGACAATATTTTTAACGAATTGTTCAGATTATTCGAACTAATTGTCTCGTCTTGCGTGTTATTTTCATGTACGTAAAAAAAGAAATCCTAAATCCAACGATACACTCGCAAAAAGTCCGAGCTTATATCAGCTGAAATGTCGTGAAAATAAAAACTGAACATATCGGAATTTTACAAATAATACGAATTATAAATTTTCATCTAAAAATCCAGAAACACATTATTGTTCTTACGTATGTTTAATCATGTCAATACATAACGGATTTGAAATATTTATGGTAATGCAATTTTAAAAGTTCCCCTTGTGTTCCTTATGAGAACAAGAACATCTTAAGCTTTTCCGCTAGTAAATTTTGTTATATTTGGTGAGTGTCAGATAAAGATAAAAAAAAATGTTTATCTGATTGTTCAAATTCTTAATATTTTTGTAAATATTTTATATTAAATGATATTTCAAGCGGCAGCTGTTCTTATTTATCTATTGTTAGCTGAACAGTTCACCATCAAACGAACAGCTGAGATGTAAACAAAACTTTAATTTCTATTTTATCGCACAAAAACGATCAACAAAATTGATAAATACAAAAATAACTATTACATTTTTGTGTAATCAGCGTCTCTAAAGAAAGGTAAACGTAGTTGACAAAAAAAAACACACACACACAAAAAAAATTATTAGACGTGTTTTTACTCAGTTGGTTTGTGAATTGAGTGTTGTTAAAAGCGAGTCTGTTCTAAATTCCTGATTCTGATATAATTACGGATTTAGATTCTTTTCAATTTTCTAAATATTTGGTTATAGTGTATATTTTTATTCCATAGCCCTTGAGCCCCTGAAGGGATATAGGCCATCTACAACTTTGTAGATGCTTTTGTAGCGAATTGTTCTTTTTACAGGGTGAGGGTGCTGGCCCCACGCTCAACTTTCCCAGAAGGTACTTACAGCGCCTAGCTTCCCAAATGGTAACTCATCTAGTATTGGCCAGGCTCAACGTTGCTTAACTTTGGTGGTCTGTTGAGAACCGGTGTGTCAACGTGATTGTGCCGTACTTTATTTTTACTAGATTATCGTACAACCCCCAAATTGCGTGGATATATTTGAGCAAAAGTAAAGGTATTCTTATTAGCGTGCTTACACTATTGGAATACATCTATCTATTTTATATTTTTCTTAATTTTTCTTCGTAATTGAATGAAAAATAAAAATAAATTGCAATTATTAAGAGAATTACAATATAAATTACTAGTGCAATTACTATTATAGGTACGGCAAAAAATATGGAAAAATAAACAAGTAGTTGCTGTTTTCATAGCGAATTAATATCTATTAAAATGAGTTATTCGTATACAACTTGTTTTTGCAGACATATGAAAGCCTGGATTTTATCATATAAAAAGCAGATTAATATAAAAATTTTCTACTGTTTTTAATAGAATTTTAAATAAAAAAAATTCCAAAACCACACCATTCATCGCCATTTTTGTCACGATCGATAAAATATTAAAATATTTTTAAAGGGTTTTGAACCAAATAATTCTTTTTCAACTAAATAAGATTTAGAATTATTGCCTATTAGTATATGCACACTACTATAATATAAGTACCTGAATTTAAAATAATTCCGACTTCTTATATCACTCTATATATTTGCGTAGCGAAATTAAAAAGAAATAGTAGTTTAGAATTAAGAACGGAGGCAGAGATAAGACTAAATAAACTATATTAAGCAATGTATTTTTAACGTTTGATTTAAAAATTAAGTGAAGAGTTTAATTTTATTTCAAAAGCGATTCATATATATATACATATAATTACTTAATTCACTCACATAAAATTAATATACGAAAGTATAGATTTATGCATAAACTTTAAGTATTTACTTCAAAAGTGCTCAATACGTAGGTAGAACTAGTTAGTGATTCATAAAATATATATGGCGATTAAGCTACACTAAATATTCCGCGGCGTTTCATCCACTCTAGGACTCTTCAGGCTTATGCATAAGCCTGAAGAGTCCTAGAGTGGATGAAACGCGGAATATTCAGTGTAGCTTAATCTCCATATATATTTTATAAATTACTATATATATACATACATATATATACATATATATATAAAATATATATATATATATATATATATATATATATATATATATATTGCCTACAAAACCCCGGAAGTTAAGTTAGGATGAGATTTGCAAGTATCAGATGGGCGAACATTTTGAGAATACCAGACGCCGTATGTGTAAAAAACAACTCCTGTATTTAGTATCACGTTTATGTCACATTGATTCAACAAGAAATTGCCGAAAGAAATTGTCGTATATTTAGCAAAATGCGAAGTTATTTATCGATTTTTTTTTTACTCTCGATTCTTTAAAGCTTTTCCTATTTAATAGTATATTATCAATATTGGGCTTACTAAAAAAAAAATAATAATTTATTTTTCAAAGATTTAAAAGTAGTGTTTTTAGCAAAAATAATGAAAATGTATCAATTTCTGCTAATTTGAAAGATAATAATTATTATTTACATACTCAACAAATTTAACACTTCAAAACACAAAAGTTAAAAAAGAAATCAGAATAAAAATTCGGATTTTCAACCTTAAAATCTGATACGTGCGCAGTGTTTTGTTTTTGTTTGTTTTATCTATAACACTACAATTCCCCACGACACAATAAATTTACCCAGTTTCGGCTTATTATTTTAAACATATTTGTACTAACAGATAAAGAAATCGAGTTTGTAGGCAAGAAATATATATATATATGTATACATACATATATATATATATATATATATATATATATATATATGAGCAAACAGTTAATAAAATATGTTAAAAACATTTTGAAATGAGTTAAAAACATATTTAATCTGAAAAGGAAAAACTAGATAAATGGATAGTCCTTAATCCGCGGAGTTTCGAAGAAATACTCTCCTTCTCATCAGAGAGTAGGAATTAGCAAAATGCGGGATCGGATTTTGCATGCAGAAGTATTTGATGAAACAGCAAGTAAGTCAAAGATCTTACTTGAAAACAAAATAAGTTAAGCAGAGGGAATATGGTAAAGAAAAAGGTGATTACATATGAATAGATAGTATGGTGGAAGACAAAAAATACAGTGACGGTAAAATCCAAATGTAAAACTTCAAGAAAGTTTAAAAAAATTTCCATTTGTACAAGTAATATATTTGTACAATTATATATATATATATATATATATATATATATATATATATATATATATATATATATATATATATCGAGCATACAAAAATGGAATATTATAAATTTATTCTTCACTTAATAATCTGTAAAAAAAATTCGCATTGATTAGGCAATAACTTGATTTTTAATAGATTTTTAAAGAAAGACTCCGTCAAAAATACTTAATCGCTTCTTCCGTTTTGGCCCTGTGTATACTAATAATACTACTATCTATATAACAGTTAAAATTACAATTGTTAATTGTATACTACTAATACTACTATCTATATAACAGTTAAAATTACAATTGTTAATACAATCATTATTAAAATTACTATGGGAATCACAATTGCTATTCCAATTAATATTATTCATACCATTACAATTGCTATAACTATTACAATTGATAATCCAGTAAAATTTTTAAATTACTATTGCTATTAAAATTCCTATTAAAATTACAAATAATATGACAAAAAAAATTCTGTTAAAATTACAGTTAAAATTGCCATTAAATTGATATTACTATTACTATTAAAAGTACGACCAAACGTACTGTTATTTTAAAAATTAAAATTATTATAAGAATTACTAATAAAATCACTATTATAATCAAAATTACTAATACTATTAATATTAACATAACAATTACTATTTACTGTTGCAATTACAATTACACTTATTATTACTATTATTATTATTATTATTATTACAAATAATAGCACAGTTAATTAAATTACTTTTACTATTTCAATTGCTATTACACTTACAATCTTTTTTACAATTACTATGACTATTAATTACTATTAACTATTACAATTAATAGAACATTTACTATTATTAGTAATTGTCTGTATTTTTGAGATGAGGTGTTTTCATTGATTGAGATTGTCGGACTGACTTCCTCATCTTGGTTGTTATTGTGACAACGTTTCGGCCGTTTTGCCCTCCGGCCTTTGTTTTGTATCGAACTGGGGAATCGTTTGTTAGGAGTCTCGAACCCAACCCTTTATTATTATTACGGGGGTACCGTGTTCGGACTCCAGCTAGGGTTTGGGACATAGTTTTTAATGTTACTTTTTCACTGCCTTCGTTCAGGATTGAACTTAGCACCTTTTGGGTAACTGTAAACTTTGATACAACGTCTAGGACCACTCGGCCATATGTCACTAGGACAATTCTTAGTTGGTTTTTGTTAATGTTAAACCTATGTTGTTATTCAAGGTTTTCTTTCTCTATCATAGGTGTCCAAATTGCATTCAGCTCTATGCTTGATTTGCTCAGTAGGTTGTTATGTCCGAGCATATCAGCTGTTTTTTTAAAAGTTTTCTCACTTTCCAGTGGGTCTCTCTGTTTATTATTTTTACTTCATCCCATAGGGGGCGATGGTCCCCCCTCTCCATCCAGACATGGTTGGCTATACCCGATTTTTCCGTCTCCCCTTTAGTTACCGCTTTTCGGTGTTCTTCCACCCTTACTTTAAGGGGGCGGCATGTTTCACCCTTGTAAACCTTTCTGCAACTGCATGGGATGGAGTATATGCAGTTTTTGGTCATGTTCTCATCCATGCGAGGCTTCACTCGTACCAGGTGTCGTCTTAGTGTTGACTCGCTTTTGAATACCGTCCTGATGTTTTAGGGGGCACATATTCTCTGAATCTTTTCGGAGATGCCTCGTATGTATGGTAGGCAGACCGTTGGAGGTTTTTGGGTTTCATTCTCCTCTCTTATACTATTACCACGTCTGGTGGATAGTATGCTATCGGGGTAGTTGTTACGACGGAGGGTATTCTTCAACCTGACCATTTCTTGGTGGTATGTAATGGTGCCGCTACTCATTGTCTCTGCTCGATGTTGTAAGCAGCGTGCGATTCCATGTTTGATACTATATGGGTGATGGGAGTTGAAGTTTAGGTATTGTCCGGTGAAGGTAGGCTTGTCTTAAACCCATGCCCTGTGCGTGATATGAGTATATCAAGGAAGGCCAGTTGGTTATCTTTTTCTTTCTCCATTGTGAACTGTATCGATGGTCTTATTGAGTTCACATGGTCTAGGAGAGCCTGGATGTCTTCCTGATGGGGCCAGAGTATGAAGGTGTCATCAACGTATCTTAGCCACATGGTGGGCTTTAAGGGATCTGAACCTAAGGCCATGTCTTCGAAGTATTCCATGTATATGTTCTCCATCACTGGTGATAATGGCGAGCCCATAGCTAGTCCCTCCTCTTGTCGATATAGATCAGTACCCATTCTGAAGTAGGTTGTTTCTATGCAGAATGTCAGCATTTTCATTTAGTTTGGCAATGGTACACATGTGCGCTCCTCTATGGAGAGGTCCACAGCTAGTTTGTCTTTAATTACTGCTAGTTCCTCACTAGTTGGGACTTTAGTGAACAGGCTAACCACATCTAGGCTTACCATTTGGTTTGTACTGATGGGTGCTCCCTTGATCAATTCCGTGAAATGGGCAGAATTCTTTACATGTGTTGCTGAATGCAATTTGGACACCTCTGATAGAGAGAGAGAGAGAAAACCTTGAATAACAACATAGGTTTAACATTAACAAAAACCAACTAAGAATTGTCCTAGTGACATATGGCCGAGTGGTCCTAGACGTTGTATCAAAGTTTACAGTTACCCAAAAGGTTCTGAGTTCAATCCTGAACGAAGGCAGTGAAAAAGTAACATTAAAAACAGAGAATCAGCAACTATGTCCCAAAGCCTAGCTGGAGTCCGAACACGGTACTAGGAGTTCGAGACTCCTAATAAACGGTTCCCCAGTTCGATACAAAACACCTGACGAAGGCCGGAGGGCAAAACGGCCGAAACTTTGTGACAATAACAACCAAGATGAGGAAGTCAGTCCGACAATCTCAATCAATTTACTATTATTATTACAATTACGATTAATATTATAATTACTATTACTATTAAAAACTTTATTATATTACAATTCTGATTACATGTAATATCAGAATTACACGTGCAATTACTATTTAAATTTTTATTGCAATTGCAATTATACCTACAATTATTTTTACAATGACATTTACACTTATTATTACTATTACAATTACTATTACTATTACAATTTCACTACAATTGTTCTTATAAATACTAACTATTTTCATTAGAATTACTATCACAATTACAATTACTATTGAATTTACTAACCTCAGTACAAACCTCATCAGAAGGAGAAAACATACCTAACCGCACGCACGTTTAACAAACATAGTTTTCTGAATACATTCATGTAAACAATAATAGAATCATTTCCAATCACTAAGAGTTCTCAAACAGGTGACTGTTAGAAACTACTGAGCTGACAACAACCGGTGGTCTATCATAGAGTCTGGGAGACAACAACTTTTCTTTAGAGTTTTAGCTGTTCTGATAATCTTGGCAGATTAATTTTCGTTATCGTAACAGTCATTTACCATGTTTTTCTCGCTGGCAACGATTATTGGTCTTTACTGGCATATAGTTGGCAATAAGCTGTCCCAAGGTCTTAGTGCTTTCGCACTTATCCAGTGGAAGTCTGGTTAGTGCTTTTCCTTCTCGGTCGTTTCATTCTCTTTTAGCATTTCAACTGTTTGGTGTGGTGTTAGTCGATGTTTAAACTATAATTTCTGTTTGGTGAGGGAGGGTAGTGAACCAAACATTTTGCTGTTTAAGTTTACTTGATTCGATACTGTGTTACTCCCGTCTTTTAGTATCACATCTGTATCTGTGTCTATCTGTCCATTAGTTTTGTCGCACATAATGATTAGTTTCCCCATTTAATATTTCCTTAAAGATTTCAGCTGTTTTAAGCATTGCCGTCTGTTGTATAGCTTCAGTCTTCCCATTGATTTCAATTTCTCATAGTCGATTTATTTAGAACTGTTACTAGTGTTTCTACAATTATTAATATTGTTATATTGATTCACTTCATGTTCAATATTTCTTTCATTTGTTTTGTAAGTTTCGTTTATCTGTTTCTTTAATCTTCACACTGTCGTCTACCGGAACGGCAAAGTCTACAATTTAGCAGATTTTCCTTCCTTGATTAATATTATGACGATGATCTCTTTCTTTGAATGAATTAATCTGTCTGTAGCTTTATGTTTTTTTTTAAGGATTCTGTGGTTTTTGTATTTCAGTACTCTCTTCGTTTAATGTTTTTTGTAACGTAGTCATTATATATAAACACTCGGAATCCACTCGTTGTATGCAGTCAATCGTAGGAGACAAATACGAGGGAAGAATCGACTCCGTTTTTCAGTTAAAACTATAGACATTTATTTCCAGGTACTTTCAGAATAACGGCGTGTATCTTGTTTTAAAATCTTCTCGTACTTCAATGTGCTTAATAAGACTCTGCTGTGTCGAACACGTTGTACTCTGTCTTTGACCTGCAATGTCAAGACTACGTCTTTCCTTGTCGCTCCCAGAGAATATGTGTAACACGTATACTTCTAACCTTCTCAGACCACGTTTTTTAAAAATAATCTTTTTCTTTCTTTCGTCATCGCTGTGATGTCACCTCGCCACAGCGTAATCATTTACATACGTTGACTGTAGGACAGCTACTGCTGCCGTCCGCACTCTCTCACATGTGTGCCATTTATTCACAAGTTCGAGACTCAGTCGTTTACAGAGCACCCCGTGCACTGCTTCCGAACAGTGAAACGTGTTTGAATAATAAAATGTTCACGTCTTAGAAAGACATATGTGTATAAGGACGTAAAATAGACATTACATCATGTTTTTTGAAATTTCCATTGCTATTTTAAACAGAATGTGTTGTTTTCCAACTAAATATATCCTACTTGCTGCAACTTCATTTTTATTTTTGCAGTTAATATATAAGCATTGTAATATTAGCGGAGGACACCCGTCTTTTTCCGGTCGTAAAATACGCTTAAATATGATATTTTAATCTGTCCAGATTTCGTATATGTAATTTTAGAGTCGTGATTCCAAAAGAATAAAAACAATGGATTTGGGTGCAATCAGCTAGAATCGAAACCGAAACGTGACATTACCACTGTACCAACGTGACACGTATATAAATTCATTAAAAATCAACTAAGATGAATGTAGAAAATGTATAACGATTTTTTTCAATTTTGACTCCTTTTTGACCCCTTAAAACTATTTAAACCGGCTAGAGATCTATAAAAGAACTGCTCATTAAAATCCAATCATTTGAAGCCCCTAGCGACGCTCTGCGACTTTTTGTTTTGGAACAGATAGGGTTTGAAAATATAGATACAGTCATACAGAATATATAGCCTTTAGATGTAAACTTTGTATTCAAGATAAAGCTAAAAGTATGTATATTCGACATTCCTACCGGTTTAGCTTAACGTGCGATAATTGTTTTGTCTCCCTCCAAACAGTCTCTACTGAGAAAGGTTTGTGCCCTCTCATTTTGGAGGGGGATTGGGCTTATAATTATCGTCTGAGGTGTTCTCATCCTTGACGGACTAGCGAGATATAGATAAATATTTAACCACACACATTTTTATACATTACGCTTTTATTTAGTTTATCATAAAAACATACTTTTTAAAGTTTGGGGATTTTCTTTATTCTTAAAACAATTGCTGTTTTAATTTACTGTAAATTAATGAGTGTAAATAGGTTTTCCATTCATTGTATCTAAAATAAATATCGATTTTATTTTGATTCATTTTAAAAATAAAGACATTATGAAGGTAGTCTTCAACCACGTCTGTTTTTAATGTGCTGAAAGTTCATCTGCACATAAAAAGCGAAAATTTGTATGCATGCATGTATGTATGTGTGTGTTTGTGTGTCTCGCATAAACCTTCGACACAGGCCACATATTTTCGCGAAATAGGTATAATTTTCAAGCCCGAACCTTCGCCCGACAAATATCGAAAAATTGGCCCAAAACATTGATTCCTTCACCCTAAAATAACCATTTTTGTACAGGGAGGGGGTAGCAAAAAACCGCCCTCTTATGACAAGATGGCTTCTACGCATGCGCAAACGACGTCGGAAAATGATTTAGGTTAAATATTTAAAACACCGACCCAATTTCGTTAACGTCCTCTTTGCTCAGTTGATTAGAGCGCAGCGTCATTATGTAATGGTCGTAAGTTCGAATGGTGGTGTGAGATGTTTTTTCTTTTTGTTTCGATTTCTAAAGTTTTAATATTGAACGTTCTATGTTTTTTTTGTTTTTATTTTTCGGATTTTTGAAACAAGTTTTAACGTCCGTTTTTCTGTTTTTTTTTTCCATCGCATTCGTGTTTTCTTTTTTTGTTTTTGTTTTTCAGATTTAAAGAAATTTTAACATCGTTCGTTTGCCTTACGTTAGTTTTTTTTTTCGATTTTTTAAAGTTTTAACATTTTTTTAATATATAATATTTAAACAGGGTGATTACTTCGCTTATTCTTCTGTTTTGATTTATCCCCTCCGCCCGAGCACACACACCTCCAAACACCCGAGCAGGTAGGCTACACATAAAGCGGCACTAGTATGCAACAAGAATATAAATGTCTTAGATTAGAAGGACCAAACAACGACATAAAAACATAGTATCGGAACAGATAGTACATTTAGTGCCTAGATTATACCAACGAAGTGTAAAACAAAATGCTGTGAATAAGGGTATTTCTGTTAATAATTGAATATCATTTTATAGAAATAGCTCCGGAGAAGACATAATGCCATTTAATGTAAAAAGCTAATAAAAAAAATAAAACATACTACTTTAATATAGAACTACAAACTAACAAACGATAAGTGTTAGATCGATAAATATCAACCCAGGAAACATCAATTCTCTCACTTGTGCCAGATATACAGTGTTCTGAGATTTGGGAAAATCTATGTGATCCTTTTTTCGTCCAGAAATTTTCAATTAAGGGGTCAAAGTTCAACGATTTGACCTTTGAGAACTCTACCAACCTCCTCCGACAATTTTGGGTCAAAACACTTGAAATGTTAGATATAGGCTCCTTGGGCATGGATCTAACTTAATAACTTTATTTGAGCCTAAAATAATAAATGCTAAGGGGTCATAATAGGAGTAAAATTTAAAAAAATTGACCGCTTTTTTTTTTTGCTCAACATACACCTCCAAATACTCGGGAAACGCCGTGCACCCATGCTAGTAGTTAACTAAAGATGATCATCCAATAAGAAAACCGAAAAAAAACAATAAGGAATTAATTAAAATGAATGTTAAAAGAATATGCAAAATAGCTAGATGTTTTGCTCGTGAATGAAATTCAAGAACCCATATATAAGAAAAGTGTATGATCTTTTTCAATAAATAGGAAAGAAGGGGTTTATATGAATATCAATACACATAAAAGAAAAACGAATTCATAGGAGTATAGATAGATAGATAGATAGATAGATAGATAGATTAGTTTAGTTATACCGCTTGATTTAATTTTCATGGAAATGCCTACATACGAAACGTTGTCAAATATTTGGATACATCTTGGCCTTTTGGCCAATATCAAAGTGTTTCAATACGTGTTCCCCGCCTAGGTGTGGAGCGCACGGTTCCGGGCTTTGCGTTGGACTCCCGCCCCTTTCCAATCTTACTTTCCTCCAAAGACCCCCAACCTCTAAAAACCACAATTTGTTCTTTCCCCCCTTCCTCGAAATCCACCCATCTAAGAGGAAATCTAATATAACACTAACATCTCCCCCTCTCACCACCAATTTTTTTCTTTTCTTCCCTGTCTAGGATACAACCCTCTTTCATTAAAAGGCTGGCCGAAAAAAACCTGATTCCTTTACAAACCAGAGTGGAACAGGTTGTCTAGCATTTTAGACGGGGTTTTTATTTTTAATTTTTAATTTTCCCACACTCTCGACACAACTGAAATAATTAATATTGTTATCTTTTTTTATTTGTTTTTAATGAACCAATGATTGTAAATGAATATTTTCTTACATGTTGCGATTTCATTGGATCAACGTTTCGACAACATTTCAGCGTTTTACATTAATTGTCCAGAAAATTCCGACGATAGCACGATCCTTTTTCTGTATGAGTACCAAATTTTTTAATAGGAGTGCCATCTTTATATAGAGCACATCGACACTTGTTATATAAAAAGTGTCATTATTCGTGGCATTGATATATGCATGCAAAATCTATTCTTTTCTAAAGTCGGGATGAAAATTTCGCACATTACTTTTATTCGATACCGTGCGCAATTGTTTCAAGCTACTTAACAGAATTGATGGATTATTTAATTGAAGAAGTGATATTGATAGTTTTTCAACTATCTAAGGTTACCAAACTGTATCGACATGATGGATGAAACTGTCAAAACGTTCAGAATTTTCTAATTTAACCAATCAAGTTCGTTTTATCCTGCTCGGCACTTCACTCTAGAAACTAAAAGCGTTTTCATTATGGATTTTTCTTTGGTCTAACCAAACTGTTTCTCTCGTTGGGATCGGGTGTGGCGGAAACGCGATAAATATGAAAAAAATATCAGACTTTATAAAACAACGCCGCATCTGCAAAATTGTAAAAGAAATTGTCTTGTCAATTTAGTTAAGCCATTTGTGGTGGCTTTTTGTTATGGTTCCAAACGTTCCAACCACAGTGGGAATCACCTTGACTTCATTACATTTCCAGAGTCTAATTAATTCCCATTTTAGATTAAGCCATTAATGGTGGCGTTTTCTGTTATGATCCCAAGCTTTTCAATTACAATAGGACTCACCTTGATTGTCATCCAGTACGAGGTGTTGATATTATTTTATTATTGTTTCATAATATTCTTAACTTTGTGATGTTTTTTATTTTTATTTTTTACTTTTATTCATTTATTTATTTATTTATTTATTTATTTTAGACATTTATGCTATGCATTAACACTTTCGCTGTTCGCAACGGGAAATCTTTTTGTAAGAGTGTAAAAGAAATTGTCTTGTCAATCTTTTTGTTATGGTTCCAAGCGTTCCAATCACAGTGGGAATCACCCTGACTTCTTTACATTTCCAGACTCTAACTAATTCCCATTTTAGATCTTGGTATTTATTAATTTTTTCTAGTTCTTTCTCTCGCACTCTGGTATCGAAAGTACAAGCTACCTCAATGATTGAGCAAGTTCTCTTGTTTTTATTCAATAAAATTATGTTAGGGCTGGATGTTCAAGGTCTGTATGCGCATATCCCAATGAAGTTTGACATTGTCGTTGTATTATTATTATTATTATTATTATTATTATTATTATTATTATTATTACTACTACTACTTTCCACACATCGGAGATTAGTAGTCTTCCCTGGAGTTTGCATTAAAAAAAACTTCCCATGTCCCCGTTACTTTTTGCCTCTTACGATAATCTGCGCTTGATAAACAGGTGCTTCTCATTGCTTCTAGCTGACAAGGAGCATTGTTTTTCATTGAAAATCATAATAAATACTTTTATTAATTTATTTACATATTTATTTACTTAAGATTTTATCATTATCATTGTAAGTGATCGTTGGCTGACAATAACAAGTAGTGTTTCCAATGAGTTCGTGAGGGAACGAGTATCCCCAAATTTCCAACGCTCTCTTTCTCTTTCGATAACCCTTGTAAATCGTTGTGCTTTATCTAACTAGCTGTTTACCATTAGTTTCTCCTTGGCAATTGCTCTGGGTTTTCTTTGGAAAGGTATAACACGCACAATTATATCCTTGCGATTGATAAAATAAAACCGTTAGCCATACTGTTGCATCATCTATGAAGCAGATGTGTAAACCAATATATGAAATAGAATCTGCCTTCCGGCATTTGCCTTATATAGTACAACCCTGGCATACGGCATTAAAAATTAGTAACAAAATAGAGCACAGTATATAATATACATGGATATAATAAAACAACATTATAAAAAAAACTGTAAGGCAGGGAAAATACCGTAACCAGGGGCCGGATAAACATCGCATTCCACATCATAACCTGAAAAGAAAAACATATCCTAGAGCCACTGTATCAAGGGGTTCTACTAAAATAAAAAAAATATAAAGACACCATTTGCACATGCATGGTGTATGGTTGTCACATCTAGGCTATTGCATCTATCACTAATCTCCTCGTTTTAGACATGGTCAAAAAGTCTCAGACCTAATGTGTCCCGCAATATCTGCCAATTCTATCGACGCAATGTTTCATAACTGTAACTCTTATACAAGTATTTTAATGGACTGTGCTTTTCAGAACTCGAAGCACTTGTGCCATTTTGATGTAAGTATCCCCGACTTATCGACAAACAGCAAAATTGCACCCCTTCATTTATTAGTTCCATAGATTCCAGAAAGCTTCTGCTGTAATAGTTTCTTCTATTGGATTGTTAGACTTTAGAATTTCCTCCCGGGCATCGTCTTTCCAAACTGTAGTGACACGTAGAAGTTTGCATGTAATGTAATTAGGCTTCTCGCTGCTCAACGCCTTACACAATGTCCCTTTAGATATGTTTTAAAATGATAGGATTTTTCTTAAAGTGGCACTATGCTTTGTTTGTATAGGATAAAAGTCAAAAAAGAAATATCGATTATGTGATAATCATAAATAATCATCAATAAAAGAATTAGAAAAAAGTAGGCGAAATTGGTAGCAGGTTACGTAAGAATTGCTTTTCTAAGAGGACGCTGCAACAAGTATTTGTCTGCATTAGACGTGTAAATGATCAGCAGACGAACTAGGGAAGAAGTTTTGGATTTTGCTACAGAGAGAGAATACTTTCTTTACTGTGAGCGTTTGATGTAAATGTTTTACCTAGAAGAATCAGGAATTAAGACTGCAGTCTAATATAATTGCACACGGTAATAGCGTTTAACTGAAATCACCTTCTGTATGTATTTATGCATCCGTATGATGGGGTATCATCCTCGGGAAAGGAAAATGTTTCTCCTTAAGCATTTAAGTAAATATCTCCCCCAGGAAGCATTTGAATACGTTCAATTATCAATATAATAAAACTAAAAACAAAAACAATAATACAAATTAAATTGACAATATATATATATATATATATATATATATATGCATATATATGTATATATATGTGTGTGTGTGTGTGTGTCAAAGCGTGTGGGTTCCATTATAGAAGCGTTGATTTTATTTGAATTAAAAAAATACGGATACGCTTGAAAACCAAAACACAACGCAATATTAGGAAAATAATATTTTACTTGCTTGAAATTTATAATGTAAATATATTTCGGAGTCAAACTCCATCCTCCGTATGTTGTTTTCTTTCTTTCTTTTTTTCTTTTTCTTTCTTGCCATGTTGTAAAATTGGAGAAGAAAAAGTCTATTTGTAAAGATCCCCACGTTGTCACTAAGCGGTTGTATCCTGAAATGTTGGAACGTGGCGTTGGCTACGCGAGATTAACGTCAAGGGTGTGAGTTTCATTATAGAAGCGTTGATTTAATTTGAACAAATAACATTAAGTGCGTTTGAAAGCAAAAAGTAATCATGAAAATAAACTTTGTTGCATCCCTGATGAATTTTAAATCCAGAAGACATAACTGGTGAGATTTCATATAATCCACATCCCAACCAACGTAAATATAACCATCATTAGACCTCTTGTGTGGAAATGAGGTTTGTTTCCCCTGATAATCTAATAGTTTTCTCCTTTGCATCATCATCATCATCATCATCATCATGAAATTATTATTATTATTATTATTATTATTATTATTATTATTATTATTATTATTATTAAGTGGAGAAGTGGAACAATTATGCTCCATTGGCCTTGGAGTATACACGGGGTTAAAACACAAATAACTCCGGTCGTAGTTGGTACGCTAGGAATAGTATCAAGTCGTCTGGAAGGGCAATTGAAAAAACTCCGAAGGCCAAATGTTTTAGGTGGCATTCAGACTTCTTGCTTATGTAGGTACCACCAACATCCTTAGCAAAACCCTTGGTCTGAAATGTTGGAACGTGGCGTTGGCTACGCGAGATTAACGTCAAGGGTGTGAGTTTCATTATAGAAGCGTTGATTTAATTTGAACAAATAACATTAAGTGCGTTTGAAAGCAAAAAGTAATCATGAAAATAAACTTTGTTGCATCCCTGATGAATTTTAAATCCAGAAGACATAACTGGTGAGATTTCATATAATCCACATCCCAACCAACGTAAATATAACCATCATTAGACCTCTTGTGTGGAAATGAGGTTTGTTTCCCCTGATAATCTAATAGTTTTCTCCTTTGCATCATCATCATCATCATCATCATGAAATTATTATTATTATTATTATTATTATTATTATTATTATTATTATTATTATTATTATTAAGTGGAGAAGTGGAACAATTATGCTCCATTGGCCTTGGAGATATGGCGTATACACGGGGTTAAAACACAAATAACTCCGGTCGTAGTTGGTACGCTAGGAATAGTATCAAGTCGTCTGGAAGGGCAATTGAAAAAACTCCGAAGGCCAAATGTTTTAGGTGGCATTCAGACTTCTTGCTTATGTAGGTACCACCAACATCCTTAGCAAAACCCTTGGTCTTTGAAGTTCCTGGTTTGGAGCCGAGGGAGAGGGAACTCCTCCGGAAATGAATCCCATCTCTTTTCAGAGTTACGTTGATAAACGAAATCAGAATTATTATTATTATTATTATTATTATTATTATTATTATGATTATTGTTGTTGTTGTTGTTTTTTGTTGTTTTTGTTGTTGTTGTTGTTGTTAGCAAAACAAGTTGCCCTTTTCCTTTATAAATATATATCATTTTGCTAATTTCACAGAACCAATTAACATGATGTTTTCTGAAAGCCAAATCCAGAATGCAAAACTGATTATTAATTCCATCGATGTTCACAACGCAATATATCAGCTGAGCATGGAAACTTAACTATTTCTCCTTTTGACGGCTGAGAATTATACGGCGATCTCATCTTAGTCTGGCCAATGATCATAAGGATATACCTCGGCACATGCTATTCTCTACTGTGTCAGGCAGATGTCTGCGCAGACACGACAAGAAACTATTTCACCGCCAATTTCGAATGGGCCAAATGATCACTTTCACCATAAGTATCGTGAGACTTTCAGAGAGAAGTAACAAGGGAAGTAATAAATCCCTCAACATTACAGCAATTCAAAAGATGCTTGACTACCGTGCTATCTTCCGTGTAAATTTATACCACCCTTTTCGTACGTGAAATGTCGCTTTATTTTTGCAAAATGAATTAAATAGAGAAAAAAATGGAAAAAAAAACAGTTTGAACTTCAGACGTATCGTTGAACAACATACAGAAAGTTTATGAATCTATAATTAATACTTAGTAGAGGGACAATAGTAAATCCTGTTCAATGAAACATATATAACCAATACATTACAGTATGTTTTTATAAAATCACTATTAGGGCTACCAGGCATTGCCAGGAGCAATATAAAACTAAATAGAAATTAAATAATTATTAACATCTAAATATAAACATTTCTATCTTTCACGGTCTATTCACCGTCTGTTTATTTTTCTTATTTTCTTACTTTCGCTCTCCCTCATTTTTCACCCTTCTCTTCAACCCTTTGTTTATCTTCTGTCCAACCTATTGCTTTTCTCTTTTTTGTTTTGAAAAAAAAAAAGTAATAATGTAATTCATATACTGGAAATATTCCTTTTAAATGTAATACTGTAATCTCATATGTATAACTCCTGGACAACGTCGATTAGAATAAAACACAATGACAGCCGAGTAATTCCGTTCTCCTTACCTGCTTTCACAATAATAATAATAATAATAATAATAATAATAATAATAATAATGATGATGATGATGATGATGATGATAATGATGATGATGATGATAATAATAACAATAACAATAACAATAACAATAATAATAATAATAATAATAATAATTATAATAATAATAATAATAATAATAATAATAATTATAATAATAATAATAATAATAATAATAATAATAATAATAATAATAATAATAATAATAATAATAATAATTATGCTGATATTGAAAAAGGTCCAAATGCATAAAATGTCATTATTAGGGCTATGGCAAGAAAATATTCGTTTTCATTATTTTGACTCTTGGTATGCATCAGTTAATATGTTATGTGTTTTTAGAGTGATGTGGTTCTCGATTAATTATTTGCGTCTACCTGTGTCGGATATATACTCGAGAGTCAAAACAATGAAAAGAATATTCTCTTGTCATAGTCCTAGTCATAATTTACGGCCAACTCCAAAAAAAAAAAAAAATTCTGTTAAACAAACTTACCAAATACAATACAACCATTCTGATAAAGACAATTAGGTGTACAGTAAAACACAAATATTCATAAATATTATAAACACTTTTTTCTACTTAGTTGTTTACTAATATTATTAAGCTATCCGAAAACCTTAGTGTTCTGATAGTATACGTTTCTGCCGGCTCTTTATCCTATTGGACATAAACTGTTTACTTAAATCACAGCTGAAACTTACCATGTGTTACGCATATTTTCGTACATTGTTGACAAACTTTTACTTTCACTTACTCCTCATCACAGGAAAATGGATGGTAACACATTTCATGTTTGGATATTTATGTTTTCGTCTTTATAAACGGAGAAACTGCTGCTAAACTTTCAAAGAAATTTCTGAAGTACATGGTGGCAATGCTATAGAAGAATCAATTGTTCAGAAGTATTTAAAAAAAATTCCAAACAGAAAACATCAGCCAGAATGATACTCGCAGTGGAAGAGCTTAAAAATTTGATATTAATATTTTGCAGACAAAAATCGAAGAAAATCTATATATCAAAACTATAGCAGTTGGACAAGGGTTGGAAGTTTCAAACAGTACAGTTTACGCTCATCTCTTTCGATTAAATATTGCTAAAATAATAATTCTTATTTCTGTCCTCTTTGTCTTCCGAGAAAACGGTCGGAACTTTCCAGAAATACCACAATATATCCTATTAGCCTTTGACAGGGTCTGAGATGAAGGGTTTCTCACGAAAATGAATTATTATATTCATTTAGACAAATAATTTATATAATAAGATCTTTGATAGACAAGAGAATAATCCAGGTAGTCCTCGATTGCCACATGTCTATACAAAATGCTATTAATGCAGGTGTGTACCATGGGTCGATATCGTTTATTATTTTTGATATCCATAAATGACCTTCCTTATAAAAATGTGTCTGAGATAGCTATATATCTGATGACATCACGCTCTATAATGGACATGACGGACAAATGAAGGTACACATACCCAAGCCAATAACAAAGACCCTGCAGAATGACCTTCAGCTGGATCACATTTAATACTATTAAGACTAAGACTCTTTGTTTTAACAACTACAAAAAACAATCGATTGCAAATGACAAATAATACTACCAGAAATCTCATCTCTCAAACTTATCGTAAGCAACTGAAATTGGAACCTATACATTAACTACATTATCACTGAAAAGAGATCGGCTACCTCTACCCATAGCATTGGACTTTGGAGGGGCATAGGTCATCTACAACTTTGTAGATGCTTTTTTAGCCAGAAGTTCTTTTTTTGAGGGTGAGAGTACTAGCCCTACGCCTAACTGTCCCAGAAGGTTCATATAGTGCCTACCATTCCCAAATTGTCACCCATGTAGTAGTAACCAGGCTCAACGTTGCTTAAATTCGGTGAACTGGCGAGAACCGGCGTGTCAACGTGATTGTTCCTCTACCGTGCTCGAAAATTACTTACACTTGAGAGCATCCTATATTTTTACTAAAACACAATTGTCACATGTATGGACTATTGGTGCCATATTTGGGTTAGTGTATTTGCAATTAGTCTGGCATTCTTAGACAGAGTCCAAGTTCCCACCTCCGTCCCTTTGCGGCAATGTCGCATCTCTGTGCCTGTTTTACAAGTATTTTAATGGAAAGTGGTCTGATGAACTCATAACCCTTATGCCCTCCTCAACCTGTATAGCTCCGACTAACCCGACAACCAAAAAATGACCCCTTTACTCTATGAGTCCTTAAATGCCAGAAACCATTCTATTCTAATATTTTCTTTTCTCGAACTGATATACGTTGGAATTTCCTCCCTGTTTTCTTGATCTCTTTACTGAACTAAATTGTAAAGGTGCAACTATAATGGGAATAGATATATCGCTGCTGCACTTCCCACAATCTTCTGTTACATTCCAAGTGACAATGGGAATAGTTTGGGATAAAAAATTAAATAAATAAAAATTTTGGAAAAGGTACAGTTTCACGCTTAAAACTATTCTTTATCTCGCTGCATCATAAACGTAGCTGTTTCCGGAACGCAGAGGGTAGCCCATAAATTTCTTTTGATAATTGAACTGAACGCAAGTAGATGACGTAGATTAAGTGGAATTTAAATCGAGATATCCTACTTGAGATAATTTTCACATGTAAACCACTACGAAAATCTTACTGACGAACTTGATGAACAGAAAGTAAGAATGGTATAGACATTATTCAAGAAGAGAAGAATTTCAGTAAAACATCTTTGCCTGATATTTGTTTCATCATTAGTGGCACTGTTGAATGGGAATTAAGAGTTAACCCTGGAAATTATCAATCATCCAGTTTGTCTCAAAGAAGAGTCAGAATAAATGTAGAATTATGAAAGTCAATCGTGTCGATGCAAATTTTTCCTTTATAAACCATCCAAAAATATATATAAACTGCATTTTATGAATGAGAATTTTAAAAATGTCTCTGGATTTTATATTGTAGCATTTTTCATTTTAATATCAAAAATAGCTTTTTCCATTGAGAATATTGAATTACAAAAATCTTAAATCTTATCGTTACACCTCTAAATTTGTGTGTGTGTGTATGTGTGTGTGTTTGTATTTGGAACACATATACTGACTACATTTTCATTGCAAAGATGTATTCCTCAACCCATAGCCTTGAAACCTTGAAGAGGCAAAGGCCATCTGCAACTTTGTAGACGCTTTAGTAGTGAGAAGTTCTTTTTTTCAGGGTGATGGTACTGGCCCCATGCCCAACTTTCCCAGCGCCTAGCATTCCCAAAATGTCACCCCTCTGGTACTGGCCAGCCTCAACATTGCTTACCTTCGGTGATCTGGCGAGAACCGATATGTCAACGTGATTGTTCCTTTATCGTGCAAGAAAATTACACTTTCGAGCATCCTATACTTTTACTAAGAAGCAATTTGTGTATATAAATTTAATGTATATAAATTTTGTGTATATAAATTTTGTGTATATAAATTTTGTGTATATAAATTTTGTGGATATAAATTTTGTGTATATAAATGTTATGTATATAAATTTTGTGAATATAAATTTTGTGTATATAAATTTTGTGTATATAAATTTTGTGGATATACATTTTGTGGATATAAATTTAATGTACATAAATTTAATGTATATAAATTTTGTGTATATAAATTTTGTGTACATAAATTGTGTGTATATAAATTTTGTGTATATAAATTTAATGTATATAAATTTTGTGTATATAAATTTTGTGTATATAAATTTTTTGGATATAAATTTTGTGTATATAAATTTTGTGTACATAAATTTTGTGTATATAAATTTTGTTGATATAAATTTTGTGTATATAAATTTTGTGTATATAAATTAAATGTATATAAATTTTGTGGATATAAATTTTGTGTATATAAATTTTGTGTATATAAATTTTGTGTATATAAATTGTGTGTATATAAATTTTGTGTATAAAAATTTAATGTATATAAATTTTGTGGATATAAACTTTGTGTATATAAATTTTGTGTATATAAATTTTGTGTATATAAATTTAATGTATATAAATTTTGTGTATGTACATTTAGTGTATATAAATTTTGTGAATATAAATTTTGTGTATATAAATTTTGTGTATATAAATTTTGTGTATAAAAATTTTTGTATATACATTTTTTGTATATAAATTTTGTGTATATAAATTTTTTGTATATAAATTTTGTGGATATAAATTTTGTCTATATAAATTTTGTGTATATAAATTTTTTGCATATAAATTTTGTGTATATATATTTTAGTGTATATAAATTTTGTGTATATAAATTTTGTGTATATAAATTTTGTGGATATAAATTTTGTGTATATAAATTTTGATGTATATAAATTTTGTGTATATAAATTTTGCGTATATAAATTTTGTGTATATAACTTTTGTGTATATAAATTTTGTGTATATAAATTATGTTGATATAAATTTTTTGAATATAAATTTTGTGTATATAAATTTTGTGGATAGAAATTTTCTGGATAGAAATTTTGTGTATAAAAATTTTGTGTATATAAATTTTGTGTATATAAATTATGTGTATATAAATTTTGTGTATATAAATTTTGTGGATATACATTTTGTGTATAAAAATTTAATGTATATAAATTTTGTGGATATAAACTTTGTGTATATAAATTTTGTTGATATAAATTTTGTGTATATAAATTTAATGTATATAAATTTTGTGTATGTAAATTTAGTGTATATTAATTTTGTGAATATAAATTTTCTGGATGTAAATTTTGTGGATATAAATTTTGTGGATATAAATTTTTGTATATAAATTTTGTGCATATAAATTTTGTGTATATAAATATTGTGTATATAAATTTTATGTATATAAATTTTGTTTATATAAATTTTGTGTATATAAATTTTGTGTATATAAATTTTGTCTATATAAATATTGTGTATATAAATTTTACGTATATAAATTTTACGTATATAAATTTTGTGTATATAAATTTTGTTGATATACATTTTTTGGATATAACTTTTGTGTATATAAATCTTGTGTATATAAATTTTGTGGATATAAATTTTGTGGATATAAATTTTGTGTATATAAATTTTGTGTATATAAATTTTGTGTATATAAATTTTGTGGATATACATTTTGTGTATATAAATTTTATGTATATAAATTTTGTGGATATAAATTTTGTGGATATAAATGTTTTGTATATAAATTTTGATGTATATAAATTTTGTGTATATAAATTTTTTGGATATAAATTTTGTGGATATAAATTTTGTGTAGATAAATTTTGTGGATATAAATTTTGTGGATATAAATTTTGTGGATATAAATTTTGTGTATATAAATTTTGTGTATATAAATTTTGAGTATATAAATTTTGTGTATATAAATTTTGTGGATATAAATTTTGTGGATATAAATTTTGTGGATATAAATTTTGTGTATATAAATTTTGTGTATATAAATTTTGTGTATATAAATTTTGTGTATATAAATTTTGTGGAAATAAATTTTGTGTATATAAATTTTGTGTATATAAATTTTGTGGAAATAAATTTTGTGTATATAAATTTTGTGTATATAAATTTTGTTGATATAAATTTTCTTTATATAAATTTTGTGTATATAAATTTTGTTGATATACATTTTTTGGATATAAATTTTGTGTATATAAATTTTGTGTATATAAATTTTGTGGATATAAATTTTGTGGATATAATTTTGTGGATATAAATTTTGTGTATATAAATTTTGTGTATATAAATTTTGTGCATATAGATTTTGTGTATATAAATTTTGTGTATATAAATTTTGAGTATATAAATTTTGTGTATATAAATTTTGTGGATATAAATTTTGTGGATATAAATTTTGTGTATATAAATTTTGTGGATATAAATTTTGTGTATATAAATTTTGTGTATATAAATTTTGTGGATATAAATTTTGTGGATATAAATTTTGTGTATATAAATTTTTTGTATATAAATTTTGTGGAAATAAATTTTGTGGATATAAATTTTGTGGATATAAATTTTGTTGATATAAATTTTGTTGATATAAATTTTTTTGATATAAATTTTGTGTATATAAATTTTGTGGATATAAATTTTGTGTATAAAAATTTTTGTATATACATTTTTTGTATATAAATTTTGTGTATATAAATTTTTTGTATATAAATTTTGTGGATATAAATTTTGTGTATATAAATTTTGTGTATATAAATTTTGTGCATATAAATTTTGTGTATATAAATTTTAGTGTATATAAATTTTGTGTATATAAATTTTGTGTATATAAATTTTGTGGATATAAATTTTGTGTATATAAATTTTGATGTATATAAATTTTGTGTATATAAATTTTGCGTATATAAATTTTGTGTATATAACTTTTGTGTATATAAATTTTGTGTATATAAATTTTGTTGATATAAATTTTTTGAATATAAATTTTGTGTATATAAATTTTGTGGATAGAAATTTTCTGGATAGAAATTTTGTGTATAAAAATTTTGTGTATATAAATTTTGTGTATATAAATTATGTGTATATAAATTTTGTGTATATAAATTTTGTGGATATACATTTTGTGTATAAAAATTTTATGTATATAAATTTTATGGATATAAACTTTGTGTATATAAATTTTGTTGATATAAATTTTGTGTATATAAATTTAATGTATATAAATTTTTTGTATGTAAATTTAGTGTATATTAATTTTGTGAATATAAATTTTCTGGATGTAAATTTTGTGGATATAAATTTTGTGGATATAAATTTTTGTATATAAATTTTGTGCATATAAATTTTGTGTATATAAATATTGTGTATATAAATTTTATGTATATAAATTTTGTTTATATAAATTTTGTGTATATAAATTTTGTGTATATAAATTTTGTCTATATAAATATTGTGTATATAAATTTTACGTATATAAATTTTACGTATATAAATTTTGTGTATATAAATTTTGTTGATATACATTTTTTGGATATAACTTTTGTGTATATAAATCTTGTGTATATAAATTTTGTGGATATAAATTTTGTGGATATAAATTTTGTGTATATAAATTTTGTGTATATAAATTTTGTGTATATAAATTTTGTGGATATACATTTTGTGTATATAAATTTTATGTATATAAATTTTGTGGATATAAATTTTGTGGATATAAATGTTTTGTATATAAATTTTGATGTATATAAATTTTGTGTATATAAATTTTTTGGATATAAATTTTGTGGATATAAATTTTGTGTAGATAAATTTTGTGGATATAAATTTTGTGTAGATAAATTTTGTGTATATAAATTTTGTGTATATAAATTTTGAGTATATAAATTTTGTGTATATAAATTTTGTGGATATAAATTTTGTGGATATAAATTTTGTGGATATAAATTTTGTGTATATAAATTTTGTGTATATAAATTTTGTGTATATAAATTTTGTGTATATAAATTTTGTGGAAATAAATTTTGTGTATATAAATTTTGTGTATATAAATTTTGTGGAAATAAATTTTGTGTATATAAATTTTGTGTATATAAATTTTGTTGATATAAATTTTCTTTATATAAATTTTGTGTATATAAATTTTGTTGATATACATTTTTTGGATATAAATTTTGTGTATATAAATTTTGTGTATATAAATTTTGTGGATATAAATTTTGTGGATATAATTTTGTGGATATAAATTTTGTGTATATAAATTTTGTGTATATAAATTTTGTGCATATAAATTTTGTGTATATAAATTTTGAGTATATAAATTTTGTGTATATAAATTTTGTGGATATAAATTTTGTGGATATAAATTTTGTGTATATAAATTTTGTGGATATAAATTTTGTGTATATAAATTTTGTGTATATAAATTTTGTGGATATAAATTTTGTGGATATAAATTTTGTGTATATAAATTTTTTGTATATAAATTTTGTGGAAATAAATTTTGTGTATATAAATTTTGTGGATATAAATTTTGTTGATATAAATTTTGTTGATATAAATTTTTTTGATATAAATTTGTGTATATAAATTTTGTGGATATAAATTTTGTTGATATAAATTTTTTTGATATAAATTTTGTGGATATAAATTTTGTGAATATAAATGTTGTGTATATAAATTTTGTGTATATAAATTTTGTGGATATAAATTTTGTGTATATAAATTTTATGAATATAAATGTTGTGTATATACATTTTGTGGATATAAATTTTGTTGATATAAATTTTGTGGATATAAATTTTGTGAATATACATTTTGTTGATATAAATTTTGTGGATATAAAGTCTTATAAAAAAACGCTTTTCTTCTATTTATTTAAGATGAAAATACAATTGTCTTATATATGTGTCGTGAAATTGCATTACTATGCAAAAAATCTAATTTGCATATTCTTTTAAACATTCATTTTCATTAATTCTGTATTAGTTTTTTTATGATTATCTTTAGTTAACTTTATTTTTAATCATATTCATGCGGATTATGTACATGATTTAAACGATATGCGTAAAAATGTTTATGGTAAACACATACCTCTTTTTATATATATTTATGCATGCGTATATATATTTATTAAAAAATTTGCCTACCACACTTCTCTGTAAATTTTTGGTCTACAGACATGAAACTTTATATATAGGATATTCGAACCCATGAGAAATTATATACTCGGGTTTTATCTAGGGAAAATTGGTGCACAAGTGTGAAAATTAAAAAAAAAATGTACTTTGCCAGGTGAAGGTTTAACGATGGCATTAAAATATGCATGCGTAATGTAATAGCTATTGGTTCATGTTTCGATTTTTAATCTTACAGCAAACATGTCTCCATAACTCAGGCATTGACGTTAAAGAAAAAAAAGTAAGTTGTAAGCAAAACGTTTTAGCTTCGATTCTTACTGGTAGTGCACGAGTCATTTTTAAAAACTTTTTAAATCATTACTGTATATTGGGTCCAATATGATATACTTATAAATACGAAATCTGTATTAATAAAAATATCATATTTAAGCGTATTTTACAACCAGGAAATTCCGGAAAGCCTGCTAGTTAATAAATAAATTTATATTCATCATTTAATAAAAACATTTGTAGCTATAACTGTTAATTCTTTGATATTCGGAGTTTATTAAATTTATTCCAAATTGTTTACTTTCGAACCAACGGAAGTCATCTATCTTCATCTTCCAAACTTTCCTCAGAAGTCATAGTGTAACATATCCACGCGAAATGACGTACCCGGTATGGAAAAATAAAGAATTTTAAAAAGAGATCACGTTAGAGATCAGCGTGAATAACGTCCAAGATCATGTTAGAGGGGTGGATGAGGTTCGAGAAGACGATCACGTTCGTTAATGTCACGAAGAAATAAATGCTCTTGTACAACATATAAGCGAATTGACATTCTTTTCTGCTCTTGGTCTCCTTTACGATTGAGGCTAAAACGTGTTGGGCGGACAACGTTACAATTGGCTGACCTGCGATTGGCTCACCAGTTCAAGAGTGCAACTGACAGTAATGATCATGCAATGGGTTTATCAATTTAATTCCTATTTGCACTAATATTCAGCAGAATATTACGAACCATTCTTTCAGCCGTCACGACACAAGTGTTCATTAATCATTAATCCGATCTCCTTCACCGCTCTAACAAACTAATCTCACGGCCAATACTCATAAATATCATTGCAACTAGGTAAGTCCATTCACGCATGTGTCTGCTTAATATCACTTGATTCCGAAACTACGAGAGTGGTTTCGCAAGTAAAGCCCTCTATTGTTCAACTCCAGAAGTTGAAGAGCTACTAAGACGGGAGTGATACAATTAAAACAAGCGACCTTTTAAGTTAATAAATTTATTTTTTCTAAATTGTCACCACCATTCTCAATGCACTTTTGCCAGTAATTCAATGATGTATCTCTACTTCTGATGCACGCCAATGACAGAGGTTGATTTCTTAGAGTGTCATACCGTAAATATCTGCAACAGAGTGATGAAATTTTTCAGGTCAGGAATACGTACGTTCAGTCATCGTAACAATACAATTTTCAGTCTCCTCTGATCCATTCAATAACAAAATAGGATACATTACTTTTGAAACGACTCTCGCACTTTAAAAATTAAACGCACACACATGTGCATTCTCCTTAAGTTTTTACCCAATTCGCTTGATTTTAGGTAGTTACAAAAATAGGATGCATTACTTTTGATGCATTACTTTAGGTAGTTACAAAAATAGGATGCATTACTTTTGAAACGACTCTCGCACTTATAAAATTAAACACACACAGTTTTTTTTACCCAATTCGCTTGAATTTAGGTAGTTACAAAATTCGTAAATGAAAAACGCTTAAATAAGCGTTACAGATCGCAGTCTGTTGTATTGTCAAGATTGTCTGTTTTTTTTACTTCGAATAATGAAGAGAAATTAAAAAAAAAACAACAAAGAAGTAAAGACAAATATATAAAAGAAACACGCGAGACCAAGTAAAGAAAAAAAGAGGGATGAACAAATGAAATAAAATGGAACATTTAAAAGATATTGTCACTGGGACAACAGCGTATTAATCGTTAGAAGTGGACATGGGGTAGAATAAAAATGAAGAAAGAAGAAAAAGTAAAGAACGAAATATGAACAAAATGAAAAGAAATAAAGAAAAAAAAACGCAATGTAATAAGAACAAACTAAAGACAAAAAAGAAAAAGAAAACTAAAGAAGAATTAAAAGAAAGAACGAAAAATGAACAGAGCAGACAATAACAAAAAAAAGATTGATTAGGATAATAGAAAAAAAAACAAATAAATAATAGCAAAAAGAAAGTTATGGCCAAAATAAAAAAGGTAGAAGAAAAAATAGGAAGACGAAAAACGAAGAAACGAACCAAGAATAAAAGATATCTGCAAGAGGGAGAACTAATCGCACATCTGAGAGGTGCCGTTCAGAACACCTATATCTGCCTTGGCAAGCTACAAAACCGACTTCGAAAGATAGTGGGCGATATTCTCCATCTTCCTTACAAAGTCTTCCCCACAAAAGTACCGAACCTTACGTTTCTCTGATCTATCCTTATTTTCATGGGAGTTGATTTCTATGTAAAAACTTTCACAACAATAACTCTTCGAGCTACAACTATTGCCAATAAGTTCTTTTTTTTCTGCATACCTTTAATTAAACCGAAGTTCACGTTATTTCCATGGCAAGTGCTCGTCTGAGCTTCATTCCCTGGTCCCCCCTCGCCAATCTTTTCCAAAAAACACCCGACTAGCTGAAACAACCGTCAATAATTTTCCCCACTCCTTATCTGTGCCTAAATCAAAACGTAGATTACATGAACAAAACTTCTTTCTTAGAACTGCACGCCTGTGGAACTCTGTTCCGCTTGCCTGTTTCCCTCCCGACTTCAACCTGGATGTCTTACAGTCCAACACAAACAAATTCCTGATGAACCGCCCCCCTAAGTAATGACACCTTACTAATTCTCCAATACTATTGCTACACTATCCCTTTGATTACTGTACACACAATAACCCTTATCCCCGAGTGGCCATTGGGCCTTGATAAGTGGTGAACTCCATGTAAAAAAAAAAATGAGCAAAGTTTTAAGGCGCTGGTTTTCGGTAAACGACAATATATCCGTTTTTAAGCGCAATGTAAATAAATTCTTGTGGAGATTAGATTGGCGACTCTGTTCTGGGGTGAGAGGCTAGTGTCAGATGCACCAGCCCATATGTGGCAACAATACTCTATGCATGGGCGAACAGAGGCCTCATAGAAATACAAGGTACTCTCAGGTGTGAGTAGTTTTTAGCACATGAACCACATTAGGATTTTACAAATGTTATGAGAAAGAAGATCACAGCTATGTTTAAACAGCAAACAGTACAACATCAATAAATTACACATGCAAGTATTAACTATATAGATGGAAAATGTTCGCGGCGTTTAAGTGCATTGTCTGAGCATATATCTTTATAGATTCGTCCTAGGAACGGTTACATAATCTAGCAGTAAATACACATATTTTCGTTGTCTCGTTTAGAATTTAATTAAGAATGCCAACAACAGCTGCATAGCAATGTGTATTTTATTATATACTAGCCCGAGTGTCCAGCGTTGCCCGGGTGTGTCGAGATGTGTGTAAGGGAGTTGGTTGAGCAAGCAAAGCCCTAAAAAATACAGCAAGTAAACGTGCGAGTGCAGAAAAAATATAGGAGTAGCAAGCAGGCTCTTATCCGTAACGCACAAGAGGTAAAAGAGGGGAAAAAAGCAAACGGTCTTATTGATGCGCCCACCGTGACGTCACTGGCATTCGAAATAACCTGTTTTATGCGACGTCGTTTACGCGAGGCATGAATGACTTGCAAAAATGTCGACGGTAAAAATTTACCCCTCCCTGCAGATAACGGTCCAGTGACGGTCAAAAATTAATTTTGGCCAATTTTTCGATATTTTCTTTGAAAAGCTACCAATTTTCTCACGGCTCGATGTATCTTTCGGAAGTTTTTGCACACAAAAACACATTTTGCATTTTATATATATATATTTTTTTTTTTTTTTTTTTTACAAAGGCATCACCACATTATCAAGGCCCAGAGGCCACTCAAGGATAAGGGTTAAAGAGTGTACAGTAGAAATTGGTCAATATAGTAATCATTAGTAATGAAAATTTGGCAAATTTAATAACTTATATGGAACGGCTCATCAAGAACTTATTTACTTTAGACTTGAACACAACCATATTGTAGTCAGCCGGAAAGCAGGAAAACGGAAGACAATTCCACAGGCGTGCAGTTCTAAGAAAGAAGCTTTGTTCATGGAATCTACGTTTAGGTTTAGGCACAGATAAAGAGTGGGGGAAATTATTGATAGTGTTTACAGCTAGACGAGTGTTTCTTGTGAAAGTTTGGCGAGGAGGGACCATAGATTGAAGCTCAGTTGAACACTTTCCATGAAAATAACGATACATCAGAGACAAACTCGCAACATCTCTTCTGTGAGATAGAGGTTGCAAGGAGGAGAAAAGGACATCTCCTACGAGGCTACGAAGTCTATTTTGAACTCTATCAAGGCAGGACAAGTCCTTTCTAGCAGCTCCTGCCCAGATGTGGCAACAGTATTCCATCCTTGGACGTACCTGGCTCTTATATAGGTAGAGAATAGCATCAGCAGTGAGATATCTACTGGATCGATAGAAAGATCCCACCATTTTTCCAGCGGCCTTGGCAACAGATTTGATATACGTGTTCCATTTAAGATCAGGAGTAATGGTCAAGCCCAGAAGCTTGTCAAAACTTGAGGCCTCCTGAAGACGAGAGCCATTCATTTCAATTGATGACAAATGTGAATTAGAATGTTGATGATGTAAAGAGAGAAGCTTGGTTTTAGATGCATTAAAAGTAACCAGCCACTCCTTTCCCCATTGTACTACGTGCTCAAGATCAGAGGAGAGAGAATTGGAGAGAACTTGGTCGTTTACTGTCTTAGATGTGGTACCATAAATGGTAGTGTCGTCAGCATAAATGTCTACAAATGATGTAAGGATATGATTTGGAAGATCATTAATGTAGATCAGGAAAAGAGTTGGGCCCAGGATGGATCCCTGAGGGACACCGGCATTAATACTGTGAGCTTCTGATTTTTGCCCCTCAACTACTACTCTTATGAACCTATCAGAAAGAAATGATTTAATAATTGAGAAGACTTTTCCAGCTATACCATAGCTAGCGATCTTATGAAGTAAACCTTTATGCCATACCCTATCAAAGGCTTTAGATATGTCAAGAGCAATTGCCCTAGAAAGATTGCCACCGTCGAGAGATTTGCTAATCCTATGCGATATAACTGTAAGGACATCTGCTGTAGATCTAGCAGAACGGAAACCATATTGAGTGTCACTAAGAAGGTTATTTTTGTTGAGATGTTTGATTACTTCTGTATTTAACACAGATTCTAGCAACTTACTCATGACGCAGAGGAGACTTATTGGCCTGTACTGAGAGGGGGATGAGCGATCACCTGAATTCTTAAATACAGGGCATACTGATGAGATTTTCCAGGGAGATGGGAAACTATTCTCCTTAAGACAACGTTTAAACAGTTTTGTAAGTATGGGCGCTAATTCAAGTTGAAGTTTTTTGAGTACTATAATTGGAATACCATCAGGGCCAGTTGCTTTACTCGAATCAAGGTTTTTGATTAGCTTCGCAACATCACGTACAGATATACGTATATCACATAGCGTGTTTTCTGATACAGGAGGAAATATTGGAGGTTGGCGGTCTTGGTCGCAAAGGGTAGAATTAGCTGCAAAGTTCTTGACAAAGAGTTTGGCTTTGTCTGATGCTGACGAGATTACCTCAGGTCCATTGATAATAGTTGGGATGGAGCACACGCTTCTATTCAGGATTCTGTTTGCAATTTGCCAAAACTGGTGGGAACCAAGCCTCTGCTCAGCTACTTTGGACTTAACAGATTGAGCATACAACACTCTTGCGTTCCTTATTACTTTCTTACAATGGTTGCTGGCAGTCCTGAAAACGGCTTTAGTTTCCATACATCTATTAAGTTTGAAGCAGTGGAAAAAGTGATTTCTGTGCGCAATGGCAGCAGCACATTCTGGAGAGAACCATGGCTGGCTGTTAGGTTTTTGCTGAAACTTTTTAGAGGGTATGAAATGGTCAATACCTACAATTAACCATTCAGTTAGGTCTAATACTATAGAGGACACATCCTTTTTAAACATGGAATGCAGAGGTAGATCAGATATAAATGTACGGAAGCTATCCCAGTCAGCCTTAGTGTATCGATATACTGTACGATGAAGAGGTACGTCTGGGGACTTATTACATTTCATTTTTATCTTAATTGATACAACAGAGTGGTCGGAAGATCCAAGAGGCGACAGAACAGAAACTGAACATAGTTCAGGGCAAGTTGTGAGAAAAAGGTCTAGTAGGCTCGCATACTGGCCGTCATTATCGGGCACACGGGTAGGTTCCTGAACAATCTGAGTGAGGTCATAGGCAATGGAGAAATCATGACAGAACCTCCCCTCATCATCGGTCTTGTTTGAGTGGGTCAACCATTCGACGTTGTGAACATTGAAGTCTCCACATACGTGAACGTTAGCTGAAGGATAAGTAGAAAGGACTTGGTCAATTTTCTCAGATATGCTTTGAAAGATAGTAACTCCGCTGTTGTGGGGGCGATAGAGAGTAAATATAAATGCAGTAGTGTGAGCTAAAGCAACCCGGAAGCACATATAGGGTAAGTTAGGATCTTCCCTGGAGATGTCCCTCCCACATGGAAAGCTATCTTTTATATAGGCACATATTCCATGCCCATGGCGATCTTGGGGGTCAGATTTAGAAGTTAAGTTAGAGTATCCTGAAATTGCAAACTCATCTAGGGAAATAGCCTGTCCAATGCCAGTTTCACTTAAAAATAAAAGGTCTGGTTTAGTCTCCTGTAATTGGGTTTCAACCTCTGGAAGGTTAGAACGAAGACCCCTGATGTTGGAGAAGGAGACATTGTAGTAGGGGTCTACGTTGGAAGTTGGAGAACCGGGTTTAATCGTGTATTTTTTCTTGAAACTTGTCATGATGAAATTTTGGAATTTGTGGACTAGGTCGACAGATTTACTTAGAGCAGGACAGAGAGGGGAAATTAAGAGAGAAAAAGAAACGAAGATTTTTTTTTTTTATTTGTAGCTAATGATAAGGTAAAGCCGTAACAATTACCCACTAGTATGGCATCGAGAGGCCCCACCAGAAGCTACTGCATGGTCCAGAATCCATTCACCAAATGGCAATACAGCAGCCCCAGTACTTTGCACCTGCTGATAGGACAGCCTCCTTAGTGGTTAATCCAAGGTTCGGGTCCCTGACTATCAGGCGGATAACGTCAGCCCAGACAAAACGTTTACCTCCAGCACCCTTACTAGTGACATGGCTACAAGGATAGACATAGAAACAGAAAATTTCCGCCATCTCAGCCAACTGTTCGCAAAAATACTGCCAACCTAGAAAACAGCTTTTTCTTCTTCCTTTGTCCGAAAAATCACTCATTTAAAAAAATGAGGACTGAGGGACAAATAAGAAGAAGCGAGAGTAACAGGAGCTGCCGATAACGCATCCACAATGGGTTTTCTACTCTCCATTAAAAAAAAAAAAAAATTATTAAGTATTCTACTTAATAAAAGTCCAACAGACGTGTTTAAGGGAAAGTATGGTGATAGATTCCCCTCACACGAACTAAAAATGAGTATAATTCGTAATTTTTGCTATCAACTCGGTAGATAAATAAACATATGTACGAGGAAAAAAACAAAAAACAAAAAAAACAGCTAGCATTTAATAAAACAGAAATACACAAATTAAATACTGAAATAAAATGGAGTTGTTAATATTTTAAATCTAAAATAAAAAGCATGATTGAAATCACTTATCTCAACAAAAACAATTCCGTCTCCAAATTGCAAACTGTATTGAAAGAAATTCAGTTAGTAGCGTTCAAAACATTTTTTTTGAAATCAGCCGTTAAAAGAAAATCGTGATTTTATTCTGAACTTAAGCTAGTAACGTTTTAAGAAGCTTCCAATATAAAAGAAAAGGCTGATGGGGGGGGGTTCTTCCGAAAGTAAGTTGGTGCCGTTATAAGTAATTTCGAGATAAGATGGAAGCCGGTATTGGACTAGAAAAAAAGCTAGCATTTAATAAAACAGAAATACACAAATTAAATACTGAAATAAAATGGAGTTGTTAATATTTTAAATCTAAAATAAAAAGCATGATTGAAATCACTTATCTCAACAAAAACAATTCCGTCTCCAAATTGTAAACTGTATTGAAAGAAATTCAGTTAGTAGCGTTCAAAACATTTTTTTTGAAATCAGCCGTTAAAAGAAAATCGTGATTTTATTCTGAACTTAAGCTAGTAACGTTTTAAGAAGCTTACCATATAAAAGAAAAGGCTGATGGGGGGGGGTTCTTCCGAAAGTAAGTTGGTGCCGTTATAAGTAATTTCGAGATAAGATGGAAGCCGGTATTGGACTAGAAAAAAAGCTAGCATTTAATAAAACAGAAATACACAAATTAAATACTGAAATAAAATGGAGTTGTTAATATTTTAAATCTAAAATAAAAAGCATGATTGAAATCACTTATCTCAACAAAAACAATTCCGTCTCCAAATTGCAAACTGTATTGAAAGAAGCATATTAGACTAGCGTGGGTGCCCAGCGTTGCCCGCGTGTTTGTGTGTGTGTTTGTGTGTGTGTGTGTAGAGGGGGGTAAGTAATAACCCTGCTTAAATATTATAAAAAAACGATGTTAAATAAATTGGACCCCCCCCTCAAAAAAAAAAAACAGCGAACGAACGTAAAAAAAAGAAAAAATGGATGGCGAAAAGCAGAAAAAAATGGCATAAATAACCCTGTTTCAATACCTCGGATCGAACCTGCAATCTTAATAACAATTTATGATCGCGTGTTTGGAGTTTGAAGGTGTGTGTGTATGGAGGAGGAGTATACTAAAGAATAAGCGAAGTAATAACTCTCTTTAAAAAAACAAAAACAAAAAAAAACCTTGCCCTGGTGTTTGGAGGTGTAAAAGAAAAAAAGTTTTAGTTGAGAGGTAAGCTCGAACCCGAAGTCTCAAGGCTAAGGGGGAAAACAGTCTGAAAGGTTACACCTACGCAAAAGAGACAATCAACCGAGAAGTGACAAAATTAAACATTTAAAAACTGCAGGTGGTTTAAACTAACGTCAACTTTTCTAGGTCAAACATGACGTTATCGTCGTAGAAGCATCAGGAGAAAAAAATAAAGGAACAATTTTTCGCGAGCATCCCTGTACAAAACTGCCAAGTTAAGGGTGAAGAAATACATGTTTTTGGCCAATTTTTCGATATTTGTCGTCGGAAAGTTCGAGCTTTAAAATGATACTTATCTGGCGAAAAGCCGTCGCTTCTGTCGAAAATTTTTGCGAGACATACAAAATCACACACACGCAAACACACGTACACATTTTGCCTTTTTAATATATATATAGGCTAGCGGGGGGTACCCGGCGTTGCCCGGGTGTTTGTTGGTGTGTGTGTGCTTTTGGGTAAATTAAAAGAAAAATCGTTGGTTGTTTAAAAAAAACCGAAGAAACCTTGACGCGCAGTTGGAAAAGTGTGAAAAAGAAAGTGCGACCTGGCAGGTACCAGGTACGAGTTAATGACGTGAACTTTGAGTGCGAGACAGTGTTTTATTTACCGCGTCTGTTGGCTTCTCTTTTTTTAATACGAAAAAGCTTAATGCACATGCGGCGATTGTAAGCAATAGCTATTCAGCAGTTAACATTTTCTGCGGGACAGTTTTTAATGAGGTCAGTAAACCGGATTGTTTGTTTTTACTTAACTTTGGGGAACATCCTGTCTATTAGGGGGAGTGTCTCGTATCAAAATGAAAGCAACCGTCTGATATGACGAAGCCGACATTGACCAAACGTTAATTTCTAGCGACCACTGGCCCACGGCCAGTGATTCGAATCGAGTTTCGCTTTTTTTATACCGAAAAACGAAAGCAACACGTGACGATACGAAAATGTCGAATATTTACCGTTTCAAAGTCGGGCAAATTTAATAGAGAGGCGACCACCGTTGTTAAGTCGTAGATAGTATCATTTAGACGCGAAATAAAAAGTTTTAAGAAGTTGTGAAAAAAAGCCTTTGTTGGACATACGCGAAAATGCACACACACACACACACACATTTTAGATTTTATATTTATAGACTAGCGGGGGTACCCGCCGTTGCTCAGGTGTGTGGAGGTGCAGTAAAGAAACCCCAGGGGGGAATGAAAAGGTGGGCGTTGCAGGGCGAATCAAAACAACAATAGGCAATTTGGGTGAATATAATTGTTTAAAAAAAGAGTTAGTAAGCAGGCAGGCTCCAACCCGTAGGAGGAAAAAAACGTAACGTCTTTGCCGATGTCTCCATCGCGCAACCGGAAGTCAAGAGCGTTAAAATTAAGCGTAGTCAATCCAACGGTGACAATGACTTGCTAAAATGTCGCCGAAAAAAGCGAGCTATCCTTGTACAAAACTGCCCGGTTAAAGGTGAAATAATGAATGTTTTTTGGCCAATTTTTCGATATCTATCGTCCCAAGCATCGAGCCTGAAATAATACCGATCATGTGAATATCCATCACGTGTATCGAAAGTTTTTGCGAGACATACAAACACACATTTTACCTTTTATATATCAGATTTTGTATCATTTGGGATAAAATAAAACATTTATTTGAAAATGTGAACATAAAGATCAAGTTCATTTTATATTTTTTACTCTTTTTTATACCAAACAAGACTTATGCCAATTGGGCGTAAGGGAATATTATTTGGGAGAATATTAGGATTTAGGCAGCGAGACGACTTTTTACATTATATATCAACATCTGAATGTTAGTACAGTTAGCAAAAGCAGAAAACAGGAAAAGAAATGACAGTCTAGCATTACAAGGGATGCAACTATTAAAGTAAAATACTTAGCGACATGTAGGGGCCTCAACAGTAAAGGGTGAAGTTTTACTGTTTGTCGTTTTGTTTGGTAGAATATATGTCGAAGCGGCACAATTATTATTTCAAACGAAACGCTTACTAAAGTGATATATAACTTGTTCAGTAATGGGCTGAAGGTTTAATCTCGGTTTAAGTGATAAAAAAGAGGAGGTATACAAAATGCAAATTGATGCTACTCGTGTAAGATGTTAGTGAAATTGCCCCAGATAAGACATGAAGCCACTTGATGTAAGAAACTAAAGAAATATCAAAATGCTACTTCAAAGCAAAAAACTTACCAACGATAATTTTTAGATGAAAGGGATTATGAGCCACAAAATAGTTGCTCATGGAATATGAGAACTAAAGGATAAAATAAGGGAAGTGAGAGTTACGAGGTTGCCGAAACTAAACCTAAGATGTACTTAATCCCTTATGTATTCGTGTAGTAGCCAATGAAAAGGAAACCTCCGTGTCGCCCTTGACTACGGTCGCTCTATTATTATTATTTTTTTTATTATGAACTAGCCTGGATGCCCGGCGTTGCCCGGGTGTTTGTAGGTGTGTGTTGAGCAAAACAAAAAAAAATTGCGAGCGTAAAAAAAAAAAAACTGGTAGTATGCAGGAAAGCTCGAACCTGTATCGTGAATGTAGAAAAGACAGTGAAAAAAGTGACGCGTTAGCCGTTGCGCCCATCGCCAATTGGAAGCGATATACGTTTAAATAAAGGCTAGACAATCGAAACGAGGCGACGAATTTCGAAAATATCGGCGAAAAAAGCGAACCCTCCCTGTAGAAAAGTGCTGAATTGAGGGTGAAGGAATTAATGTTTTGGGCCAATTTTTCGATATTTGTTGTCCGAATGGTCGAGGTTCAAGACGATACCAATCTCGTGGAAATCTATCGCCTCTTTCGAAAGGTTTTCCGACACACACACACATACATACATACATACATACATATAAACAGACAGGTGATATTTATATTATAGAGGAATATAGCATTCGATTAACACGTTTAATATAATTGCTTCAGATAAGCCCCCAAATTGACCGAAACTAAATATTCTGATTTAAATCTCTGTTGATAAAATCTTTTAAATAATAACAAAAAGTTGAAATTAAAATATTCAGGACCATGTGAATCAGATGTTAGTACATGTTCTAATATTACACGTGACCATTTCTGTACTTTTTTCTGTGAATGAGAAATACTTCTAGATTGAGGCCATGTTTAAATTTTTAAAAAAATTTTTGTATCAATCTTAAATGCTTCCATATTCCAAATTGTATCTAACTTTGCTTTTATCAGAAGGAAAGTAAGTAAGGACTAGAACAAAAGCTGAGGAACTCGGTGTACAAAGTTCCAATCTCGTTCGTTTCACAGAAATCCTATCATCAAACCCACACTTAAACTTGTGTCTAACCCCCCCCCCCCCTCCCAGGAGATGGTAAAAGGTCAACGAAAAGAACTCGAATAAAATACAACGATCAAAAAAAGGTTGTAATGTAACAAGTGCATGATAACGCTTCAACAAACAAACAAAATCGATTTTCCGGGAAAATTGAAAAAGAAATAGACGAATAGGTTGGAGTGTCAGCTTTCCTTGCTAGGTAATACATATCGAGTAAACGTTAACCGAAATCCTCTAAGGTGACAGAATTGTAACCTTGATATTCTCCCAGCAGTCACTGCGGTGAAGGTTATACAGGCGCACTGCTCGGCTCTTCTTCGG
Source organism: Euprymna scolopes (assembly GCF_053919585.1). Lineage (NCBI taxonomy): Eukaryota > Metazoa > Mollusca > Cephalopoda > Sepiida > Sepiolidae > Euprymna > Euprymna scolopes. The sequence goes on from NC_136483.1 coordinate 153,514,988, forward strand.
AATTGATCGACGAGGCCTTAGGGGTGGACGAGCTTCGGATAGATAATGCACTCCAAGATCTCAAGTCGATCGCCCTGGCGATGTCACTTCAGCATGTATTATCTTTTGTCACTCGAGACGCTTGGTGGAGAACATAAATCCTTCAAAAATGTCTATTTAACGATTCTAAACGCCGTTGACTTAGACGATACCCTACATGATTTCATTTTAAGTGCACCTTTTGAAAAACGGGCGCATAAAAAAAGGGAAGGTAAAGGAATGCACGAGGAAATAGTGAAATTATGGGCTATATTAAATAAGGGAAAGTAAGGCGATTAAATAAATACAAGAAAACAAATACAATAAAAATAACACATAAAACGGTAAAGTAAATAAAAAAAATAATAGAATAAAATAAGAACCGATAAAGTCAGAAAGTAAATAAAAATATAATAAAATAAGAACAAGAATAATTTCAGTAGCCTCATCACTCTTACTTCCAATGCTTAGTCCTTTATTATTAATAACTTTTACGATGTTGGCATAAACGATACCTCGTGTGGTTTCATTTTAAATATTCCCTTTCAACACAACCACATACAAAAGCGAACGCAAAGAAATTAAGAAAAAAAAAATAAGAGTAAAATTATGGCGAAGATAAAATACGGTCAAATAGACCGATGAAGTATATAGAAAAAATATACACAGGGTTTGGACAAAATAATGCTATTTTCTGGATCGAAATCTATCGATTTCGCACCTTTCCTTAGGTGATATATATATATTTTTTACATTGAAGTATATTTTAGCTATTTATATGTAGTATGTTCATGTCTTGCCTGGATCGATTTCCATATAAAAAAAAGACTGGAGTGTTAAGAAAGAAATGATGCAGACGGAAAAAAAGAAGAAGTGACTAAAAAGAATATTGGAGAAGGAAGAGAAAGAAGAACTTGAAAGGAAAAAAGAACGGAAATATATAAAAATAAATAAAGGAAGGAAGAAAAGTGACAGAAAAATAGATGAAAGGCGTGCAAAGAAAGATATACATTTATTTTACTAGGGAGTCACCGCTTATGAAGACTTTAAAACTTAGGGATAAGTGTTAGTGAGTATAAGATGGTCAGTTATACAATAGTATAGTGATCGTAGCGTTTGAAATTGGGTAAAATTTGACAAAGGAGACAGATCAACAATAAATTATTTACAGTAAAGTTAAAGCCAACTGGGAAGCAGGTCCGTGTTAAAGAGTTCAACAGGGCGGGATAATTCTATGAATAACACTTTGTTCATAGCATGTGCGCTTGGATTTAGGCACAGCCAGAGAGTGGAGGTAATTGTTGACAGTGGTTGTAGCGAGGCGAGTGTGGGCCGTGAATGTGTTGCAGTGGGGGGGGGCTTAGTTGAGGCTCCGTCAAACACTTATCAGGAAAATAACGATAGAACAGAGTCAGAGGATGCAAGGATAAGAAAAAGTACATCATCTGCTGCGTTTCGATACCGGTTGTGAACTCTGTCAACGCATAAAGGAGTGCTATGAGCAGCTTCCCTTCCTCGGATCTGACAGCAGTACTTCATCTAAAGTCGTATTCGTCTATGCAACACTAAAGATCAAAATAAACAGAAAGTAAAATGTCCGTGTCTAGAAGAAAAAAAAACATCGATCAATGTTTAATGAACATGTTTACCATTGCGTGCTTCACACCAACAATCATTTAAGAGTCTAGTCAACGAGTCTGCACGATTATGTTCACGAATTTATGTCACACGAGGTTCATTTGTATGATAAAACAAACTTGAGACCACTTCACGTGTGTGTATGTTTCTTATGTCCACATACTTTTGATGGGTATTTCTATTATTTCTGATGTGTAGGGCAATACTTAGACAAATACATGGCAAAATTTTTTTTTATAAATTGATAAAACTTTTGCATAAATCAACTATTACTACTTATTCATCAGTTACAAGGCCAGAAAAGAATCACTTCTCAATCCAAAAACGTCTTACTTGTACAGAAGTATGTAACCCTTTAAATTGTATTACGTTACGTATTTTATAACGTTATAGGCAAGCTGCCCGGCGTTGCCCACTCGTGAAATACGCAGAAATATTATATTTAATTTAATGCAGAAATATCGTAAGTATTGTACGTAAAATTCTTTAACAACCAAGTATAAAAAACGGAAAGAAACTGATACCTGTGCATACGAGTATTATGTTTTTCTAAGCAGTCCACTGCTTGTAAGTAAAAAACAAATACTCTAGCTGAAATCGAATACAAAACCTAAAGAAAATAAGTACGATAACCATTAGCCAGCTGGATACGATCTTGGAAGTCTTTTCAAACCTACTTATTTTTTAACATAACGAATTTGTCATTTGCCGTGTCAGGTATGCGCATTCATGAAGCAGTTAAACAAACAGATAAAAATTCGATGACCCCCCCACGTACCAATTTTTCGATTTGAACCGCTTAGCAGTCTTTTTTTTTCGTATGAAAATCGATTACAGTTTAAGTTTTACATATCTCTGAATACTCTATATACTAATTTTTAAGACTGTAGATCAAAAATCCGTTAAGTATATAAAATAAGAGTTGTCCTTACACACAAACACACACACACATTCTCACTTTTATATATGGAATACAAGCATCATAGTATTATTTAATATTTTAACCCGTTTTAACCTAATCCAATTTTATGCACATATGTAGCCATCAATGTTTGTATAGATAAACTAAATATACCTGCTCTGTTTACTCATTGAGTACTTTTTGGTAGACACATGTTGTTTCATTCGATTTACTTCTAGGAAACTAAACTCTACTGCCATAATATATATATATCTATAATATAAAGCAGAATGTGTGTGTGTGTGTGTGTGTGTGTGTGTGTGTGTGTGTGTGTGTGTGTGTGTGTGTGTGTGTGGTCACGAATAGGCTCCTATATGGTTGACTATTTTAAAAAACTGATTACATATAATGATAGAAGATGTATCAAGATACAGGAATGGGTAGGTTTGATCTGGCAGAACAGTGGTTCATTAAAATTGTGGGGTCTGCGTTCGCGCCTGGTCCAAAAAGTATGGAAATAAAAAATTTAAAAATTAAAAAAAAAAGTTTACAAGTGTTTTTGATATAGATATACGTAAGAATACTTTGATAAGTATGTTCTAACTTAAATAGGGATGGTATAATAAAATTGTGGGGTCTGTGTTCGCGCCTGGCCTCCATAGAATGGAAATAGGCAGAAACTTTAATAAAGACTTTCCATATCCATCTGCGTAAACATATTTTGATAATTATGTTTCAGTTTGAAGAAATATGGTATGATAAAATCATGGGGTGTTCGTTCGCACCTGACCTCCATAGAATGGAAATATTTCACAAAGTTTAACAAAGTTTTTTAATATAGATCCACAGAATATTGTGATAAGTGTTTCAGTGTGAACAGGCGTAGTATTATAAATCATGGGGTTTGTCTATTTTATTTTTACTTTCATCATATTTTGCTTTGGTTTTGATACCCCAAATTCGAATGGTACTAGGAAAAAGCGATGCAATTTTTAAAGCTAAATGTAAGTATTTTGATAGACTATTGCTTTTTTTCATTTCCTTTCAGATTCTTATCCTGTTTAAATTTTAACGCTTACAAATAAACAAAAAAATCAATCTGTTACATTAGCGCGAACGTGAAACCCGTGGATTACGACGCATCCCCGATATGCACTGCTCCACGAAGATGGCATCGAAATAACGCCGTGTCCTTTTCTATTTAAACCAAATAATGGAGCGCAGTAATGAAATGAGGTCATAATGAAATTAGGTCAATTTGTGACGATGATTTTATATATATATATATATATATATATATATATATATATATATATATGCCATTACAATGCTTTTATATCTCTCTGTTTCTCTCTGTCTCTCTCTCTTTCTGTCTATTTCTGTCTCTCTATCGCTGTCTCGCTCAGTCTCTTTGTCTCTCTTTCTCGTTTTAGTAAAGTATTCGATTGTAAATAAAACAAATATAACTCTCTCTCTTTATCTCTCTTTCTCATTCTCTCTCTTTCTAAACACATTTAGAGAAAGAGAAATATATATATATATATAGAGAGAGAGTGAGAGTGAGAGAGATAGATAGAGAGAGAGAGAGAGAGCGAGAGAGAGAGAAGCAAATATCTCCGTGCCTTTCAGTAATCGCTTTATTTAATGTAAAACGCTGACCTCCTGTATCGGTGGACGCCATTTTGGATATTGACTTACACGTTCATTTAAGTTAATAGAATTGTATTCTGGAATAAGGGATCGGTCTGCTCTAAGCAAATGAGAATAGGAGGAATAGTGTAAGGGAAAATTTATTATTTTTCGAATCGACAGACGGGAATTTAACGTTTGGGCTATTAGTTTATGAATTAGTTATGAAAGGTGTAACCACAATATCCATACCATGTTTATAAATCCCTGCGGTGTGTATGAGGATCGGTAGGAGAACTTCAGCAATAAGGGGAAAATCGGGACTATTTCCTCTATAGGTTGATGCGATAGCGCTGGTATAGCCCCTCGGATAGAATCTAGGATTTTATTTAAACACCTGGATGTGCCAGAAAAAGTCTTTATAAAGTTACATAAGATAGTAGCTAATAGATTAGACATAAGAAACTTGTATGTGGCGTCTGCTGGTGTAGACCTTTTTTTAATTATATTTTCGCCCCAAACAAGGCATATTGTCACTTTGATGTAGGGGCTACTGTCAGGGAAATAATCTACATGGGTACTATGTGTGGATTTGGGCAGCAAGATGTCGGTTCACGTTACACTTGAACTTCTGCATGTCAGTACAGTTGGGGAAGCAGGAACCCGGAAAGGAATTCCAAAGTCTAGCGGTTCTGGGGAAGAAACTACTAGAGTAGAAGGCTATCTTACATCTAGGGATCTCTACTGTGAAGGGGTGAGATTTAGCTGCTTGTCGGATTTGTCGGAGGTATTTACGTTGCTTGCAGTTCGTCGGAACATTCTCCGTTAAAGTACTTGTAGAACAGGCAGAGGGATGCTACATTTCGTCGATGGGACAGAGGCTGAAACCTAGATGATAGTTCAGAACCTATCAGGTTGGCGACTCTCTTTTGAACCTTGTCTAGGAGCAAGAGACTAGAAGCAGATGCGCCAGCCCAAATATGACAAAAATACAAATACATGGACGAATGGTGGCCTTATAGAGGTACAGGATACTTTCGGGCATTAGTAGCTTTCTAGCACGGTAGAGAGAATCTGCTTTCTTCGCAGCGGTCCTGGCAATGCTATCAATGTAATTGTTCCAACTCATGTTTACTGTGAATGTTAGGCCGAGGAGTTTAAAAGATTACTTTCAGATAAATAGTCTTTGACCATTGCTATTGGTGGTAGAGATAGTTTATTGTAATTATTGAAGGAAACAAGTTTAGTCTTAGCAGCATTGAATGTGACCATCCATTTTTGTCCCCATTCCGCTACAACTTGGAGGTCATCCTCTAGTGTTTCTGCCATTTCTTTAGATATGTGTTTATTTGTTTAACTGTCGTGTCTGTTATAGAGCGTGCTGTCATCAGCATATATACCCATCTCACCGAAAATCTTATCGGAGATGTCATTTATGAATATTAGGAATAATAGAGGTCCAAGGATAGACCCTTGAGGCACTCCCGCATTTATATCATATTATTTAGATGTACGGCCTTCGAGGACAACCTGTATTTTTCTCTCATGTAAGAAGGATTTAATTAAGTATTCTTCCAGTGATACCATATGATCTGATTTTCCTGAGAAGACCTTCATGCCGTACCATGTCAAAAGCCTTAGATATATCTAGAGCTACCGCTCTATCCTCCTCTGCTTTGTCCAGTGAATGGTATATACGTTCAGAGATTACACTTAGGATTTCTGCTGTGAAATGGGCTTGCCTAAATCCATATTGTGTGTCGGTATTTTGGTCCAGAGGGGAAAAAATGTGACGTTTTTATTATATAGAAATCAGAAGTCAATTAGAAAACTCATATTATATTTTACCGATTTTATGAAATCTTACCTGTTTATCATAATATCAATTCTTATATGCAAATAGCTCTGCCCTTAGAATTTAGACGCATCTTCCATGATCTCTCATTATATCTAAATCGTGCACCACATACCATCTACTCTTACCTACTTACATATCTCATAAAATTTTACTTGGGGACATCATACAATCAACCCCGATTTCTCATACAATCTGTTTGATCTCTTACAGAATCTACACCGAGAAGCTCATGCAATATCCCCTGGGTATTCTATATATAATCTACAGTTACTTCATGAAATGTACGTTGGTCGCACATAAAAAAACTATCTTGCGAATCTTCTAAATCAGCTTGGTATCCAGTAAAATCTACACTAAGAACCTCATAAATCTATCCTCATCTTATAAAATGCACTCTAAATCACGACATAATAACCACATTAAAATCTAACCTTTTATCTCATTGATTCCAATTGAAACACCTAATATAGTCTATCCTTACTAACTTGGTCGCCTATGAAATTTAATCTGTAAACTTCATACAATCAGCTTTGATCTAATAAAATCTAGCTTTAACACCGCAAGCACTGATATCACGTAAAATCCACATGGAATCATATTACAATCTACATTAATCTCAAATTAATGCTATCTTGGACAAATTTGACAGTCTATATTGATCTCACATAAAATCTCTCATAAATTTGCTTTAACAACTTCACAAATCTAGTCTGCATTTTCATAACGTCTATCCGGATCTTTCATAAACTATACTTCGATTCATTATAAAATCTACTCAACAATCTTGCCTTATATATCATAAAATTTATCTTAATCCCCCAGAAATTTACACTGACGACCTAATGAATTTCGACTGGATTTTTATAAGGCCCATCTTGATATTTCATAAAATCTAATTTGATACTTTATAAAATCTCCTATGACGGACTCATTTATCTTGACGGAGTTATTATAAAATCTAACAGTAAAATCTTATAACATCTACGCTTTTATTTTATAAAAAATACTCTAATAAACTTAAAAATCATCTGTAATAATCACATATACGTAGTTGATATAAGGTTTCAGGAAATCTTGGAAAAGGAAGGCATAACAATTAAACTAAACGAAGAAAACATATAAATGTATGAAAGAAAGCAAATAACAAAACCGGCACGCCCAGCTAAAACGATTTACAAAAATAAACTAATGTTTCTTGAGACAAAAAATAAACCATCGTCCATCAGTGTGATGCTTTTTTTGTTTTATCGCCCGGTATCCTTCAAGAGTGTTTATTTTAAGATTCAGTACGAGAGGGACTTAAATTGCCCCACATGTATCATTTTTAACTCAATATATCAGTCTGTTAAGGAAAGAAAGTAAACAAAACAACAAAAAAATAGACACGTTCATATGCATATCACGGCTTTTCTCGTTCACTGGAATATTTATTGTTCTATTGATAAACCGACGAAAATAAGAAAATTGGTTCACCTTTCCACAAAATTGATTTGAACTGAAAACCTGAAAAAAAATGAGGCTATGATATTCGTGTAACATCAAAAGAGTTATACCTATCACCTGAAACTCGCAAACAGATAATGGAACGATAAATCTGCCACCCTAAAGAAAACAATACTACAGCTTTATTTTAAATATTTTAATTAAAAAATCAATTCAAATAACTTGATTATGTTGAAGAGCTGACATCTAATCAATGTAGCCGCCTTCAGCCTAAATCACCGCCTCAATATGGGCCCGGAACTGCGAGCATGCCTTTTCCACGAGCGCCGGAGGAGCTCGGCGAATACTCGGCGAATGGCGGCGATCAGGCTGGCTTTGGTGTTGTGATAGGTCACCTCTGTAAGGTTCTCTTAAAATTCAATAAGTTCTTATGATTGAGCGCCCTATAAGAAACCAAACGAAATTAATACCGTTTATCATGTTAGAAGTGCCATAGTTTTCCCCATATCCCGTTTTACAATTATATTCTCTAATTAACACTTGTCCTCTGGTGGTTCTTATCCTTGATAAGATTTGAGAAAATACTAAAATAATTGCTACAAGCTCTTTCTTGATAATTTGGTTGAGTGGTTCAGCAATTTTCATAGTTGAGCTGGGCCAGTAATTTTTTTTAATATAAATCTACATACGTGCGAAGAATTTCGTAGACAGACTGGACAGTTTATGAGATCTGAAATACCGTGCTATTCCTTCTTTTCAACACAGAATATCATAATTTCTTGGTCCAGATATCTATCCACATATTATGACGTTTATTAAGTTTTTACTAACTGCCCATCGAGTAATTGTCACCTAAACTCTGGCGGGAATTCTGTAAATTCTATAACGTTATTTCATCTATGTTTGATTTAGTCAATATATGACATCTTAGAAAAGTAATACTATCTCTTGGAACTAAAACTTTATTTTACTTGTATCGTACAAACGTTAGGTTTATTTGTCGATTTTAACGTTGTTAAAGTCGACGTAGATAAAAAAAAAAATGACGTAGATTAAAAAACGACGGAGATTTTTTTTCCTGCGTGGTTTCCACCTCTAAATAATAACGTCTCATGCATCGAACGAAGACGGTTTCGTCTTAAAATACCGAAATAAAAAGAAAACGCTAATTAGAAATTCACTTTCATTGTTCACTATTTAAATAACACAGTCAATTCTTTTCAATGGCGATTATTATTAGATTTTTATCTATTTCATTTTATATCGAATAAGATATATTCACTTTTCTTCAAATGATTTCATGTATTCATTTAAATCTCTATTTACCATTATACAATGGAAACTTTGTGAATGTGTGACTGAGTGAGTTCGTTGACAAAGGGAACATACTATTTTGACAAAAATTAACACATTATTTATTAGGATTTGGGATAAAAGCCCCAATTTGTGTGTAAAGCAATGGAGATTAATGATAACTCAAATATGAACAAGGTGTCTTTGGATGACGAAGCTATTGCGGTTGTTTACAAATTTTGTGAAGTTGGTGTTACCATTGGGGCACAAGGAGGAACAGTAGGTGTGTCAGAAATTTCGTGAAAAATAGTGAATAATTCAACCCCGTCTTTCCAAGCTTATAACTCCTCGAAAAATGTAATTCAAGCCCTAATTTTTTTTCAATTAACGGAGCAAGGACCAAAGTTTCCTTAAAAAAAAAAAACAAACGTGTTTTTTTAAAAAGGTTTTAAACTTCGGACTTTATACGCAGTTTCGTGTTAGGGGTGTCAAAAATTCCTACAAAAATTCTGATACACCTAGAGGAACAGGTGCTAGTTGATTGTAAAAGTTAGAGTAGGTGGAGTAAGTCCAGGAAGCTTCTACCATTACTAACGAGCAGAGCGTTACCATTGTTGACTAAGGGAAGAATTTAGTAGGCATACATAGACAGTGTGATATATGGAAGTGAAATCTCGCTAGAGAGAATTGAGGACTTGTGTTGCATGAAAAGGAATGATATAAGAATCAAATAATGCCTCATATCCCAAGTGCATTTGAAAAGCTTTATTGCCATACGCACATAAATACCCTGCATATGAAATAAATACTAGACTCTTTTATATGACAGGGGCACGTTAGAAATAAATATTTCTGTTTAAAGCACAACTGAAGAATTATACTTGACCTTTGCATTATAAACTTTAATTCAAACTATTCTCACCCCACAAGCAGAAATGCCAGGCATATTAAATCAACAGTAGGTTCTTTGAAATGACAGAGGTGTGTCCGAAATGAATGTTTCCGCTTAGTGCGCAATTGTTTATCATATTTGACTTGTACATTTTAAACTTAAATTCGAGCTAATATATATAACATAATTTTACAAAATCAGCAGTAGGTTCTCCACAGTGTAATGTAGACTACGATGGATCGTGAACTAAGTCACTGCGGGGAGGCATCCAAAACTTACTCTCGGTGCACCGCTATGAGTCCCTTACTAGACCAAACAATCTATCGACTTGATTGGAAAATATGCGATTTCACCGATTTTGATGACCATAACAATATGGGAGCGTGAAAAATTCGATCATCATAATTTAATTGTAGACAACGTCGGTTCTCTCTGCTAGTAAATATATATAAATATGTGTGTATACTTGTGTGTGTTTATATTTGTATATTTGTATACTAAATAAGAAACAAACCCAACTAATATCCATATACATATCTCGACTATCTTTTATTTCTCGATATATCGATTGGAAAACCATAGAAATTTTAGATAAAGCGTTATTTTGCATCGTTTTAAATATAGACTAAAACACTTTTAAAACGTAACGAGTCCACTTCGCTCTTTCATGAGCAACCGGAAACCGGATGTTTGGAATTCTCAGAAAAAGAAAAGCATTTTTTTCATCACTAAGTACTTACTGAATATGTTCGTCCATTTAAGTGAAGAAAAAAAACGTAAACATTTTAGTTTTGTACAGAGAAAATGAAAGAATGCCTGTCTATAAGCTCCTCAAATCGAGAGGAATAATAGTAGAGAGAGAGAAAAAAAAGAGAATACAAAAAAAAAAAAACGAGATCGTCTGGGTTATAAGATCTATTAACAATACACATTTTAACTATATTTTCTTTTAGCACAATAGCAGACGCATTGATAACATCTTGCGATATAGAAGCGATCGGTTCGATTGCCATATCTGATTTTCTTTTAATACAAAATACACGACCCCATTCATTTGTGTTTTGGAAATTCTGATAATTCATTATTCGTATTATTTGTATTCTTCGGATTATCATTCTATTCTTGAGTGTTATTTTCACAACGTTTCGGTCGATATAACCTCTAACCTTCTTTAGGTGTATTCTTGTTTATTTCCAGAATTTTTCTATCCAACTTGCGGATGTTTCTTGACGAAATCGCGAGTCTACATGAGATTTCGAACGAAACTCTTTATTTTATCAACAGGTGTAGGTTGTTGTCGTTCCGCCAGTCATGAATAGGTAGGAGTCTTATGTATTATCGTAATTGATAACTATATTTTACCAAGTACTATTGTGGTGCAATATTTTCACGACACTGAGTTGGCTGATAGTTTCGTGATAACCAAATGTTCCGACTGGTCTTTCTCTGCTCCGTTCCACACCCACGTTGCTTTAATATCAATAGAAAGAAGAGATGTGTGCAGTCCAGTCGACTAACGTTAGATTTGTTGCTGTAGGGAAGAAAAGTTGCCAAGCAATCAAAAGAAAATGTCACAAAGCGCTTGTTATAAACAATAACAACGTTTATTAACACAATCTTCAACAAACACCACGGAATGGGAGTGATTGTGGTTGACTGGCGGAATAAATATTTTTATAAAGACCAGTTGAGACTCACATTCTGGGGTACACGGACGCGACATAACAGTTTTAGCTGCATGCGCTTGGTTTCAACTAGTCTTTATAAAAATATGCTCCGCCAGTATTAAACGTAAAATAAATTACATATTTTTATAAAAATGCACTTGTTCGCTATTCTTGAACACACGTTCAATTTCAGCATAAGGTTCAAGCCAGTTATGCTGACGATGGAAATGTTACCTGTAACATGTTATGCTGACGATGGAAATGTTGCCTGTAACATGTTATGCTGACGATGGAAATGTTACCTGTAACATGTTATGCTGACGATGGAAATGTTACCTGTAACGACGCAATGAAGACTCAAAAATCTACCCATGCCAACCGGGTATAGCCGACGACATATCGACGCGATGCCTTGATGTTTCCATACGCCTATCGTTTGATATCGTTTATTTCCGTTTGGAGCTGGTTGCGTTCTCAGGACCTTTCTCAACTTAGTAACTCTCCCCGTGAAACGATAGTGTGATACTATATCCACTACTCGCTGACGGAAGTAGATCATGCTACTTCCGTGAATTGAATAAAAGGTTCTGCTAGAAATTCCTTGCAAATTCCCGAGTTTGACAATGTTGAAAATAAGATTGAAGACGAGAACAGTAATCTAGAAAAAGTCGAATAATACGAATTTTAAATGATGGTTTGTGAGTTTTATTTTATTCGCATAATTTAGATTACTATTATCATGTTAAATTATATTAAGCATTTAGACCGATGTAACGTTTCGAATGTAATGTTTCGAATGTAACATTACGGTTGTAACATTTCGAATGTAATGTTTCGAGTGTAACTATTCAAACATAACGTGTCAAATGTAACGGTTCGAATGTAACGTTTCGAATGTAACGTTTTAAATGTAAAATTTCGAATGTAGCGTTTCGACTGTAACATTTCGAATTTAACGTTTCGAGTGCAACGTTTCGAATGTAAGGTTTATAGTGCGTCTTTTCGAACTTGGAACCTTCTAACCGAGCTTTGAAACGTATGTAATGAATATTAATACATCTGGCTTCCTCATCTCAAAAATATAGGTGTCTGGTTAAGCCATAAATACGGAGCAACCTAAGAGAGACGTGGAAAGATACGCAGAAAACCTCACGCTTGAGGATTATACCAACTATACCTTCAAACACATCAACCAAGGCGATTTCCGCGGTTGTATTATCAATTTGTAAGGCAAGACCACTAAGCTATTTCAAACAAATATATCCATTTCGCGGAAAGTATTAGGAATCTCTGTGTTGAACTTGAACACGTGTGCAATATTTTTTTTTTTAACTGATTAGTTAATTTCTGGATGTAGATTGTTCGGATTCTTTTTTAAAAATGTTTATTTATGTTATCTTGATAAGCATGATTTTATCTTTTATCTAAGAATTGCATTCGCAAATACAAAGGTTGAACAAGCATTTTCTATGTCTGTTAATTTTTAAACGTTGATTTAGTTTGCCTGTATTTTCGGTGTATATAAAAATGTATGCAAACTAATATACCATACGCACCAATTTTGACGCACACGCATGCATAAATTATGTGCTCATTCACCTATTCTTGAACAGTCTAGGTTCAGAGATAAGAAAGAAAGAGTCAGAAGCAAGAATTTATGAACTTAGCATTTTTAAAATAGGCTAGCGAAATAAGAAGTATTACAATGTGCTAGCTTAACAGTCAATAAATCGAGACCATTAAATAACCGATTAAAACGAGCTAGTAAAAATCAGACAATTTTGAACTGAATGTAAGTAAAAAAAAAAATATGTACCGAGACTATTGACAGCAGACAAATGAAGATTCACCAACCCAAATATGACAACGGTAATTCATACAAGCTGTTATAGTGTGACCTAATTGACCTAGGGGAGCGTTTTGCTCCCGATTGAGGAGGTTCAGACCTTCCAGGGACCTGAAGAAGGCCGGATAACTATGCTAAGATTGTTTAATTAATCCCGGACGACAGCGGATAACACAAAGACTTGAAAAGATTGTTTAATTAATCCCGGACGACATCGGATATCACAAAGGCTTGAAATTGAAATATATAGATATATTTTTTCTTTATTGTTTGAAAAATCAGATATATATTTTGTGTTATTGTCAAACTCAGAGATATAATTGTTGTTAAAAAATTGACGACAGGAAATGTTAGAATAATAGCGTTGACATTGTCTGGCCTGAGGGACCCAGTAGCAGGAGCTCTGAATGACAGGGTTTAACCTTTAAGGTCATGGGAATAGATATCATTTTTTGGTCCCAGATCACAAAGCTGGAAATATTGGTGAATTGCACACCCACAATTTGCGTGGAGTACTTTGATTGGCTTAGGGGACTTCTACCACGACCCCCCCCGACTATATAATGGTAATCCCGCTCGGAAATTAAGCAGATTTCAGGTTGACGCAGAATCTCGAAATAAAAATACCGCTCCCTGAAGACGTGGCCCCCTTCTCTTCATCCGCCTGAGTGCCGTCTCCTTAGAGAAATGTCTTAAGAACTTCACGTGTATATATCTGTAAAAAGTCTGTAATTTTTGGTGAAATTAACTCTAGTAGAATAGAATTTCAAGTGTTTGTTTTTCTTTATTGCCTGCGTGAGCTTTACTATTCGTTTTCAGCATACCAGGAATATGATGTGACCCCCTCTCAGGGGATCAGACATCACGAGCCGAAGTTTTTCGAAGACGATCAGGGATCCTTGCGTGATGTCCCAAGAGAGGTGGACCACAATAGTAGATTTATTGAGATAGAGAATAGCCTTATCCGTAAAAAATGATTTGTGAGGATAAAGAGAACGAACGTTAGAAATAACAAATCGAGCTATGGTTCTCGAAATATATGAACTCCAAACAAAGGTATGATCAAAAAGAAAGGGAGAGCGGTTTCAAAGTCGATTTCTATTTACGAAAATAACCATTGACCATGATTTTATCTTCATCAAAACAGTTAATCCATATTCAGTTAAATAATGCTACACAGCCATTTAAAATTACAATAGATTTATATAAAAATCTAGCATGCCAACAGACATTGCCCGGATGGGTTAAAAAATAAGAAGTTTTAATTTTGAAATGACCCTCATATGACAAAACTCGTCTCGGACGTTCATGCACGGCCATCGCTCATCGCTGGCAAAACTGCATTAACAATAGTGATACCTATGTGGAAAAATAATGTATGGTGCATAGAAAGTCGCTCGTTTTAATGCTACTGCTCGAATCTTTGTAGCTCTTCAACTTTTGTGTAAAAAATAGGATAGCTTTACTTTTGCCACGACCCTCGTGTATATGCGTCTGTGTATGTATGTATGTATGTATGTATGCATGTATGTATGTATGTGTGTGTGTATATTCGTCTACACACATGTTTGTGCGATTGTGCGTATAATCTATATGTATATATCCATGTAAGTTCATCTATGTGTATACATGTAAACATATATGTGTGTATATATTCATGCATATACATGTGTGTATATGTACACACATAAACATGTTTATGTGCGTGTAGACACAGGTATGTAAATGTACATATATATGTGTATATATATGTGTGGATATATCTGTGTGTATATATATATGTGCGTGTGCGTGTGTATTTCTGAATAAAAAATGTGCGCATATATATATGTGTGTGTGCGTGTGTGTATGTGTTAATATGAGCATATATTATGCATGTGTATAAAGATATATGTATATGGTTATGTGCGTACATATACGTGCATATGTTTATATGCATGCGTATATATATATATATATATATATATATATATATATATATATTCCTGAATGATGGACATATATATTAGCCTGTAAAGGTTTATATATACATATATATATATATATATATATATATATATGGTTATGTGCGTACATATACGTGCATATGTTTATATGCATGCGTATATATATATATATATATATATTCCTGAATGATGGACATATATATTAGCCTGTAAATGTTTATATATACATATATCTTATGTGTGTCTATGTGTATGTATATGCATACATTATTCACGTTGACACAGGTAAGTATAAAATAGGTGACACGTTGGTGAATAGCAAGCTCTCCATGTGCTCTCAGATTATCTAGGGATTGTTTCCAGTCGCTCTGAGGGTCTATTGTCACTGGAATAAAACAATGCCGACTCAAAAGAGGTATGGTTGGTTATTGTGCAACTCTAGCAACAAAAACATTCTCGCGCAATCACAGCATCATCAGGATGTTCGTGGTCTTTATCGACAACGATAGACGAACAGTATACGCACGCACACACACATACACACACGTATATATATATATATATATATATATATATATATATAATTATTTACTATAATGATCATACACACACACATATAGATATCAGCTATACGATTCCATATTATGATGAATCTAAGAAGCCTCGGTATAGCTTAATTCCCAGATATATTTTCATACGTGATTTCGTAGCTCTATTTACGTTATTTTGTTATTTAGATATTATTGAAATAAATGCTGAAAACTAATTGATAACATTTATATCCTCTAATATCATATTATACGGATACATAATATATATATATATATATACACCTATATTGTCGATTTAATATACATATATATGTATGCATATATATATTGTCTATTTAATATATATATGTATGCATATATATGTATATATATGTATATATATATACATATATACATATATATATATATATATATATATATATATATATTAAATAAATGCTTCTGAAACACTTGAAACTATATCGACATAAATAGAATCTTGGCAGACACTACTTTTTCATGGTAGAATAACATATAAGTAATGACTACAACTACACAAGCTTCGTTGAACGGTAGCGGACGTATATGCAGTTTTATATAACACTGGTATGTTTCATATAAAACTACTTTACAATACAAACATTCTTAGTCAGAGTAAGCCTTTAGTGAGACTAAGAAAAGTCTGTTCATTGCGGTGCAATGCTGTTTCTGCGCAGTTCTAAGGGGTCTATTCTCCCAGACTTAGCTTTCTCGATTTTGATAAGTGGTTAATTTATTGGTAATCGCCTTACCACGGGGTTGTCCGGGCACATTTTGCAGGTTAGAGTGCTCCTCGCCACTTTCTGAACCACTTGTAGTGGGGGGGGCCTAATTTCTTCCACTTCTTCGATTTACCGCATATTCTCAAGTTGTTATTTGGGTTCAATTTAGTAGTTAAAATATATAGTTAGAAAATCGGTTGAGATGGATCTTGGTAGCGATTGGTTGAGTGTGTACAAAGCGAACGTCAATCCAGGAGAATCCGAGGCACTTAGTGGTGTACTGGGAGCAAATGTTGTCGGCCAAAATATCTAAAAAGAAAAGGTTTTCATAAAAGAATTACGCTACTTCCGTTTTGTTCAAAAATGGATAAATATGTACCACATGTTTGTAAGATACGTTTGGGCCGATCCCAGCATTTATGCTTCGTATACGAAACATTCGCATGATATGAATGTGCTAAAATGTGATGTTTCTATTTAGGAACTTTTGTTTTCGTTTATTTATTTATTATTTTTTGGTATTTTTAGTAAAATATGTTGCGGTAACATTTCTTTATTTCAAGTAATTGCAAAATCCTACCCATCCATGAAGAGATAAAAGTGGGGTAAAGAACGAAAGAATGACGTTCAGCACCGGAAGAATGTAAGAGTCATACATTTAAATTTAGAAGTTCTTGTATAATCAAACCAATTATCAATTCCAAATGTTCTAACAAAATATGAAGAGATAATACACATACACATGCACACATTCACTCACAACACATTCACTCACACACAAATTTATATTATACTAGCCGACACACGGTGTTACCCGCCGTTGCCCGGTCGTAAAATACGCTTACATATGGTATTATAATTTATGCAGATTCCGTATTTATTATAACTAGCAGGACCTATGGAAGTTCCACAGTGGACTCATTTTGTAGATGTTCAGTGTAAATGGAGACACTCTGATATTATTGTAGGGCTTTTGTTAAAACTGCAAAAGTATTTATCCACGCTAGCATTAACACCCGGTAAAGCCCATCGTAAAGTAAGCTTAAATATATTTTTATTCTTGCAAATTTCGTATATATTGTTATAGAGTTAATTTTCTATCGATTTTTATAAATTCAGAAAGTTGCGGTGTCAAAAGAAAAAATATGTATCCATATGACTTAGGTGCATAAGCTTGAATCGAAATGGAAATAAAATCTTATGAAAAAATATATGTATATCTATATAACTTGAATTTCTTCAGCCATAATCGAAACCGAAACCAAAACTTATGAAGAATTCTTGATAGAATTATTTAGAAAAAAAATAGATGATTCCAGTGCCATCAGGTATAGTCGAAACCGAACCCAAAACTTATGAAAAATTCTTGGAAAAATTATTTATGACAAGAAATAGAAAAACATAACAATGAAACGACCCGGATGTTAGCGTGACACACAAAAGAATACACACGCTAAATAATATATAATATATAGATATAGCACATCCCCTATCGATTATTATATTTTACCTAATTTAGTGCAGTAACCTAAAAGTAATTAAAAATTGACTTCAGTGACATGAGCTAGAATCGAGACCAAAATATATAGCGCTCCAACATTAATCATATCAGATGTATAAGGAATAGTTAATACAAATCAACTTTAACGTATAAATATATATTTACGCATACTTACAAAATCAATTTAAGTCCGCTTACTAAGTTATTTGTTTTAAATTTTGCTCATTTAGCAGCTATTTTTACCGGTTAAAGAAAAATCGAATTTGTTCCAAATATCCTAATCTCTAATAAATTAAGTTTAAACTCGGTAGACCTAAAACTAACATTTATGATTTAATGTAAAAAGAAATCCCGGCCGATAGTTGTTTCACTATTTCGTGAAAGCGTTCATAATTTCATAATTTATGTGGCCCTTCATGCGGAGTAAGGCGCATGGTTATTTCCGTCTGGACCCTATGTTCTCATAGGTCTTTATCCGTTATGCTATTCGTTCTGATTAAAGGGGCAAGAATATGTTATCCTCGGGATTAAAGGAAGGCCCCTGTTTGAAATTCCGTGCGGGTTATAGAGTTCGACAATAGACATGGGAAGAAGGTCGGTTACATCGGCCGCAAAGTTGTCAGATTATCACTCAAGATGAAAACATTAGTTCGAATAATTCAAATCACATAAATCATCAATCATTTGAGGCATTACATCGCTGACGACGGGTTATCTCATTTTGTAGATTGTGTGCGTTAATTAATGATGTGCAAATTACACATATGATTATGTAGACAAATATGTGATGTTCTGAACCCCTTGAATCGAGCGACAATTATTCAAGTGATGACTATAAATATATAATAATTTTCTGTCACCTTGGTTGTTATATAATCAAAATAACAACCAAGATCACAGAAAAGAAGGCGTGTCTTATTTTGACAACAACGTCATTCCTGTTCTGAGTCTTTTGTTTATGAGCAAAGTGTAATATCTGTTCTAATACTACACTTCATCCTTTTGCCCTCGGTCGGTAAAGTATTTAGTTCCGTTCAACCTTCTACATCGTTCGAACTCTGTAAAGCCGAGGTTGTTTGGCCAGCTTTGAATATATACACTCTAAAATTTCTGCATTTAAAACATATTTTCTCTGTTTCCCGCCTGTACGTAACTTTGGTAAATACGAATCGAATTATTGTACCTATATTTAAATATACAAATAGATTTTTCCCGCGCTCACATCCAATCTAGTTTAAATGCCTCTACCAAGGCTGTGCGGCATAATTTTATATCATTTTAAATATCACGACATTATGTGGGCATCTCCGCAGAATTATCTCATTTCTTCTTTCTGATCATTGAATTACATAATAAAAACATTACTTTAGTATTGTTATTATCTATAATATAAACCTCACCTACCTGTTTAAATGTATATATGTATGTATGTATGTATTTATGTATGTATGTATGTCTGCCTGAAACTTTCGACAGAAGAGACGGGTTTTCACAAGATCGATATCATTTTGAAGCTGGACTCTTCGGACGACAAATATCGAATAATTGGCCAAAAACCTTAATCACTTAACTCTATACTGGACACTTTTCTACAGGGAAGGGTCGCTTTTTTCGACGATATTTTCGAAAGTCATCCCCTCTTTTCAATTGTCTAGCCTAATTTTAAACCTACGTCACTTCCGGTTTGGCAATGGATGCAACAGCAAACACGTCACGTTTTTTTCCACGATCTTTTTCTTCCTTCGCGGTACGGATTCGAGCCTGCCTTCCTACTACCACTTTTTTTTTGTTTTTGCTCAACGCACACTCCCAAACACCCGGGCAATGCCGGGCACCCAGATTAGTCTTTATATAAACGATCATTGTAACATTTTCACCACACGTTCAACCTCTAAGTAACCATTCATAATCCGCATAATTTGTAGTCATTTCGTTTCTAGGAGTATTTTCTTATGCCCAAATGCTTTCTATTTTGTATACATACGAAGTCTACGGCTCTTCTTAATGTCTTAGCAAGCACTCACCTCCATTTTTTACCTACGAGTTTCTAAACCAGTTTTTATAATCCATTTCTCTTTTACCCTTGTCGATGATCAAAAAGTCCATGTGTAAAGCATATTATGCCTCAGAGTCGTGAGTGTCAGTGAGAGTTTATATTGAATGTCTAAG
The DNA here is from genome assembly GCF_053919585.1 of Euprymna scolopes. NCBI lineage: Eukaryota > Metazoa > Mollusca > Cephalopoda > Sepiida > Sepiolidae > Euprymna > Euprymna scolopes. The sequence goes on from NC_136483.1 coordinate 153,535,080, forward strand.
GGTTGTGCACATTCCCAGGACATACACACATCAAGGAAGCATTATAAACCGATTAAACCTATAGAGGATACACTAACAGGTTACTTCTAATTGAGTAACATTGGATTGGATATAGTGACACTACACTACACAAAGTTCCCGAACTAGTACCGTGCTTTGAAGTAATTGCGTCAAATCCGGGGTAATTGCGCCAACTACATAAAAGTGCTCTTCTAGCAACCACGCATATAAAGAACACTTTTCTTTATTTGGCGAAAATACCCCCGGATTTAGCGCAATTACCACAAAGTACGGTACTTGAACGAAGGATGAGATTCTGTGCGATCTGTAAGGGGGTTAGAGAAAGAGAAAGCTAGAAAAATAGAAAGTGAAAAAATAGATTAGACATTAAGTGGGGAATAAAAGAAAATACGGCGAAGAAAGAAGGACGAAAGGAAAGAATTAAAGGAAAAAAAAATCTAAAATCGAAGAAAGGAAATACAGAAATAGAAACGAAAGAATATGGAAAGCCAGAAGGAAATGAATCTTGACAGCTTAAAGGAAATAGCGATAAATAAGCAAGCCATACGTTAAATAAGCCGAGAGGCGATATATATATATATATATATATATATATATATATATATATATATATATATATATATATATACTTGCAAAAGTACCTGTCATTGACTGAGTTCAAAAACAGCCTACAGAAAATGGACTCTGATTAATGAAAGTATGATAGGTTATGAAAAGGAAGTGTTGTAAATTTGGGTTGAATTTGGGGGTATCATAACCCAAGCAAAATATGATGAAAGTAAAAATAAAATAGATAAACCCCATAATTTATTATACCATACCTGTTCACACTGAAACACTTATCACAATATTCTGTGGATCTATATTAAAAACCTTGTTAAACTTTGTGACATATTTCCATTCTATGAAGGTCAGGTTCGAACGAACACCTCATAATTTTATTATACCATATTTCTTCAAACTGAAACATAAGTATAAAAGTATACTTAAGCAGATGGATATGAAAAGTCTTTATTAAAGTTTGTGCCTATTTCCATTTTATGGAGGCCAGGCGCGAACGCAGACCCCACAATTTTATTATACCATCTCTATTAAAGTAAAAACATACTTATCAAAGTATTCTTATGTACATCTATATCAAAGACATTTGTAAATGTTTTTTTTTAACATTTTAATTTTTTATTTCCATACTTTGTGGACCAGGCGCGAACGCAGACCCCACAATTTTAATGCCCCACCGTTCTGCCAGATCAGACATACCCATTCCTGTGTCTCGATACGTCTTCTATCATTATATGTATTCAGTTTTTTTTAAATAGTCAACCATATAGGAGCCTATTCGTGACCACACACACACACACACACACACACACACACACACACACACACACACACACACACACAATTCAACTTTATATATTTATATATAGAGCGATAGGTATATGTACATATATATATATATATATATATAGTCATCCAAATACAGTACTGTTTCGCTGTTTCACAGCTCATCAGTGCGGCTAGACAGGCAACTACTTCAAGCCAGTATGTATGTATATATATATATATATATATATATATATATATATACATACATACATACATGCATATAAATATATGCTTATGCGAAAATTATACTTACTCAGTTATATTCCACCCTTTATTTATATCAATCATTTTATTTGTGAAGATCGATGTTGGTTAAATGTCACTTAAGTGCATATTGAAAAAACAACATAAAGTCTATATTCCAAATTATACGTTGTTTTTACCGTTTATTTTTTTCCGACAGTTAAAATGTTCAATATTTGACAGCGGCTTTTCGTAACGCAGAAAAAATGATGCAACTATTATGCCAATTTTTGAATATTTCCGCCTTTATAGAAAAAAAAAAAAACTTTGGGCATAATTACATAAACCCACAATTATCTGACAAGTGGTTGCAACTGTGTTTTATGATATTTATGACATCTTTGATTTTTTAATCCTAATTGCAACTACTCTTCAGATAGTTTCGGATTCATTTAATCATTCTCCAATTTTTTATTTAATCAATGAGTTATTTTTCTGATGAGTCAGGGTTGAAATAGCCAAAAATTTACATGATAATTATGATTGTTTCTAAATTACGAAACAGATGCTGTCCAAAATTGAAAGATGCTGAACTACTGTGTGTGTCTATATATATATATATATATATATATATATATATATATATATATATATATATATATATATATATATATATCTTAGAAAGGATATTTGAAAAAAAAAGTATTCGATACGTTAGTAGAGCTAAATATGTTTATTACTATTATTTTCAAGATCGGGTGTATCGACTTAATCCATTACAAGTTGTTTCAATAAACGGGATAAAGATTAAGATTTAACTTAAAAAATCAGAAGATATGTACGGGTAGTCTTTATCCCGTTTATTGAAACAGCTTGATATGGATTAAGTTTATACATCCGAGGTTGAAAATAATAATAATAATAATAATAATAATAATAATAATAATAATAATAATAATAATAATAATAATATATATATTTGGTAAAACTGGTAATTAGTAAAAACCTGAAGAGAGTGCTCAATGCGTTTGCAGAGCAAATATGGGTTTTATTTTTTTAATTATGGTTTTATCTGTTTGGTTACATATGTTTCGGATGTTGGACCAAGTTTACGATCCAAAAGCCCCGTCAGACCTTACAGAAGATTTTCTGTAAGGTCTGACGAGGCTGTTGGATCGCAAACAGATCTAAATTAATATTTAATATGGACAATGACCGTAACTATGTTAATATATTTCACATAATATATTATTTTACTGTTGAGTGATACAAAAATGAGCGTGCATCTTTACTATATAATTAGGAGTGGAGGAAGAATTCATTATTAAATTAGTATAGTGAATAGAAATGGATCATGATAATATTACTTAGTTTGATAGTAATTTTTATTGATGGTAAAGTTGAGTTAGTTAAGTAAGATAATTTATAGATCAGAAAAACTAAATGGTAATAATCATAATATTAAAAATGTATTTATCGTAACCAGACTCCAAATATTGATCTAAAAATAAAATGTATATGATGCAACAAGTGATTATTAAATGATTGATAGGTAGTTTCAAATGTATGAGCCAAATGGTATAATTGTTAGAATGAATGTAAAAGTCAATCTTATAGTTATAATAAGATATTTCTATTGAACATGTATCAATACATTTCGGAATTATTAGTCAAATTTAATTAAAAATAAATAAATAAATAAAAATAAAACATTTAACTGAAGTAGATAGGATAGGGAGTTTAAAGTATAAGATAAATCTGAGTTGGATATGGTCTATAATTTCAGGTCTAAACCCTATTTATAAATCTTATTAACTTGAATTAAAATTAGAATTAGTTTTCACTTAAATATACATTTATTTAATTATAATTAAAATAACAGGTTATCAGAGTAAGAAACTCTTAAACATACTTATTAAAGAATTAGGATATGTACAATGATAACAAAAATTATACTTAAATAAGTAGCAAGCTCGAAAAATCTTGTTTAATAAATATCTTTATTAATACTAGATTGTCGTATGTAGAACTGAGTAAACTTTGTGAAATATAAAAATTAAAAATATCACTTTCATTATAAATAATAATTATGGTGCTGATATTGATAATAATATGAATAAATATATAAGTAAATAAAATTAAAGAAAATATATGTAACCAATTAATTTACAACTCAACATTAGCAGATATGAAGTATAACTTATTAGTTTATGACTCTCGATTGAAATATTTTAATACTAACATTTTATATTGGAAAGATTAATGAATTAATTTATGATATAAATCGATTTAATTTAAAAAAAATAATATTAAGTAAAATGCATTAAAACAATATTGAAATTACTTATTAATTGAATATGGAGGTTTATGCGTCGTGAGTGTTTATAATATGACTGTTAAATAAAATAAATAAATAAATATAAGTAAAGTTAATATTTCGTTAGATTTGTTTCAATAGAGGTAACTCTGTCTCACTTTGATAAGTAAATTTAATTATTTACAATTACGATAAAAAGGAGTTTTCAGTTTATTTTATGAATTGTATGATTTTAAAATTATAATTGTAATGATTGATAAGTTTAATTATAACTTAATTGAATTATGTGTAGTTTTCAATTCAAATCAATGGATTAGTTATGATAGCCGAAATATTCAATCGTTTTTTGTTTTGTTTTTTTTTTAGCTTAGTTTAGTTTCGTATATACAAATAGGTATAATAGTTTATAATTTTGTTGACATTATATTCATAAGTATGTATAAACAAATTAAAATCAATAAATTTACTAATTATCAAATAGAACATTTTGGCAGAAGATTCATAAATTGTTAGTACGAATAGTTGGGTTTAATGCCTTTGTTTGATAAAAATTCAATATGGCGTAATGGAAAAAATATAAAGGTATTTGCAGCTTCTCTTCCAATTTTCGGATTTTAATCATCTCAAATCACAGTTCATTTCTTTTTGATGGATTTATTGTTGCTATTTCTTCTTATGAGTTAAAGGCATAATAGATTCACTGATTAATATAATAATTAAGTGATTGATTTTGCGCTACGAAACAGCTACTGTCAAAAATTGTATTAGTCAACTGAATTAAAGGAATAAATTATAAGATGGTCAATATCACGACTTTTGGAATATAACTTGTTGTCATTTATTCTCTCTCTTCCTCTCTCTTCCTCTCTCTTTCTCTCTCTCTATATATATATATATAACACTTTATTATGATATTTTGATTTGTGCAGATTTCGTATTTATTATTATATAATATTGAACCCAATATAGAGTAATGATTTAAAAACGTAAAAAAATAAAAATAAAAAAACGACTCGTGCACAATAATCAAAAATCGAAACCAAAACTGTTAGCTTACGATTTACTTTTTCTTTTGACGTTAATACCTGAGCTATGAAGACATATCTGCTTCAAGGTTAAAAATTAAAACATGACCAAATAGCTTATACGTTACCCATGCATATTCGTAATTCCGTTGTTCGACCTTCACCTGGCAAATTCTATTTTTTTTAATTTCACACTTTTGAACGCTTTTCCTCGGCTAAAATCCAAATATAAAGTTTCGCATGGATTCGAGTACCCTATATATAAAGTTTCATATCTATAAACCAAAAACTGACCGAGGACTTTTGTAGGTAAAATTGTTTAAACAAATATATATATGCATACATAAATATATATATAGAAACAGGTTTGTGTTAACTATAACCTTTTTACGTAAAAGTTACGCAAGTATAAATCATGTAAAATATCGTAATAGTTAACTAAAGATGATCATCCCATAAGAAAACCGAAAAACTAATAGAGAATTAATTAAACTGAATGTTTAAAAGAATATGCAAATTAGCTAGATATTTTGCAGATGAATGCAATTTCATGACCCATATATAACAAAGTTGTATTTTCTTTTTAAATAAATAGAAAAAAGGCTTGCTGTTCTTGGCCTTCGGGATCAAAATCGCGGGGCATTTGGCAGCAAGTCTGTGTGTACGAAAAGGAGCAAAATTTGAATACCTGTTCGCCGCCTAGGTGTGGAACCCGCAGTTCCGTCAAGTATAACTTAATTTTTAGTCTCTTAGCTAGCTGAGTGAGTGCTGCACCCCCTCCCCAACTAGGAAGCCTCCAATGTCGCCACCTCCTCTTAACTGCTATTTCTTCTTTTCACCTCTACCTCTAAATTTCACCCATCTCGGAGATAAAGAAATCGATTATTAAGCCCCCCCCCCATCACTCACCCACACGATTTTCTTTTCTTCATTTCGTCCCATCTAGAGAGCATCCACACTTAGGGACTGGAACGGGCGGTCTATCAACTAGAAGGAGTTGGGAGGGTCCTACTAACCACTACTTGTATTTTTCTTCCCGTCCCTTGACACAAATGAATTATTGTATTACCTTTATTGTTATTTTTTTTTACACCCTAATAAAAAAATGTTTTAAACAATTGAGTGCTAAGTAGGACATCCCCAAGTACGAAAAGGCGAATTCAGTGTTATGGTAGAAGAAGATACTAGCAAAGAGAAACTTTTGTTTAGTTCTAGAGTGACAATGATGACTATCGACCCCTACTTCCCCCTTTTCAATTGGCCTTGTGCCTTAGATTTTTGTTCATATTAATTTTTGCCTGATTAAAAGATTTAATATCTCAAAGTGTAGCATCTGTTCTTATGCTACCCTTGAGGTAATTTGTTTTGGTCAATGGAGGGGAAACCCTCTATACTGTGACAATTATTATTTTTGGCTCCAACCAGAGTGCCGCTTTTGACTTTTTGTCGTGGAACTGGTTTAACCCCACATTACAAAGGACCTTGTGTCACATTTTGCTTTCGTGGGAAAGCAAATATATACAAATAGAAAACAAGTTTGCTTTTTTTCTGTTGTCCTTGGCCTCCATGCCAAAATTAAAGTGCAGTATCTGTTCCGATGCTACATTTAAGATAATTTGCATACTGAGACAATTATTATTTTTATTCCCTACCAAAGTGCCCCTTTTGCTTTCTTTCCGGGGAGCTGATTTAACCCCACATTAAAAACTACCTTGTGTCACATTTTGCTTTTATGGGAAAGCAAATAAATACTAATAGAAAATAGGGTTTTTAATATGAATATCATAAACAAAAAATATATATATATTTAAATGCTTAATAGATAAAATGTATATATATATACATATATATACACACACACACACACACACACATATATATATATATATATATATATATATATATATATATAATTATTCACGACACGTGCCCCACCGTCCACAACCCATCAGAGTGGCTGAATCCAGCGAGCCACTCTGATGGGTCGTGGACGCGGGGCACGTGTCGGTGGATAGTTTTGTTTAAAAAAATAATAATATATATACCGCTCCCACTGTGGGAGTACCAAATTGGTTAAAAGGGAAAAGTATTCCCAATTTGCATTTATGTAAAAATGCACTTTCGTAAATAATTAAACTCATTAAAGACGTAGCCCAAAAACAAAAAACAAAAAAAAACAAAAAAAAACAAACAAATAACACACACGCACACACACACGCACATATATATGCATATGTATTGATATCTTGATATAAACGGGAAGGAAAGAAAGGGAACACAAGAACAGTATATAAAATAGGAACGAAAAATCAGTGCATTGGTACGTGACCTCCGTAAATATAAGACCGTTTCCAACCATGCTCATCTCGCATAATTAAGTATAATAGCCACAATTAGGCGACACACGGCAATAACATGGATTATCATAGAATGGGTGCATTTTAAAAGTACAAATTACATATACTTTCAAAAAAATATTTAAAAAAAAATTATTTTATTACAGTAGTTTCCCGGTCAAAATATTTGCTTTTAATTGCAAGTGTCAAAATGTAAAATAATTTTTCATTATCTTTTAAACAGTTTCGGCAATATCTTTAAAAATTGAAACAGAAAAACACCTATCTTTGTCATAGCTGTCTATAACTGAATCATGGCCACTGTTCCTTATTCTGTGACGTGAGCTGGTCCTACATCTTTAGTAGAACCGACTACAATTTACGTAGGCCACACTCAAGTAGGTTAATATGCGTCTGTACGCAAATTACTTTTGAAGAATTTCTCTATAACAAAATGAAAACGAACGAAATTATGAATAAACTCAAAATGAAAAGAAAAAACGAAAACGAACAAAAAAAGGCGAAGAAGGAAAGAAGTATGAATGCAAGATATATAAAAACAAGAAAAAAACCCTGAAGAAACGAAAAATCAAGTGAAAGAATAAAAGACAAAACAATACCAATCTAAAGAGGAGGAAAAAACGCAGATGGAAAAACCACGTGGTAAATATTTCCGAAAACAAACGAAAATGAAATAGACACACAGTTTTTGCCAGAGGACATATCCATTTATACATAAAAATTATCGATAAGAAATTCGACAAATACACAAGAAAAAAAAAATTATACATAAAAGTCCAAATTTATCATTCGATAAAAATATTAACATGCTGCAAAAAAAAACAATTTTTCCTACCTTTAATAAGGAGACGTACTACCTTGCCTCAGGCGTCAAAGTTTTGCCAAATCAAGAGACACGCACGCACACACACACACAATATATATATATATATATATATATATATATATATATATATATATATATATACATATACACGAATGTGTGTGTGTTTATGCAGCGTTTGCGACTTCCGTTCTGTCGAACACTCTAGATTGTCAAACGTCTGCGCTCAGAATTGTGCATTTATTAGTCGTTAATTTCCTCCATTGCTATGGCATTGTTTGGTAGGGGCTTAGCAAACGGGATCAAAGTTGGCTTCGTGGCTGGGTTTGAATCTCCCGACTGACAGGAATTTTTGCCTTAATTAGTTGTTCATTCCATTCATTTTCGTGAAAATTGTTAGCTGGCTCAGGGGTGAAGGTTTAACAAATTGAGTAAAATGTTGCTTTGTGTCTGCGTTTGAACCTAACCACTGACATGAATTGTCACTTTCTACAAGGATGATGTCGTAAGCACGAAAAGTTAGTGTCTGAAGATATAAAGAATTTTATATATATATATATATATATATATATATATATATATATATATAATCGAGATAAGACACTGATTAGAAATCAGATGAAAGATCCTGATAGATATTATTTGAAGTAATACTTTCAGGGCGATCCTAGCGAAAAAGGAGAAGCTCAATATTTAAGCATAGAGCAATATATAAGTTAAGTGGCTGTATTTAAATTCTGGAAAAAAAACATATATACACATATATTAGAATTAAGCATTTATTGTTATATTCCTTTTGTCAAACAATAAATTCTTAATTCGAATATATATGTCTATATGTTGTTTTTTTCAGAATTTAAATACAACCACTTATATATATATATATATATATAAATATATATATATATATATATATATATGCGCATCATTTTCTCCCTTATGCACGTTTCATTTAAGAGCAGAGATAACTCTTGTTTGTTTCTCTTACAATCCATTTTTTATTTTTGACGGACTCGTTTCCAACATTCTGTTCACGAGTAAAAAGAAAGCAAAACGACGGTATGCTCAAAACTTAAAATGCCCTGCACATCTTTAAATGATCCATAGGAGAATGTGTCTCCAAAAATAACACGTACATTAGCATGACTCGAACAAGCATGTATCGTCGATTAACATGTCAACTATCTTCCCCGAATAGCTCACAATACCTCTAAAACTGTCTCGCACTGTGATGTACGCCTTCCGATTATTAAAGCCTTCTTAGTCCTTATTAAAAAAAACAACGATTAACCAGGCTCAATACGAAACGGATGATACGCTTAAATGCTTTTAAGTATATTAAGTATTACAAAACGATTTTAATCGTCTTTCCAATCAACTCACTATTTAATTTTTTATTTTTTATTATTTTTTATCTCTCGCCTGAGGATGACCTATGGAAGTCGAAAGCACGCGCATACGACATTTTCTCCTTTATGCCCGTTTCATTGAATAGTAGAGACAACTCTTGTTTGTTTATCTTGCAATCCATTTTTTTGACTGACTTTTTCCGAACATTCTGTTGGAATGTAAAAAGAAATTTGCCGTATTTGCGAACGTTTCCGACCTGCATTATATCTGCACCCGTTCATACACTCGCAAAAAACCGTTCATAAACTAATTATACCATATTTACCTCCTAGTTGTAGAGTTAATTCTTCCGAAGATGTAATAGACATACTTCATTCAGTAGAACCCAAAAAATGAACTTATATCCTCCCTTAACGTTGAAAGTCTCTTTACAAATGTCCCTTTTTTATGAAACTATAGAGATAATAATTAATAATACATATAATAATCCCACTCTTCCGGCACCTAAAATCAACCCTAACACCCTAAGAAAACTATTAATTTCCTGTACCACTGGGATCCCTTTTTATGGTCCCAACGGCACTCTATATATCCAGGTCGACGGCGTATCAATGGGCTCTGCTCTTGGCCCGGTGTTTTCCGAATTTTATATGATCATGCTAGAAACCAAAGTTTTTTTTAATATCATACCTAAATCATCCATCAACGTTAGATGCGTTGACAATATACGGAAAACCTAGACGAACTAACAAAAATTAAAACCGCGCTTAAAAATAATTCCGTACTAAATTTCACACATGAAATAAATATAAATAACAATACTCCCTTCCTCTATATAAAAAATTAAAGTTAACACCGAGAAATTTATTACCTGCCCATACAAAAAACCAACCTACCAGTAAAGAATATTGTCTACTCAATTATAAAAGCGAATGCCCCGATAGATATGAAATGGCCGTAGTGAAAAATCTCAACGTAATTCTTAACGTAATTCTTCCACTAATGAAATATTCTATAAGGCACTTTCTTATATAAAAATAAACCCTACTTAATAACAACTTCCCAAATTACATCGTTGACCAGCAGATTTAACGCACTTTAACCGCCATTAATAAAACAATAATAACAATATTATTATTATTATTCTTATTCTTATTATTATTATTATTATTATTATTACTATTACTATTACTACTACTACTATTATTATTGTAGACTTCTCAGTATCCTGGGACAGGAATGTGAGAGAGAAGGAGAATGAGAAGTGGAGCAATTATGCTCAATTGGCTTTGGAGATAAGGCGTACACGCGAGGTTAAAACACAAATAATCCCGGTCGTAGTTGGTACACTAGGAGTAGTATCAAGTCGTCTGGAAGGACAATTAAAAAAAAACTACAGATCCCCGATGTTTTAGGTGGCCTTCAAACCTCTGCAATTATAGGTACCACCAACATCCTTAGGAAAACCCTTGATCTTGGAAGCTCCTGGTTTGAAGCTGGGATTAAGAGAAATCCTCTGAAATGAATCCCATCCCTTTGCAGAAAGACGTTCATAAGCGAAATCAGAATTACTACTACTACTACTACTATTATTATTATTATTATTATTATTATTATTATTATTATTATTAACAACAACAACATATTTTATTGTAACCAGATGAATCGTTATGGAGGTCGAAAGCGTTCGCGAATACATCAAATATTTTTCACACTCGAACAGACTGTTCGGAAACTAGTCCCTCAAAAGGAAAAAAACATATGTTGTAAGAAAAAACAAACAGGAGTTGTCTCTGTTCTCTGATCAATGTGCATATATATATATATATATATATATATATATATATATATAATTCTCGCTGAAATATTGTTGAAAAGAATAGGAGACACACTCCCGTGAATGCTTGCTGTGTTAATATGACAGAGCTCAATAACAATCAGAGCTGTATATTAATGCAGTAAATAATATAATATAATCTTTGTCTATGTGCATACAGGTTTATCCTATTTATTATTAATTTACATTTCATCAAGTCAGAGTTTTTATATAATATTCTAGAGAAATTGTGACGAAGAAAACTTTATACGCATCCAGTTTACTACACAATTTCTGTCAACTGAGCTTCAGTATTTTCCGGCAAGTTACCTAAGTAGTCGGAAGATGCTGAAGCGATCGGTCAATCAGTTCCCAGAAGTATCAATAAACGCCTGAAATTCATTAAATCAAGAATAAAAAAATTTCGTTTCCAATTGGTTGAAATTTATTCGTATTATTTCCATTTTTAGACAACGATTCCTATTTTAAGTGCAAATGAACCCTGCAGTAATTTCTCTTGATGCCATATTAGTGGAGAATGCGGCGGCTTTACATTTTTGCTTTTGCAATGGTCTACAAAGTCTTCCATCTTCACCAATTTTTTCACCCCTATTCTTTCGGTTGCTTACCCTCTGACCTCTGTTAAATAACTCTGCTTTCATCCTCCATAAACTGCACATCGGGTTTGGATATGAAGTTAGAATTAGCTTTTGATGGAAAAATCGGCTGAGGAAGCAGTTGAATTAATTTCACTTTCAGACAAGAACAACAGGTCAGGTTGATGCCCGTAATTGATAGAGAATGGGACCTTGTAATTCAGGTCTATATTGCAAATGGTGGTTATCGATTTTGTCTTGATTTGTTTGTTGAAATTTTACGATGTGGAGTTTATGGAGGATGACAGCAGAGTTATTTAACGGAGGTCAGAGGGTAAGCAACCGAAAGAATAGGGGTGAAGAAATTGGTGAAGATTGAAGTCTTTGTAGACCATTGCAAAAGAAAAAATGTAAAGCCGTCGCATTCTCCACTAATATGGCATCAAGAGAAATTACTGCAGGGTTCAAACTCTATTCATCAAATGACATTACAGCAGGCCCAGGGGTTTTGCAACTATTGATAGGACAGCCTCCTCAGGAGTTACTATAAGGTTTTGGGTCGCTGATTATTATTATTAACGCCAGCCCAGGAGAACATTCACGTCGTGCACCCATAGTAGAGACATGACAACAAGAACAGTGTGGAAAGAGAATTATGTAATGCTCGGACAAACCTGCCTACTGAGTACATAGTGTTTTGTTTCCCCTTTAAAAATAAGGACTGAGGGAAATAAAAAAAAGAGAGCGAGAGTTCATTCCACAAATACCTTTTTTATTATTTTAATAAAAACTAGCAGGACCTGTGGAAATTCCACAGCAGCATCTTTCATATGTAATATATTGCTGCAGGACATTCCATGGACGTTCAGCATGAACAAAGACACAATCTATTATTCTAGTCCTTTTGTTAAAATTGCATCGTCCCTCTTTCTAAAATAATAACTTTTATATATTGCCCGGGCTGATTATTTCATTACAAACCCATCAATCAATTAATTCACAGTTCATCATTTTTCATAATTTCTGGATATGTTACTAATTTTACAATTATTTTTCATGATGTAAACCCACATTATCTCCACCCCTTAATAAAATAAAAACTTTGATGTATTGTCTGGGATGATGATATCATTACAAACACACCAATCAATTTACTCACATTTCATCATTTTTCATAATCAAGTCGGAAGTTACATCGAGCGAAATGCTGTAGAAATAACACAAAAGATGAGAACAGTAATCTGAAGAATCCGAATAATACGAAGTAAAAATTAATCCAAACATAAAATTCAGAACTCAATACTAACGTGAATTGTTAACCGTGTTTTAAATGACTTCCTACATATTACTCTATTCTTAACATGAAAAAGAAGAACCGCCGAGGTTTTTTTATTAATCGTCTAGTCACCTTCGCTTCCGTATCTTCCAGTTGATTACCATACGTGCCGAAAGATGCCGATGCGAAATTGCTGGAGATTTAGTCGTAAACTGGATAATTACCAAGTTTTATATTGACTTTTTATAAAGCTTTCAATTTATTGCAAGTTAAATACCATAATTTATCTTAGCACATTCCGCCTCATAAATACATTAATTAACTCCCTAATTCAAAACTTGTGAGCCAAAGACTGAACTCCCGCTCATTTCAGTTCTAAAGCCTGTTCTTGGATGTTCATATTCCGTGTTACTCTCGATTGGTTATCTATCATTGTAATGGTTTTAATACATCGCTTAGTCGGTACACTTCAAAATAAAATTTAAAAAATATCCTAAAGCCAATGCAATGGTTACGAAAGAGATATATTCGTTTGAAGTAGCTGAATGTGTCTAGCTACATTTTCCAGCAACAATCTGGCAAGCCGCCTTAATGAAGATGTGTTCGGTGTGGAAGCTTGTATTCATTTGCGAGAGTCTTCCGATGTACATTTCGAGACCTCCTCTAGGTGGTTCTAACAGTCGGTACCATGGCTTGACCAGTCGAGCATAATCTTGTACGCAGGAATGGTTAGGGATATAGCCATAGTTATTACATCAGTCTCAGTTTTATTCTTAAATGTAGAATTATCAAAATAATCACAGTCGAATTCCAAATATCGTTTACCCAAACCTGAATGTACATCTCATTTTCATCTAGTTCACCATGTTTATTTTCTACGCTGCAATATCATCCGATCTGTCTGATGGAATAGTCTAATACTATCCTTACGTAACGCTCGTAAAAAAAAAGAATATAGTTTTATTATTATTCTGTGTCATTTATATTGCTCAGTTTTTATCCGAGTCATGGCTAGGAATTTTTCTGGTTGGTCTAGCGAGACTTTTGTCCAGCGATAATTTATGTTCTATAAACAAAGCGATCAGAAATGTTCATAGCCCTGACTGTCATTATGTTTCCGATTCAAGCATAGACATTTCGGCCTCGTAAAACGAAGTTAATAAATTTGTCATTTTGAGATATCATCCACCCCCCTCTGACTTCCTATAAATTTTCGGGATAGACATTTCCCCTGTGTGCCGTTTGTAGATGAAAATCAATGAAAGTTAGACACGGAATTCTCCGGAGGTTCACCGGTTAAGATTTGTTCGATAAAAGAAAGAACAGAATAGATAATAATAATAATAATAATAATAATAATAATAATAATAATAATAATAATAATAATAATAATAATCCCAGGATCATCCTTCTATAACACATATTCTATACCCTTAGGCATTAAAATATTATGCAAAAGGCATGAATAAGGTATTTCGTCTCCATTTTATATAATTATATATAATATGCACACAATTAATGATAAATAATCAGACATAATCATATCGATAGTGTCCCTGCATTCAATGACCCCAAAATAGGTCATTCGTCATAGAAAAGAAGAAATCGAATTCATACAAACAAAACACATTGGTTAGTATCCGATTAAATATATATATAACAAAATACTATATTCCAAAGTTCATAATGTTGACCATCTTATAATTTATTCCTTTAATTTAGATGACATTTAAAATTCTTGACAGTATCTGTGAAGAATTGTAAATTTCAACTGAATAAAGGAATAAATTATAAGATGGTCAACACCATGAACTTTGGAATATACTCTTTTGACATTTAGTCACTATATCGCTCTGTAATTACATTGAGCTTCTTAAATAAGGATCGGTATATATTATAAGAAAATATATTACCACAGAAATATATATATATATATATATATATATATATATATATATATATATATATATATATATATATATACTAATTGCATATACTCGACCTTACCCGGTCAAAATATCTTGTCAGTGTGAAGGATTAGTCACATTTTGTTTAAGATACACAGAATATTTTGAGTTTTTACGAGAAGTGACCACATGTCGGATGTAGGGAAACAATTGTTTATGAAAATCAACTGCGAAGTAATATTCATAGCTTATAGGGAAAATACCATCCATAACTGAAGTAAATCAGCACACTTCCATTTGTAAACGCAACTGTTGTTAGCTAACAAAAACTGAAAATAAATTCAATTACATATGAATTTAATCAAATATAAAATAAGTAAATCTCTCCTACTCTCTCTCCTACTCTCTCTCTCTCTCTCTCTCTCTCTCTCTCTCTCTCTCTCTATATATATATATATATATATATATATATATATATATATATATATATATATATATATATAACTCATTCTATTAATGTTCAGGTTTCCATCCTGGTCCCAACCCTCTTATAATTTGTCAATGATCTCTCAAGTCACTTTCTGTCTGAGATCATTCGTATAAATTAATGCTAAGACACCAGAATGTATGGCTACATTTCAAGAGCCAGCAATTACCAAGAACTTTTGGATTCCCTCTATTCTGATCTTAGGAACGTGATGAAATTGGGGAAAATGGTGGTTGATTAATTTTAATGCATCGAAAACCAAGCTTTTCTCCTTTCATCATAATCGCTCGAATCCCCACCATGCGTCAATTGAAATGAATAGCTCTCGTCTTGGGGAAGCCCAGTGTCTTGATATGCTTAAGGGACCAACCTTTACTCCTGATCTGAAATGGAACACATACATCAAAGCTATTGCCTAAATCGCTGGAAAGATATTTGGTTCATTCTACCGCTCAAGAATGTACCCCACTGCCGATGCAGTACTCTATGTGTATCCAGATTCGTCCTAAAATGGAGTAGTTCCACATCTGGGCAAGAGCTACTCGGCATAGTCTATCCTGCTTGATGGAGTTCAAAACCGCCTTCGAAACATACTAGTGATGCCCTTTCTCTTCCCTGCAACTTCTTTCCCACAGAAGAAACGTCGCGAGACTGTCCCTGCTCTATCTCTATTTTTCTTGGTCAGTACTCAACTGAACTTCAATCTATAGTCCTCTCCTTACCAAACTGTCACAAAACACTCAACTAGCTACAACCACTATATATGATTTCCACCACTCTCTATCTGTCCCCAAATCTAAATGCACATTCGATGAACAAATCTTCGATCCCAGAACTGTTCGCCGTTTGAAAACTGTTCCACTGGTCTACTTCTCTGTTGTATACAACTATCAAATCCAATCTAAATAATTTCATGTTGACCGTTCCCATTAATTATCAAATTCTACCCAATTTCGACCATTAACGGTTAGCATCTTACATTCAGTAACCCCGAGTCTTGATAAATGGTGATTCTCAGGTAAAAAAAAAACACAAAGAAACTTGGTTTGTTTTTTCATGCCCTCATATATATATATATATATATATATATATATATATATATATATATACACACACACACATATATATATATATATGTATATATATATATATATATATATATATATATATATATATATATATATGTCTTGTCTAATCGTGCAGAAATTTAGATTAGCAACTCTATTGTTTTAAATGAGAAAATTTGAAAGCCATAAAATGTTGTTCAATGATAAAAAATCATTTTTAACAACATTTTCAGGTTTTCAAATTTTATCATTTAAATTCATAAAAAGAAAACCGTTTTCTAAAATGTGTGACTTTCCAGTTCTTAAATTTCGCGCTCAAACAAAGCGCTTACACACACGGATTTCAAACAGCACCGATACAAGACGTATTTTCTTTTCGAGAGGCTTCGACCTCTTATAACAACATTATGAAGAAAGAGAAAAGAAAACCTTAATCGAACTGACCTCTCATTGATAAAGCCAGGTTATTTTGAGGAAAATTCGAACTTTAACAACAACTAAAAATAAAAGTAAATAAAAATGATTTCATCATTTCATAACATTTTCAGGTTTTCAAATTTTCTTATTTTAATTTATTAAAATAATGTTTTCTAAAATGTGTGGTTTTCCATTTCTTCTATTGTTTTAATTGTAGATTAGGCAAATATTGGTTATTTTGAGTTCAACTTGGGTTTGCAATTTATTATAAAGCCCATGACATCAGACCAGCATATGCAAATCGAAAATTACGCAATCAACTTACCTACAGAAGCGTTTGATAAACGAATAATTTGACGAAATGTACTTATCAACTGACCACCTCGTTCGTACGATTTAATTCCATTAGATTATTTTCTTTGTTGTGTATTTTTTTACATGGAGTTCACCACTTATCAAGGCCCAATGGCCACTCGGGGATAAGGGTTATTGTGTGTACAGTAATCAATGGGCTATTGTAGCAATTGTATTGGAGAATTGATAAGGTGTCATTACTTAGGGGGGCGGTTCATCAGGAATTTTTTTGTGTTGGACTTGAAGACATCCAGGTTGAAGTCGGGAGGTAAACAGGCAAGCGGAACAGAGTTCCACAGGCGTGCAGTTCTAAGAAAGTTAAGTAAAGCCGTATGTTTATGCTGATAACTCAATCCAATAGACCACTTGGAAGACATCATACTATAGCACAATGAACAAGATCCCTTTTTGAGGCAGTTGGGACTTCTACATAATGCACTCTGTGCACAACTTGTTCTGTATTAATGGAAAGATACGCAGATATTTAAAAATGTCGGGCCTGTCAATTCCACAAGTTGACAAGTGACGTGTGCGATCTGAAGTTGTTTACGTAGGTGGGTGCAAAATAAAAGGTCAAGATTGTCTAAACGACACAATAACATTTGAATTCTTTTTAAAATGTTATGTATGAATGTCTTTTTCTCTTTCCCCTTCACTCCCGTTCTCGCTCTTTCTTCATTGAAAGAAGGAGAATTACATTATAATTGTATTGTTTTACAGTCGAAGCAGATGTCTAGCAGTTTTGCGCCAGCCGTTGGCGGCATGTGTCGAGTTTGTTAATATGCTCCGCCAGTGTTAAATGTTAAATACAGTAGAACCCCGAGTTACGGTGGCCCCGGTTTTTTCCAGGTCGATGTGGAATACCATGTTTTCCATCCCCTCCTAACGGTATTTGCCCCGCCTTACAGTGTTATTTAAAACGTTATTTGCTTATATACATGTTTATTATATGTTGTACTGTATTTTGTTACTATTTTTTAATATGTGCTGTATACAATTTTTCTTGGGCACCGTCAAACGGCGATTTAATCTTACGATCCCAACCCCGGAACGGATTAATGCTTTATCCCGGGGTTCTACTGTAAAGTAATTATATCTTTATATAAAAAAAAAATGCCTTTGTTTCCTATTCATACAAGCGTTCTATCTGTAGCAACGGGACCTTTTCAGCAGAAATCGCTTATATCTGTCCGAAACAATGCAAAGACTCGACGTCCAGACATATGCCAGGCAGTTTAACCGATACCTTATCAACCGCGTATGTTTCTATCGTCCATGTGCCTATTGTTTGAGTTGGTTGCCGTGCCAGGACAAAAAGTTCTTTAAACGTCGACACGAGAAACCAAATAACTCTCTCCGACAAACGATCGTCTTACACTGAGCATTATTGCGGTGGCACAGCTTAATTTAATGCATAGAGTTTGTGAAAATTGAGCCTCTAGATTGCGCCACACACGCGCGAACTTGTATTTAAATTATAATACAAAAAATGAATCTTTTGAATAAATCATATATTTGTATAATAAAACTGTGATTTCTTTTAATTTAAGATTGTCGTCTCTAAAAGCATCCTTTATATATAGATACTAGCGGGAAAACCCAATGTCGTCCGGTGTTGAATGACGATCATCAAAAGTTCAAGCTTCCAATACTTTGATCATTATTAAAATCGTTGAAATCGTCCCCCTCGCTTTTGTGTTTAAAATTAAATCGATTGATTACTTGTTAAAGGGGCCCTCTCGTACTGTACCGTGAGAAAGCTTCACATGCATTCCCACAGTGACTTAGTCCTCGATAAATTGTAGTCAATTTTGCACTTTACATAATCTATTGTTGATTTTATAAAATTATCTTAATATAATGGAGTCACTTAGAGCTTAAAATACAAAAGCCAGGTATTATGGTTCAATTCTGCTCTAAACAAAAACATTCATTTCGAAAGCGCCCCTGTCTTATCAAAGATCCAACTGTAGATGATATAAACTATTAAGTATTAACGATCCAGTAACTTCGTCAGACATAAAAGTAAATTCCCAACTTTTTTTTTAATCGTCTTCTTCTAATATCATCTTTCAAATCATAATAAACACTTCTGTCCAAGTCTGACGAAGTTACTAGATCGATGATACGATCCGGTAGCGGAAACCTGTGTAACTAAACAGATAAAACTAAACGGTAAATTGTCTATGGCATCATAGCGTAATGGATAAGACGCTGGACTGAAAGACATAAGGTCCAGGTTTCGAGTCCTTATAACAGTCAAACTACGCTTTACTGTTTTAATTGTTTACGTCCAAAATAAAAAATGGGCAATTTCTAAAAAAAACAACAACAAAAAAATCCCATCCGATCTTCAAGGTGAAGACGTTAAACTCAATATCGTTAAAAAAAATCAACAGCAAAAAAATACGTAAATATATAAACGATAAAATCTAAACAGTAAATCGTCTATGGAACCATAGCGTAATGGATAAGACGCTGGACTGAAATACATAAGGTCCAGATTTCGAGTCCTAATAACAATCAAACTACGCTGAAGAGGGGTAGGCCCCCGAAACATGCATATACGTAGATTACTGTTTTATATATATATATATATATATATATATATATATATATTATAAAAGGAACTTTGTATGAGAGGATTATTCAAATGCTTAATAAAATTATGTACCCATAAAAATCTTTATATGTGTGCGTTCGTGTGTGCATGTGTGTACACATGCGTGTATACGTGCGCGTGTATTGGGACAAAACAATCCGGCTCTTTTTGTAAAAAATAGTGGCTTTAGATCTACCATAATTTATAACACATTGATTTCATTAAAAGGTTTTTCACTTAGTAATAATCGTCTACGTTATTCATGCTTTACTTTGTTCGAGTCACCGATATTTAATCTACCGTAGGAACACGAGTCTATTTGTCTGGCGGCGTTTGGTTCTATCTCTTGTGGCTTGTTATCACCGAAGTATCTAATGATTTTTGCAATGTAATAAGATTTCTGCCTCATGTCAAGCATTGTACCAAAGTCGGAAGGAGCAAGAATTAACAGGTTGTTCTGTCGTTGCTTCGCTTGTCGCCACACGCGGCTCCAAAGTAACTCGTCGCCTACGGCTGTCAAATCGAGTTTCGCCATCTTGACAAATGTATAGCAGCTACGCCTCACCTCGGCCCCACACTCCCGATTGCTTTTGTTTTCCACCAGATAAAAACGATTTACTTATAAAAAAATATCAAACTCGTAAAACAAAAAAAGATATAATAAAGAAAGATACTAACATCATTTCATGACGTACATGTATTAAAAAAATTAAACAAAAATGAATAAAACGGTAAATTATTTTGACATATTAACCTATATACATTACATTAACCTTTTTTCTAAAATTTTATTTGCGGTTTTAAGTACATGATTTCATTATATAATGTGACATTCTGTGATTAATTATGCTATTAATTATGTTAGACATCTTATTAAACTTAACAGAGAAAAATATATTTTTAAATATACGTTTCAACATATGTCAATGATGATATATATATATATATATATATGCATTTCATTCTATAAAAAATAAATCATTGCATTATGTGAAAATATATTTTTTATTGCTCAATTACTTAAACGATTTTTTAATTTATTACACTCTTTAGAATTGAAAACATATTTATTGTAAATTATTCTAGTTTTTATCTTATAAATAAAACTGCTTTGCAACATAATGCGAGCTTTAGAACTGTACAAGCATTTATATACTTATGTAAAGGCGTTTCCAGTTTCATACTTCATTTTCACTGCTTTTATTTCTTGTTATAGCTTTCTAGTATTGTATATCTTATCTACAATTATATAAATGCAACTTTGTCTGCGTGTGTGAGTTCGTTACATATAGACTTCGAAACGGCTGAACAGATTTTCTTTTAAATTTACAGAACTTTACTGTATAGATCTGGGAGTGATCTTAGTTAAGTTTTGTCTCAGAATATCCTCGATAATTACCGATAATCGATAATCGAAACTGTTATTTTAATTTATCCATCATCGGTAAAACCATTTATTTCATGTCGCTTAGCAACAATGATAGAACAACGGGGGCCGTGAAAATTCTACCATGGGTAAGTTGATAGCGTACTTTTTTTCTGTAGGTTCAAACTCTGCACGTAAATTTCTTAATTGTTTTTTTTCATTAGCTACAAAGAATTTCATGAGACTTGAAAATTTACGTGTTTTTTTTTTTTTTTTGCATGACGTGGTTTGTAGGTTCAAACCCCGCACGTAAATTCCTTAATATTTTTTTGGTTAACCGGAAATACGTTTATCTATATATCTATAAAATGAAAGTGTCTGTCCGTCCTTCTGTCTGTCTGTCTGTCTGTCTGACTGTCTGTCTGTGTGTCTGTGTACATTTCCCTACACAATAAATTCGTCAATTTTCAGCTTACAGACTCGACATTTGATATACAGGGTAGTGAGATTTAGGAAAATCTTTGGAATCAGATTTCGGCCGGAAATTTGGCTGTTAAGGAGTCAAAGTTCAACGATTTGACCCTTGAGAACTCTACCAAATTCCTCCGCCAGATTTGGGTCGAAACACTTGAAATTTTAGATATAGGTTCCTTGGACATGGATCTAACTTATTCACTTGAGTTGAGCCCAAAACAATAAATGTTACGCAGTCATGATAGGGGTGAAAATTAAAAAAAAAATGGTGTCTCTACCAAATTACTCAGACAATTTCTGGTCTAAACATTTGAAATTTTACATAAAGGGTATTCAGAGATAGAGCAAGCTTTTTAATTGGTTTGGGTCGAAAATTTGAGCTACCAATATATAAATGTATGTATGTATGTTTGCATTTCTGCCTAAAACTTTCGACCGAGGTGATGGATTTTTACAAGATCAGTATCGTTTTTAAGCGCGACCCTTCAGACGACAAATACCGAAAAATTGGCTAAAACCATTTTCTTCACCCTCAACTGGGCACATTTCTACAGGAGGGGTTGCTTTTTTGGCCGATATTTTCGAAAGTCATCCCCTCTTTTCGATTGTCTAGCCCTAATTTAAACCTACGTCACTTTCGGTTTGGCGGTGGTCGTAACAGCAAAGACATCACGTTTTTTCTCGTTATTTTCCTCCTTCGCGGTACGGGTTCGAGCCTGCCTTCCTACTACCACATTTTTTTGTTTGCTCAACACACACCTCCAAACACCCGGGCAACGCCGGGCACCCATGCTTATATAAAATAATTTCACACAAAGAAACATTAAGTTCTCTAGAGTGCAATGCAGAATCTCTCCAATTATATAAATGCAACTTTGTATCTGTGTGTGAGTTTGTTCCTTATATCTCCGAAAAAGCTGAACAAATTTTCATTAAAATTTACAGAAGTTTACTGTATAAGTGTAGGAGTGATCTTAGTTTAGTTTTGTCTCAGAATACCCCCGATAATTACAGATAATCGATAATCGAAACCGTTATTTTAATTTATCCATCATCGGTAAAGTCATATTTTCCATTTCGTCGCTTAGCAACAATGATAGAACAACGGGCCATGAAAATTCTACCGTGGGTAAGCTGATAGCGTGCATTTCTTAATGTTACTTTCGTTAACTGGAAAGAAGTATCTATAAACTAATTTTATAAAAGAAACAGTAGGTTTTCTACAGTGCAATGTAGAATAACATATTTTGAACTAAGTTACTGCATGGAGGCATACATAGCTTCCTCTTGGGCGATTTCACGGATTTCGATGGCAATAAAAATATAAAAGTTGAAATATTCGGCAATCATCATTCAATCCCGGGCTACCCCGCGTCTAACTGCTAGTCTAAAAATAACTATGAATGTAAACATATTCTATTTATGTATGAGTTTCAGTAAGCAAATTCCTGTGTGAGGGGAAATAAAGTAGCCAACATAACTTTGAATTGAAAAGCTCATCAGAACCTATATATTTACCGTATATTTCGTCGTATAAGACGACCCTTAAAATTAAAAAAAAACAAAAACATCATGTTTAAAAAACAATATTTCATAATATACCGGGTGTTGAAATCACTAGCCTAGGCTAAAAAAAACATGGTTTCGTGATTTAGCAGTCATCTTATACAAACGGTATATGACAATTTTTTTTTTTTTAGTTTGCTCCAATTTTGTACCTTGTCTTTTTTGACGGTCGCTTTATACGCCGAAATATATGGTAGTTGATTCATCCAGTTTGGTGCAATTTGTTAACCCGTGTCAATTTCTTAATGAATCGAATTATCGTATTAATTGAGATATTAATAACTAATAAATTTGCACCGTTCTTACGCGGTTGGTAAAATATGAAAATAATATGAATAGTCATCTACTCCTACACACGTCGGTCGGGTTCTGCTGTGGACCATTTGTCTGTCATAAATAGATCGCATTTGTTGTTTTATCTGAAAGGGAATTGACACAAAAGTATTAGAACATTCCTTTAATGATCTGGTCTCTGTTGATTTTGCGATGAGAGTTTAGTTCTGTGCAGTTCTAGGAGGTCCGCCCTCCCAGGCTTTACTTCTCTCTTTGAGAAAGGGTTACTTTATTGCCAATCGCTTGAGACGCCCGTGCATTGGAATGCCGACGAGGTTGCCCAGGCACTTTTTACGGGTCAAAGTGTTCTTCCCGAGGGCGCTGACTTCTCAATCCCACTTTCTAACTCTGGTGTCTGAATTTATTTCAGTGGGAGATAACAAAACAATAATTAAAAAATAAATAAGGTGTCTGGTCTTCGGGCGAAGATCAAAGTGTATTATCTGATCTGATGCTACACTTTAGTTACTTTGTTCTAAGTAAATGTAGGGAAAACTTTCTATACTAAGGCAATTCATAGTTTTGCCTACTGCCATAGTGCACCTTTGGGGGGAAGCTGCTTTCCCTCATATTAAAAACGACCTTGTGTCACATTTTGCTCTCGTGCGGAAGCAAATGAATAAAAAAAAACACCATTATGTAAACAAAAGGGGTGACTTCTAGGGTTAATGTGATACACCTATGATTCCCTCCATCTTTAAAATATGTCTTTATTTCACTACTCCAATTCACTTTTAATTCACGGTACATTAACTTAATTTTTACATTTACTCTAATGAGTATTATAATATATATAATAGTCATTACATTTTTTTCGTTTAAATTTTTTTTGACATTGTTGTATAATGGCACACATGAACGTACCAACTGGTGTCTGTTGTGTAATGGGACCGTATCACCATACAGCGATATGTACTTGTGACGAAGGGTTCATCCTGATGTGTGTACACGTCACTAAATGTATATGGTGGTTCTTCACTATCTGAACCCTAAGTTATATTGTTGCAGTCTATTTATGTTCCAAAGCTATGATCGTCTTAATGTTCATATGCGTGTGTGTATGTGTGTGCGTGTGTGTATGTATGCGTGTGTGTGTGTATGTATGCGTGTGTGTGTATGTATGCGCGCGTGTGTGTGTATGTATGCGCGTGTGTGTGTGTATGTATGCGTGTGTGTATGTATGCGTGTGTGTGTGTATGTATGCGTGTGTGTGTGTATGTATGCGTGTGTGGGTGTGTATGCGTGTGTGTGTGCATGTGTGTGTGTATGTATGCGTGTGTGTGTATGTGTGTGTGTGTGATACATGTATTTTCAACATACCTTATCTTCCTGCATCGTTGATCTCGGTCAACCTGGAATTCATCTTGTTCTTGTAGGGAAGCTGGAACCTGTTTGAACGAACATTCATTCACTTCCAAGAACGCTGATTGTATTGTGTATAGTTTTTATTCACTTTCCAGTAGTCGATCGCAGAAGAATGGAAAGTGAATATCTTTGCTTGAGGGTTTAATTCTGGGTCTCCATTCTAAGACACGTCAGCTCCTTTCACGGTGAAGGGAGAGGACGACCTGTTAAACCGTCCGCCCTGTTTAACGTCCAAATTCCAACTCCAGTGTGTTCTCCCTAACCCGATCACGTGGTAACATACACGTAGTTCCGTCAGCTGATCAGATGCGTCCTGTAAACTTGTATATGATATGATTTTATTATATTTTCAGAGTTTTTATCAACATTCTTCATATTTATCTCTTGTTTATCTCTCCAGTTAGATAGATAGGTAGATCAAGATGGATAGATACAGAAATACATAGACAATTAGATCGAAAGATATATCGATAATACACATAGATAAGTAGATAGAGCGACAGACAGATAAATAACTTACAAATACTTTCTTGTGTTCGACCTACTACATAACAAAAAGAGTAAAAACAAAATACAGTTATACATACCCTTAGAACTTTGCGTATTAATATCAAAACAATAACGGATCAAAATATTTCAGCTACAGTGATACATATGCACATTAGGATGAACTACTTTATTGTAGAAAAAAATGAAAGATAATATGAAATAAACTTTCTGAAAATTAATATAATTTCCAGATATGATGAAAATTATATTTCTGATATTTTTTTTTAAGAAGGATTGATAATTTTTATTACTTTGATTATTAAAACTACTGTTCTAATCTTGGTTGTTATTCTACCAACGTTGTGGTCGATGTAACCTCCGACCCTTTTTAGTTGTATTTTATCGAACTCGGGAATGTTTATGCCGAATTCAAGAATCTGCATAGATTTCATAATTTTTTGTGACTTTATCTATTAGTTAGAATTTTTGCATTTATAAATTTATGGATGAATTCACAAATAATAAATATATGTATACATATATATATATATATATATATATATATATATATATATATACATATATATATATATATATAACTGTATATGGACAATGTTTAAAACATCGTAATTTCGCATTCCCATCTTAGCAGCAGCTACATGGCATAACTGTGAAAAGCGCTGATTATCGCCTGAGCGGTCGAGTTTTAACCCTGGTTTGGTCTAGCCGCACTAATAAGCTGTGATACATCGAAACAGTATGGATGGCCATATATATATGTGTGTGTGTATGTTTGTGTGTGTGGATGACTATACATAAGTGACTATATATGACTATATATATATGTGGACGACTTTATATATATATATATATATATATATATATATATATATGTTAATTTTTCATAATATTCTCGATATATAGTGATAAGTAGTAAGATGGTACATCTAAAAACAATAATAAATTTAAAGCTAAAAAAATCCGTACTAAAATATCCGCACAAATCCATGGCGCTAAGGACAATGTACTTGGTAAAATTCCGCTGTAAGGTGGAAGGTGTAAGTTAAAGGTTCAAGACTCAAAACACCGTTGAGAATTACTTAGGATTCTGAATGACAGAAGGAGAGCATACTACCACAGTTTATTAAAATCCGTGAATAATCCGAAGTTCCACAAGATACACCCGAATAAAGTCGAAGATTACATCGGCTGAAAATTTGTGAGAATGACACTAGAGATGCGAACAGTAGTTCGATTAATCCAAATAATACGAATTATGGCGAACATTTAAAACTGTTTTTCCTCGACCAAAAAGGCCAAATACAGATAAATGTATAAACCAATTTAGATTTGTTTCCAATAGAGTAGTTTTTAATTGTACCTATTTACTATGTCTCCCCACGGGACAGAGTTAGACACCAGGGTCGTTTTTTAACGTGGAGAAAAGGTACAAAAATAAAAATTGTCTCAGTCGTGAAGGATTTCTCCTCCACTGAAAGAGAACAAGAAATAGAAGTGCAGCATCTGAAGAACAGATGGTGTTTATTTGCTCCCCCACCGAGCAAATTAGGCACAAGGCCGATTTTTAATGTGAGGAGTGAAGGGAGGGGGGAGGGAAAAAGGAGACCAGCTCCTGAGAGGTGGGAAATGGGAGCTGGTTAATGGTCAGGCATGTGGGGTTGCCCCCACATCTGGTCTTTGCTAGTCATAGCTAGTAGCATCTGAAGAACAGATGGTATTTATTTGCTCCCCCACTGAGCAAATTAGGCACAAGGCCGTTTTTAATGTGAGGTAAAAACCAGCTCCCCTAAAAGTAGGCGAAAAGGGGGCACTCTGGTTACCAAAAATAATAATTGTCCCAGTATAGAGGGTTTCCCCTCCATTGACTGGTACAAATTATCTTAAGTGCAGCATCTGCCGGAACAGATGGTGTTTATTTGCTCCCCCACTGAGCAAATTAGGCACAAGGCCGTTTTTAATGTGAGGTAAAAACCAGCTCCCCTAAAAGAAAAGGGGCACTCTGGTTTTTATTTAAATGCTGCCCACATCAGCATTGTGTGGCACAAGGCCGGAAAGTGGGAACCCCGCAGGCTCCCCTAAAGGAGGGGCACTCCTGCAATTTTAAAAATTGCCTGAGTAACCCCGTCGGCATTCCCCGGTCGGGGCGCCTCAGGCAGCAAGCAATAAACTTGCCCCACCGGAAAGCCCGGTGGCAAGGCCTGGGAGGGTGGACCTCCTAGGTATTACCCAGGCGGTTCCCAGTATAGAGGGTTTCCCCTCCATTGACTGGTACAAATTATCTTAAGTGCAGCATCTGCCGGAACAGATGGTATTTATTTGCTCCCCCACTGAGCAAATTAGGCACAAGGCCATTTTTAATGTGAGGTAAAAAACCAGCTCCCCTAAAAGTAGGCAAAAAGGGGGCACTCTGGTTACCAAAAATAATAATTGTCCCAGTATAGAGGGTTTCCCCTCCATTGACTGGTACAAATTATCTTAAGTGCAGCATCTGCCGGATAGATACTACACTTTGATCTTGTTTATATATTTTATTGAGAAAGAAAAAATTGAACATAAAAAACGTACAAAAAATTCGATTCAACAAAATTAGGCACAAGGCCCTACAAGAAATTGGGAGGGGGAGGGTACAGGGTCTTTTTGACTATGTAACAGATGAGACTTTGAAGTCTTACTCTTGACTGGCAACATTTACCAAAATACCTCAATCACTCTGTGGATCCTAATCTAACTAATAACCCCAGCGTTCAATGTAAAATTTAACTATGTACAATTTGTATATTCATTTCTGTATGTTGTGTGTGCATTTTTTTTTATTTTATTTTTTTTTTTTGTGTGTGTGTGTGTGTGTGTGTGTGTGTGTGTGTGTGTGTATGTGTGAGAAAATAAAATTCGATTTCATTAGAAAGAGTTCTTGAATTAATTGGCATAAAATGTTCGTGGAGTGGGAAAAAACTAATGAAAATGTTCATTTCAAAATAAGGAAAAAACTACTAATGTGTTGTTAGTAAGACCCCCCCCCTGTACTATTCTATGTGGCTAGATCCCCCACTGTTTTCCGGGGAACCGAAAACAAGCAGAGCATCCCTAATGGGATTTGGGGAAGTCGCCTTAATGGAGGTGGGAGAAAATAAAGCAACGGATGGAGGGGGTAGGAAGGTGACCTCTGAGTAGGGGGATGACCGGGGGCATCAGAAAATAAAGATGAGGAGCAGGGGGGTTGGGCAGACTCAGAGGTTCTCTAATACCAAAAAATAAAATCAGGAACAGGATCTCATTTGTACCACCAGTCAAGAGTTACTTTACTGAACTTATAATGCTAACCTAGGCGGGATGGGTTCCGTAGGACCCAGCACCGCCCATGCCATGCCTAAGGAGGGAACACGTATTGAAACTTGGCTCCTCGACGGATGCACAAACTAGTGCTGTGCACCCACCTCTTGTCAAATTCCACTCTAGGCAACCTCTTCCAATCGCATCTGATCTTTACTTTAAGCAAATGTTTAAAGTAAACGATCAGATCCCGATCAGGAACAGATGTCCCTTCGTGGACCAACTTGAGGCGCGCGATCCAAATGGTCATGCGCGCTACTGCTAGGATCGCCAGGAAAACCAAACTTTCCTCCCTGGGGAACGGCGGCTCCATGTTGTACACAAAAGTTCCTACGTCGAGATCGAGCAGACACTCGGCATCGATGCGAGCTGTTACCCCCTCGACGTACTTTAATAGGGGCTGTATCCGGCTGCAACTAAAAAACGCGTGCTCGATTGTTTCGGGCTCGCGTTCGTCACAGCACGGACAGAAGCGACTGGTATGTTCTTTATACCGGAAAAGTACGTCGAAGAGGGGCAGCGCATTTCGGACCAGTCGCCAAGTCAGGGAGAATTCCGAGTTATTCAGAATCTCCCGTCCCGGCGCCCAACGCCATTGAGAACGGACAACCTCCATCGACCATCCCATCCGCCTACAAAGTGGATCCTTCGCGGTCCCCTCCACTAAATCCCGATACTACACTTTGATCTTGACCAAAAGGCCAAGTATTGTAGCTTTTACAATTTTAATTGTAGTCAAAATTGATTAAGACCATGAATAGCATACAACATTGTGATACCGAATTCAGGGATACTCGTAAATACGGACTTTTGGGAAATATCGAATTTAATATTTCACAACATTTGTCATCTAAATTGATTGTCTTCTGATAGAGTACATATTCACAGCTTCAAATTGTTTGAATTTTATAAATAGGATAACGTTTGAATCAATATAAGACAGAAAATGAATTGTTTCCAGTAATGTGACGCACAGGAGATCGTGGAAAAGGGCGGGTGATCCACCACAAAGAACATTGAAAATGTATTCTAACAATGGCGCCAAAAAACCCGTGGAGCAATGGTTAGAGTACCTGGACAAATTCAATTGTAAAGTTATAATCACCTGAAGATGAAAGGTTCAATCGTCACTGATGACGACCGAAAATACAATTGCGAATTACTTAGGACATATATTTAGTCATGTCTTACGGAACGATAGCGTGCTACACTCGTGATATAAATAAAGGCTTCTATTCGACATTCCGTGCAGATTCACGAGTTTGACAGAAATTTTCCCGAGTTCTATAAGATAATATGAAGCAGCTTGGAAGTTACATCGACTGAAACGTTGTGAAAATAACACTCCAGTGGAGAACATTAGTCCGAAAAAAACAAATAATACGAAAAGCGATATTAGTGGTGCGATGTAATGAGAAGAACTGTTATAATTTCTTTCTTTCTGTAAATCGAACCATCGATTTAGCGATTTTCTGCAACCGACAATAAATTGCGACATTTAACTAGAGACGATCAGATGTAGTCAATTGTACGGCCACTGATTTTCACCATGACAACGCAATGTCGTATAGTGCGGTTCTATATAACATGAGAAGCTGTGTGTACGATGTTCATTGACGTGTATGTATGTATTTATATATCTATCTTTCTATCTATCTATCTGTATGATCGTCTAGTGACTACTGATTGTCTAGTGATTGTTTAAAAAGGGCATAACAATCATAACATGGAGGGACAAATAAAAGTCTCTGGAGTTTTACATCAGCCAATGGAGAAACATACCAGGCCAATCTTTGGTTTTGACTCGACAGATCCTCCGAAAAGCTACAAATGAGGAGTCGTACAACTTTAAGTTATGATGTTATTTACAGCAGCTTTATTACGGATGTTTCCAACAATGGAAAGTTGCAACCCTGATCGTAGATATTTACTACCGACATTTTCCCCTTCTCGGAGCCATTGCTGTTCAGGACCGTCTTTCTCCGTCTGACTCCTACCGAGTCTGCTCTCTCTGACACCCAGTTCGTAACTAACTCATACGTGTCTTTTGGGCTCTCTCGTTACGCCATTAGTATACGTTAACAAGATAAGATATTATACATTATACAGTGTTGTCAAATAAATTGTAATGATAACATTCTAAAGTTTTATTCCTAAATTAGTATACGTTACTAAGATAATCACCTGATATATTTACATGTCATTATTTTTAAGTTGTTAACTGAATTGTTATGATCGCATTTTTAAGTTAGCATTCCTAAATTTATGCAAATAAACATTTATTCTAAATATTTGGATTATTCTAAAACATATTATAACTGAAAAATCTTTTTGGAACAATAATCATAATAATCGCGTTGCACTAATATAATACTACAAAAATGTCACGTACTGCTTTCACTACTCGGAAGAAGCTAGAAGCTTAGATGGTAAGTTTCGTCGAACCGTCCATATTCTCTAGATTAAGAGTCTTCTGATTTAGTTCACTGACAAATACAACAATGGGAAGCGAGTTGATTCCCATGACAATTTAGTGAGCCTGACGAATTCTCACGAGAATGAAACGCGGAATATTCTGTGTAGCTTAATTTCCATATATATTTTTATAACTTACTATATATATATATATATATATATCATGATATTAGGAATGTTTTCAATCCAAAAAATATTTATAATAATGATAATAATAATAATAACATTAATACTGCTACTACTACTACTACTACTACTACTACTACTACTACTACTACTACTAATAATAATAATAATAATAATAATAGAAAACAATTCTTCTCGTCTAACCACACTTTTTTACGTGACACGTTTATAAGCTAATATTCAGGATACTATAAACTATAAATAGGTTGACCAAACACAAAGTTTACAAAATCACTCTCACCAAATAAATCTCGTTAGCCTGACGAATTCTCACGAGAAATAAACGCGGAATATTCTGTGTAGCTTAATTGGCATATATATTTTTAGAACTTACTATAAACATATATATATATATATATATATATATATATATTATGATATTAGGAATGTTTTGAACCCAACACATATTTAAAATAATAATAATAATAATAATAATAATAATAATAATAATAATAATAATAATAATAACAACAGAAAAAAGTTCTTCTCGTCTAAGCACACGTTTTTACTTGACACGTTAATAAGTGAATATTCAGGATAATATAAACTATAAATATGTTGACCACACACAAAGTTTACAAAATCACTCTCACCGAATAGTCCAGTATTAAGTAGCTTTTAATGTTTAGAACGAGTAACAGAGTGTTCAACCTTTCAAATAAGATCTTGAAAGCAAAGAAAACCGATGATTATTTGTTCTTCTAGATTTTCTTCTGAACAAATAATTTTATCTATGGGTGGGCAATAGAGAAAACGGGGCAGTTGGTCTGATTTTGACAGTGTCTTATTATTTCAGCATTTGACCAAGAATGGTGGGGAGGAGTACCTTTTGGGACGAGTAATATAATCAGACGCTTTTTTCGCGCGTGATTAAGTCTTAAATGTGGTTACACTGCCGGTAACCTATCTTCATAAAAGTTTTAACTAAGCCTACTTTTGAATGATACGAAGACGTAAATAAATTGGATTTCGTACGAGATCGCAGCTGTAACATGTATGCATATCTCTCTCTCTCTCTCTCTCTCTCTATATATATATATATATATATACACACACACACATATATATATATATATATATATATATATATATATATATATATATATATATATAGCTAATGATGCTTATATAAATAACCTCGCTCTATAATATAGTTCGACTTGTTATTGAGCACTAACAATACACGTTATATGAATGAATTTTGGTTGCATATGTAGAAACGTCTGTCTTGCTCTTAGAAAGTAGTTAAAACTGAATATATATGCATGTATGTATTAATAATCTTTGTATGTATAAATATACACTTTGTCATTGAAGACGCTAAGATAAAAACAGGAGTTTCTGTGTGTTTAGATCTTGAAAACTGCAAGGACACAATTATTATACATACATATATCCATATATATATATATATATATATATATATATATATATATATATATATATATATATATATGTATGTATGTATCCACATATAAATATATGTGTATAAAGAGAAAGAAAAAGAGATACATACATGTATGTACGTATATATATATATATATGTATGTATATATCTGTATATACAGTGCTGATCAAAAATTTAAGACAACTTAGAAATCTTAAAAACAACAACAACAACAACAACAACAACCGTTTTTAAGGATAGATTTTAAACTCTTTCGACATAGGGTTACTAATACTACAATCTAAAAGGTTATGGAAACAAAAGGCTTCATTCCAAAGTTTATTTTTAAAATTTACAACTTTATTAAATTAGGCTTTTTACACATGAACAAATTTATTAGACCAGAGAAAAATTTCTATCAAATTGTACAAAAAATGTACGAAAAGTGTATGAAAATATTCAACAATTAAATAATGAGTTCTACCGCCACTGCTTTTGATGACTTCAAAAATTCTTTGGGGCATGCTAGAAATAAGGGTTTCCATTAAGGTGCGGCGGATCCTGCTCCAGTTTCTGAAGATGGCTTCACGAAGTTCATGTTTTGTTGAATATTGTTTGGCATTTCGATAAACCTCTCTTGTCATCTATCCCCAAACATTTTCAATTGGGTTCCAGTCCGGTGAGCATGCATGCTGTCCCAAGAGATGGACTCCATTTTCTTGTAGAAAGCTCAAGATCATCAGGACTATTTTTACTTCTCAACGTCCCAAGTTTGGTATTCACGAGTAAATCGTAAGCTGTCAACTTTGTGACGTGAAAGCAATCGAGGGATTTGTTTACGTTTTTATTTACCATGCCTTTTTGTTGTAAGTATCGTCTGATAGTTACTGGACTGCAATCAGCATCTGTAACCGCCTTAATTTGACTAGAAAAAAGTCCTCTGTCATTCATAACAACCCGTCTGATTCTCTTACTCAATGCAGGAGAAATGTTGGGGGAGCTACCAAAGGATTTTGCTTTTCTATAATTCTCAGTGTTTTTTTAGAAAATTACAAATAACAGTTTTACTGCGATTTACCTTAGCTGCTATAGCTCGCTTTGACAAACTTTGCTTATAGAATCCTAGAATTCGATAGTGCTCAACTCGGTTAACTTTCTTGTTTTAGGCATGGAAACACCTTTACACAGTGATTGCTAATCGCTAACTAAACTAAAAACATTAGAATTACCATAAATTTAACAATTTATACCATTGGTCTTATGATTTTGATCCCGTGTAAAAAGGTAATTTAATAAAAATGCAAATTTTGAAATAAAATTTTGTAATGCACTTTTTATTTCCATAACTTTTAGATTATAGTAAAAGTATTCTCAAGTCGGAAGAGTTTAAAATCTATCCTTGAAAAAAGGTTTCTTTTTAAAGATTTTTAAGTGATCTTAAATTTTTGATCAGCAGTATATATATATATATATATATATATATATATATATATATATATATATATAGCTAATGATGCTTATATAAATAACCTCACTCTATAATATAGTTCGACTTGTTATTGAGCACTAATAATAAACGTTATATAAATGGACTTTGGTTTCATATGTAGGAAGGTCTGTCTTGTTCTTAGAAAGTAGTTAAAACTGAATATGTATGCATATATATATATATATATATATATATATATATATATATATATATATATGCTTTTCTGATCAAAAATTTAAGATCACTTAAAAATCTATAAGCCTGAAGAGTCCTAGAGTGGATGAAACGCGGGCTTAATCACCATATATATATTCTAACTTACTAACTAGCTCTACCTACGTATTGAGCACTTTTGAAGTAACTACTTAAAGTATATGCATAAATTTATACTTTCGTATATCAATTTTATGTGAGTAAATGAGGTAGTTATATATATATATATATATATATATATATATATATATGTACATATATACATCTGGACCTTGCTGGCTGCATCTTGTTTTCGAGAATCGGATGATTCCATCTATTTTAAAAAAATATGGTAGGTAAATTATATATATATATATATATATATATATATATATATATATATATATATAATACAATGGTGGTTTGTCACATTCTTATATGTAGATCTATCGTGTCTTTGATTATTCGATGGATCTTGTATAAATCAAGGCACTGTATTAGCCACGTGTAAGGGATACGATCATGTGCTTTTATGTAATCAATCCAAGCCGTGTTTATGGCTTTATTATTAATCAAAAAATGATCCTAATGCCTGAACATTTCCTCCTATACCCTGCTTAATGCTTTTGCTATATATATATATATATATATATATATATATATATATATATATATATATATATATTCTTACATTTTCGTAAGTAATAACCTGTACATTTCAGTTGACCTCTTTTTTGTCCTATATTTTTCGCGCCTTTTAACGTCATCTTGTCTGGGTAATTTTGACATTTGCTTTTCTATTTTATATTTCATTCTATCACCATTTAATTTTTTCTCCTCTTCTTCATTGATTTTTCTTAATTACACTTTGTCTCGACAGCCGTATTAAACGCATATCTTATTTTTCTTTTATTAATGTTGGAATTTTTTCCCTCTTTACCTTGTACATATTTGTGAATTATTCCACGTTAATGGCTTTTTGAATTATTTTGGACCATCTACCAATTACGCAATTTCCTTGGATTTTACTTGTGCGAATGGAAATTTAATTAACTTTCTTGGATTTACATTTTGGGATTTTACCGGCAGTGGGTAATTTACCTTTCACCAGACTATCCATTAACGTTAAATCACCCTTTACTTCATCATATTCCCCTAGCTTCACATTTTGTTATCAAATAAGATCTTTGACTTACTTGCAGTTTCATCAAATACTTTTGAATACAAAATCCGATCCCGAATTTTGCTAATTCCTACCCTCTGATGAGAAGGAAAGTATTTCTTCGAAACTCCGCGGATTAAGGACTATCCACTTATTAAGTGTTTCCTTTTCAGATTAAATATGTTTTTAACTTATTTTCAAAGTGTTTTTTACATGTTTTATTAACTATTTGCTCTTATTATAAGCTCTATCTCCTATTTAGTTTTATCGAGCTTTTACATCTGGTTTAGATTAATTTATCAATATTAATTCTTTAATATTTATAATATACTTTAGTTTTACCATATTGGACCATTTTGGTAAATTTAATTGTAATTTATATATATATATATATATATATATATATATATATATATATATATATATAATATAAAGCTGCACGTCTGTGTGTGTGTCTGGTCACGATTAGGCTCCTATATGGTTGTCTATTATAGAAAACTGATCACATATAATGATAGAAGATGTATCGAGACACAGGAATGGGTATGTTTCATCTGGCAGAATGATGATTCATAAAAATTGTGGGGTCTGCGTACGCGCCTGGTCCACAAAGTATGGAAATAAAAATAAAAAAATAAAAAAAACGTTTACAAGTGTTTTTGATAAACATGTATATAATAATACTTTGATAAGTATGTTTTAACTTAAATAGGGATGGTATAATAAAATTGTGGGGTCTGCGTTCCAGCCTGGCCTCCATAGAATGGAAATAGGCACAGACTTTAATAAAGACTTTTCATATCTATCTTCGTAAGTATACTTTGATAATTATGTTTCAGTTTGAAGAAATATGGTATAATAAAATTATGGGGTGTTCGTTCGCACCTGACCTCCGTAGAATGTGAATATGTCACAGAATTTAACAAGGTTTTTTTAATATAGATCCACAGAATATTGTGATAAGTGTTTCAGTGTGAACAGGTATGGTATAATAAATTATGGGGTTTATCTATTTTATTTTTAATTTCATCATATTTTGCTTTGGTTTTGATACCCCCAAATTCGAAACTATCTCTTTACAACCCTTCCTTTTCATAACCTATCATACTTTCATAAATCAGAGTCCATTTTCTGTAGGCTGTTTTTGAACGCATTCAACGACGTGTACTTTTGCTAGTATATATATATATTTATTTATATATATATATATATATATATATATATAAACTAGACTACCCGTGATCCGTTGGGTCAGTATGTTATATTAGGTATGGATATTAATGTATGAGCGTGACACTTCTGACGTAGAGAAAATAGGTTTTTGTGACATAACAGAAACATTTCTATGAAAGTTTCTTAAAATAAAAAATGAATATTGATTTCTATGAGTCGTTCTTTTTATAATAGTTTATTTAAAAATAACTTACAGCCATTGAATTATAAGTGGTCTGTCATACTTGTAGGGAAACGGGCACTGAACAGATACCATTATATTTAAAGTTAAATTAAAATTTTAATATATCTTTTAATTTAAACGCGAAAAAAAACAAAAAACAATTGGGACGCTGAAAACGTACACAGTAAAACAATACGTTTTATTGTCGCGTTGATTATTTATTTGTAACGCATTTAAAAAAACATATTTTCTAGGTAATTTATTCATGTTGGCAATGCAGAAGAAAATGTATGAATGCTTTTAAAAAAGGTGACTTAAAAAATGGAAAATAAAATTAAAAAATGATGGCGGTGGGTAAATCACAGTTGTAAAATTCGCTTATGGTTGTTAACGGATTAAATAGATATATTTGTAAGAAAATTGCGTTGAAATAACTTAAACGTAATACGGAAATGAACGATGTAAAAAAAGCAGAAAGTATTAACTATTGTTTATTTAGATAATTTAAACGCAAAAAAAAAAAAAAAATTGGGACGTTGAAAACATACACAGTAAAACAATAAGTGTTATTGTCGCGTTGATTATTATGGGTTATATTATGTAAGCATGCCCAACCGGAAGTCGTAAACCGGATGTGGGATTACAACACGCGTTACAAGATTATTTGAGTTTTATAATTATATATATATATATATATATATATATATATATATATAAATGACTACGTCATGTAATCACATATATTAATATACGAATATATAATTTTATGCGTACATTTTCGGTACTTACTTAAACAATGCTGAATACATAGGTAGACCTAGGTAGTAATTTATGAAAATATATATGGCAATTAAGCTACAAAGAATATTACACCTTTCATTCTTGTGAAAATTCGTCAGGCTTATGTTATGTTACGTTATGCTAGGCTTAATTTTCATATATTGTCAAAACTTACTATATATATGTATATACATATACACACACACACACACACATATATATATATATATATGCAAATAGGCGATGCTCAGAAGCTAACAAATGAGAGTTGAGTGTTGTATGTTATGATTTCGATTAAAGGTTAGGGCATCCAAGTCATATATACGTATATATTTAGTTTTGTATGTCACTACTATGCATATATTAAGTTAATATACTAATCGATAGAGAAGTGTCTCTTTAATAATAAATACGTATTACGCGTGAATTAAAATATCATACTTACTCGTATATGTCGACCAGGCAACGCTGGGCAGCATATATATATATATATATATATATATATATATATATATATATATATATATATATATATATATATATATATATATATATATATATATAAGTAAAAATTAAGGAAAAACACCTGGTTTTCCCAAGCATATATTAAATTGACAGTTATGCTCAAAATATTATAAATGTCCAATATTTAATAAAAATACTTTTATATTAGGAAAAGAAATTAATTGTATTACGCCTGATATCTAATAGGAAACCATACATAACTTCAAATCAAGTATTAATATCAACGTATTAATTAAGCATTAAATATTAGATACCTTTAAACAAATATAAGCTTTAACTTAAAAACTCCTGCCATAGTCAGAGTATCTCGCTAATGACGATTGGTATCCTCATCTTTCCTTTGTAATTTTTATAATTACAAACTCTGTGGAACGTCCGGATGTCTTAGCTTGCTTGAATCTTGTTAAATATTAATCGTTTTTAATCTTAAAGAACGTTATTTTTTTTTTATTTGGTGTGGCTCAGAAGCTACGGAAAACGACTGGAGAGTTGTATGTTTGGTTTCTATTCTACCTGATTGCACGCAAGTTCCCTTTTTTATACTTTCGTAAATCGCTACTATATATTAGTTACAATATAATAATCAATAAAATTTAGGCTCAATAGTAATAAATTATAAATCTTCATGAATTAAATGCAACATATAAAGGTCATTTTCGACCGGACAATGGCGGGTGGGCGGCCTGCTAGTTTATTACTAAAGCTATACAAGCAGGCATAAATTCCTTATTTGGTCATATAGGCGTGACAAAAATAAATTTGTTACAGACATCAAATTGGAAAATCGAATCTGGCTGACAGCAAATAACTTATCTTGTTCTTTCATGTTTTTTGTCTCTCTTAATTTCTTTCCTACTTTTTTTTTCAAACGTGCCTCTATGATTTGTTGAGTCAACATTTCAAATTGACTGTTCACACCAGAACGTACTTTCTCTGTTGAGTGAGATGTCGACGAATGACAAGGCAAATAGCATCGAAAAATCACTACGTGACGCCAATACTAAACAGTCGATCTGTCCAGGCGTTGTCAACTTTATCAGTGATTTTTTTTTCATTTTGTTAGCTGTCATTCTCATGTCTATTGCGAAATTAAGATATTTACCAACGGTTGAAAAAACTATTTCCTGTATTTTCAAAGCTTTTATATGGGTGTTTGCACGCACGTACGTACATACGTACGTACACACAGACGCACAGCTGTACACACATATATGCAGGGGAATTTAAAAGTAACTCCCTGCTTTAAAATACAATTTATTTTTGAAAAATAATTTGTACAATTAATGAATACGAGAAGAATATATAATGCATTCACCTTTTATTTAAAATTCGATATAGGCGTCTTGTATTCGCCATCAGCTTTTCAAGTCGACCAGAAATCGCATCAACTGATTTCGGAAGAGTGAATTCACCCCCAAAATACGTAGCACACTATTGGTAGGCCCATTTGTTTGCGATAGAAGTTTTGGTATATTTTGGCCACTCTTTTGTGCTATTTCAGTGGCCCACTTGGTTTCGGATTCTGTCTCATTTGTAAGACAGTCTTGTCCAAACTGTTTGTCCAGATTCTTGGTGGACGTTGTTTTGCTGACTCTTGTTTCGTGGTGTTGAATTACTATTTTGAGGTTTTGATGGTTTTTATGAGCTCATCAGATAATGCCCGGTACTCACAATGGCAGCATGATTCCGACGGCCAATCTTCGTGATACACATACCTCCTTCTCCTCTGCACACATACAAGTAAGGTAGACACTGGTGTCTGTACGTTATGCTGCACAGTGCCAAATTTTCCGTGTTTTAGTATCCAGTGTGTATACGTCCTTTATTGGTTATTCGACTATACCAAGTGTTAGGATACGTCTCAGTTGAAAAATCCCAAAAGGGAATTTATTCCCGAAACGTATCGTAAAAGAAAAAAAGGATGTACGTGCCGGCCGTAAAATTAGCACAACCAAATGTCACCTACCCAGATTCTGGACAGTACTTCCGTCGTGGAATATTCTTATGAGATTTACGGTTGACGAAATACCAGGCAATTAACAACGGAACAACACGGATGTATATATATTATACGCATGTCACTTATTGTGCGTTAAAAATCAATAATCAAGACAACTTATTAAAAAGAAAATAATAATAAGAAGAAAACATACAAACAGTGTCCAGAGGGGGGACGCAACAATAAAGAAAGTTGTTCAGATAAGCATTGGTTAAATGCACGTCCTAACAGTTAAGTATAGTTCACCCCCTCCCCATATTTCACAAGCATCGACTTGCTGGACTCAACTGTTTTTTTGTTTTTTTGTTTTGTTTTTTTTTAATAATTTCTACTGCCTCATATGACTCAACCATTTTTCCACATGAGAAAAAGAAAGGATAAAAAGAAAAGTGAAGGGAAGAAAAGAGGCTATGCTTATATGTATGACCTGCAAGAGTCGACTTACATCAGAGTATGAGCTCACATACAGCTTCAGGTCATGCAGGTGGTTAACCCTTGTTTTTGGGTCGTGCTGGCATCACCAAATCAGATTGTAGTTTTTTTAAACTGATTCTGCTGCAGTTTCTTTTTAAGTTGCTTGCTTAATAGATTTACCGCCAGGGACAAATGTAATGAAAATAGGAATATTTCTCTTTTAGTCTGACGTTAGGGAGTTTTATAATTCCGTTAGTATACAATTTAGAGTTTTGGATTTTGGAACCTCATCAGATACTGCGCGGTACTCACAATGGTGGCACGATACCAATGGTCAATCTCTGAAAGACCAATACTTTCTACTCCTCTGGGCAGATATAACTTTGGAAGACACTGGTTTTTATGTTATTCTGCAGTGTCAACAGTTTTAACATTTTAGTGTCAAGTATATTTAAATCCTTTTATGGCTAGGTAACAATGCCAAAGTTGTATATTAGCAAAAGTATGGCAAGTTGGTTAATGCTAGTGATTTTGTTTTTGTTTCTAGGCTTTGTTTTACAGATTTTCCTTACACGGTGTATATATTCACTGCTTATTTTTCCATCATCTTGCCTTACTGAATTTAATCGTTCTCTTCAATGCATACGTATTTTCTCCGCTCTACAGAGTTCTTGATATCAGTATCTTCATCAAACTGTATAATTTCCGTTTGGACATTTTTCCCTGCTCAGATGGAGCAATTCCCACATTCGTCGGAATCAAACTTTTTTCATAATATCCCGACAAGTATTTTTATACGATCTACAATAGTCGACTTAAGTCAGCATCTGAGTTGGTATACAGATTGTGACCATCCATATTTGACTCTTATTATCACATCTTGCAACAGCTGTGGCTCAGATTGTAGGCAATCCTTTAGTAGTTTAATTAACAGATTCATAGCATAACAGGAGAGTAAAAGAGGCAGACTGTCCCCCTTGGAAAATTCATCTTCTGATCCTGATGTAAGGAATGTTTACAGTTCCATTAATATAGATAAATGCTATGGTGGTTTTTATATATAGAAT
Organism: Euprymna scolopes; assembly: GCF_053919585.1. NCBI lineage: Eukaryota > Metazoa > Mollusca > Cephalopoda > Sepiida > Sepiolidae > Euprymna > Euprymna scolopes. The sequence continues at coordinate 153,577,083 of NC_136483.1, forward strand.
AATAGTGTCGTTGACTATTGGATGAATCGTATATAAATAAGAGCATCGCAGTAGCCACGTGTAAGGGTCACGATCATATGCTTTTTGTAACCAATCTAAGCTGAGCTTATGTTCTTCTTATTAATCCACAACTGATCCTTAGTGCCTAAACACTTCCTCATGCACCCTGCTTTTCCTTTTTCCAGGTACACTCCAGAAGTGTTAGTAGCGTCATAAGTTTTTATATGAATGTCGGAACGTGAAGGATTCAACTATATATATATATATATATATATATATATATATATATATATATATATATATAAACACATATATATATATATTATGATATATATATATATATATATATATATATATATTATTATATATCTAAACACATATAAAGTGGTGACACCCTCCTCGGTAGATATACCGTTAGTGGTGTCTCTTTTCACAAATGTTTGTACTTGCTTCGGACTGACAATTAGAATTAAGAAGACTAAGATCATGTACGCTCCCGATCCTGGTGACCTGTATGTAAAACCTGATGGTTTCGTCTATGTAAAGCGTCTTGAAGTCGTAAAGAAAATTGTCTACCTTGGTAGTACTGTACCAACTGAGGTATTCTTGATGCGGAAATTAGACAGAAGAATCAGCAAGGAATCAGACGCATTTGAAGGATTACAGGATAGTGTCGGATGTGATGGTGATTAAACTCTGACAACTAAAATGGCAGTACATCAGGCATGTGTATTGCCATCCCTACTCTCTGCTTCTGAAACATTGACTCTGTACCGGTCACATGTAGAACAGCTCGAGAAGTTTCGTAAATACTGCCGTAGACACATTCTTGGGTAAATATCGGACATATTTATAACATCTTTTCCCAAACTTACCGTGTTAAAGAGAGAATCAGATGCCATCTTGAATGTTCCAATACATCGGTAAACACTGTATGGTTTTCGAGCTGTATAAACATGTTACATTGAATAAAAACACGAAAAATATATCCAGTTTGGTAGAAAAGTAACTTATCTTGCCTTTGATAACATTTATTTGTTATATATTTGTTTTTTGACAACTTTTTCGAATCTATGTGTACAGTAATACAAACCCTGAATTTCTCACATACTATTCAAAAAATTAAAGATTCAATTAGATTCCTATTTCAGTCACCTAAATTATTTAGGGTGAAATGAGTTTAGGAATTTATAGCCAAACCTAAATATTTTTTTTTGGTAAATATCCAGATACGCTACTACAGAACACCGACCACTCTAATTTGTTTGGGGGGGATGTGATGTTGGGGCGTGCGTGCGCCAACATCACATCCCCCCCGCTCGCGCCACCAATGTACAAAGTAAAATTTTCGGAAAATGTTAAATAGTGTTCTAATTGGTAAATGTCGGTGCGTTACTTACGGAAAATTTGAAAATTCGATGTTCCAGGTAAAAAAAAAACAAAAAAAAAAACAGATAAATTACCTCCCCCCCCTACTCCAACTTGGTATGCTTTCCTTTTCTTATTTTATTTCTTTTTCAGCTAATTTTAAATTTTCCACCCAAAAAGCGCTATAATGTATTTTTGAAAATTAGAAAATTCTATGTCCTGGAAAAAAAAATCCACTCCTCCCAACGTAGTTAGCTTGGTGAAGCCGTCGTTTATGCTACAGCGTGCATACGCGTAGCATAAACGGAAGCTGCAAAATGGTGGAAAGAAGTTCGTGGGTTCAGGGGTAAATACCATGCAAACGGTAAATTTGCCCCAAGTTTGACTATCAGATTCGTTGTCAGCGACCTCAATTACCTATAAAAAACAAATTAGAGTGGTCGGTGTTCTGTAGTAGCGTATCTGGATATTTACCTTCTTTTTTTTTCTTGCTTAAAAATAGCATTAATACAGTAAGATAGGTATTTTTGTTTGCATAAACAAATAACCAGATTTATGTTACGTCAGCGGTTGGGGTCTTAGACACGTGATGAGATGTAGATTTGGGGAAATTCTAGGCAGTCGTTAGCTGAACGTCGGAGACAATGAACAACTCAAAGGAGAGTTGGTCTCTCTATGACGCAGGGAGCGGCGTTTCCTCAGGACGCCAAGATGTGAAGATGTTGTAATCTCTAGTGCTGCCGGCCGGAATCATAAAGATAAATGTTCGCATATAATTCAGATGTGTATTGTTTTTATTTACAACTGTTAAAAAGAACTGTTTCCATACGTCCACGCCAATCGTTTCCTGTTAGAACTATTGTATAAATGTTAAAATATACACACTAGATGATAAACTAAATAATACGACGTATATAGATATACGCATTTATACATACATGATTATACAAATAAAATATAAAATCCAACTATTCAACATGTACTTCGTTTTAGAACATATTTCACAACGTAACAGGAGGGGGTCAAGTGATTTTTTTTTATATTGCTCCTTGTTACTCTCAGAAAATTGAATATAATGCATACATACACCAACACATACACATAAACACACATGCACACATACACACACACATATATATATACATATATATATATATATATATATATATATAATTACATATATATATATATATATATATATACATGCCGCATTTTATTCTTAAGCATAAAGTTATTAAAATGTAAAATTTCAGTTTTATCAAAAGAATGAGCCTGATTCTTCGGAAAATTGTGTTTTCTGTTTTTAAGAGGCATATATATATATATATATATATATATATATATATATATATATATATATATATATACTAGCTGTACCCGGCCACGCGTTGCTGTGGCTCAGTTTGTTAAAATGGAACACATGTGAAAGTAGACTTTGAAACTCCGCGGAATAAGGATTTTGCAAATTGTTTTTTTCTGAGTATTCAATACAATAACAATAAATTTTGATTATAAATTCCAACTTAAAGATTTGATTTTCTTTCTCTTATATATATATATATAAATTTTATATATATATATTTATATGTATATATATATATGTGTGTGTGTGTGTGTGTGAATGTGTGTGTGCGTGCATGTGAGTGTGTGTTTTATATTACTCATGGTCTGTCTGTCCGTTCTACTTTTTCTAAGAAACTACAAGGCTTATCTTGTTAAAAATTTTTATATGACATTTTTATGATCAGTTGTAGTGAACTAACAATATTGTATCCGTTTGTTGCACAGTTTTATGTTGATATGGATTAATATGGATTGGTAACCACGATACCATATTTACATTAGAAGGATTCCTAGAAACTACTCGGGCACTCCGGCTGAACTTATGTCTTGGTGTTTTTCATGATAATGTGTAACACGCTAGGTATTAAAGTATCCGTTCGAAGAACAGTTTGTGATTCATATTGAATGCACAAAATGAGCACAAATTGAATTATATTCTGCAATCGATTATGCATAAAGTCCCAATTTTGAGACAACAGCCTGTAACTTTTGCATGTGATTATCGGATTGAAAAGTATAATATAATCTACCTATATATCTATAAAAGTGAAAGTGTCTGCTTGTCTGTCTGCCTGTCTGTGTGTGTCTGTTTGTCTCTCTGTGTACATTTCCCTACGCAATAACTCAGTCAATTTTCAGTCTACAGACTCGTAATTTGATATACAGGGTACTAAGATTTGGCTTTTAAGGGGTCAAAGTTCAATGATTTTACCTTTGAGAACTCTACCAAACTACTTCGCCAATTTTGAAACTTTAGGTATAGGTTCCTTGGACATAGATCTAACATTTTTTCACACGGAGGTCCTTACGTATCGAGATCCGGAAGCCACTCGGGAATAAGGGTTAATTAATAACTTGAGTTGAGTCCAAAACAATAAATATTAAGGGGTCATAATAGAGGTCAAAGTTTTTAAAAAATTGACCTCTGCGGTCTCTACCAAATTACTCAGATAATTTCTGGTCTAAACATTTGAAATTTGACATAAAGGGTATTCAGAGAAAGGGCAAGCTTTTTAATCGGTTTAGGTCGAAAATTTGAGCTACCAATATATAAATGTATGTATGTATGTTTGCATGTCTGCCTAAAAATTTCGACAGAGGCGATGAATTTTCATAAAATCAGTTTCATTTTCAAGCGCCACTCTTCAGACGACAAATACCGAAAAATTGGCTAAAAGCATTAATTTCTTCACTCTCAACTGGACACTTTCTACAGGAAGGGGTCGCTTTTTTCACCGATATTTTCGAAAGTCATCCCCTCTTTTCGATTGTCTAGCTTTAATTTAAACTACGTCATCCGGTTTGGCGGTGGTCCTAACAGCAAAGACGTCATGTTTTATTCACGTTCTTTTTTCCTTCGCGTCACGGGTTCGAACCTGCCTCCCTACTACCAGTTTTTTTTTGCTCAATACACACTTCCAAACACCCGGGCAATGCCGGGCACCTATGCTAGTTTATTATAAAACTATAAAAGTAATTGTTATTTGTATTTCAATTAGATAGCGGTTTCAGACGAATATGTGTTTTATTGATTATGCTACTGTCCAATTCTAAACTCATTTTAGCAAACTGCTGAGATAGGAACAAAATAAAAAGGAGAACCGTTTGACTGAAAATAAACGTCGCAAGTACGAGATAATAAACCTTCTTCTGGCGTGACACATGCAGACATTTACGCGCCAACACGAAGAAACCCTTCACATATTTCGACTGTTCAATTCGCTAAGGAATTGATGTCACTTCGAAGTCAGGCGGCGCTTCCAATACTTCAAATCGATAAGACTAATACGAGGTTCAATTGACACTGTAATTAGCAAGGCGATTCCCTACCTAGATATCTAGACGGATTCAATTCATATGAGACTGTAGGTCTATGCCGCCTACTTATTTGACCTTGGCTTCCATAAAATTAGTTACTCGAACAAATCGAAATGTTCAGTAAAAATGTTGAATAATGCTGTTGAGTTTGTTGCTGGCAATGTTGTCAACTGTTAAGTGTTACCTTACATAATTGTAACGTCCAGACTTTTCTTTTTAATTAAAAATGTATAACAGATGTTGAAACCAGAGATGCGAATTATTTTAAAAGTAATTAATTAGCAGCTATTAGTGATGAAACGTTCCCAATTTTTTTCCGATTCCGATACAAGTACCGATTCCAATGAGTTTAAAATTTTAAAATATTTAAAAAAATGTTTGATGCTGTTAAAAAAATTCAAATGATTGACCCTCGTGTAATGTCTTCATATATTTTATAAGACATAAAAAAATACACTTGGGGGAACATATATTACAAAAGTAGATATTTCTAAACTTTTTCCTCAAATTTTTGTAATTGATTGAAACTTGTGAAACACAAACTTGTTGGGCCCCGAAAAAAGGAGATTTGACCGCACTTTTTTCAATAACTACGCCTTGGAATTTTTTGAAATTTTGCACAAACATTACACATGGTATTCGTAAAATGTAACAGAACAGATTTTCCGGGAATGCTCTCCATTTTTTTGGATTATTTATTATATTTGTCTAAATTTTTCTGTGTATGTCTATTAAGCAGTTTTGCACGGTGCTGAACTAAAATTTGAATATGTTAAGGGCTTGGCGAAGTTTGGGGCTTAATGGGGTGGGGCAAACGATGGACTTAGTCATTTTTTCTTTTGCCTGGTGCAGAACTAAAATTTACATATGCTAAGGCCTAAAACTACACCGTTTGTTCATTTTCACCAGGATTTGCGTCCTCTGAGGATTTTGGGGGCAAAATGGGGGGGGGGAATACTGAATTTAGTCATTTTTATGCCTTGTTCACTGCATGCTTTACGTGTTTTTATTTTAAGACAAATACCATATGAATTTTGCTCGTCGTTAATGCCATTAAAATTTTAATAAATGATTACAAAGTGAAGAAAGAGAATAGGTAACAGATTCCGTCCAATGTCAGAAATCATGATTAATATATATTTAGAAAAGCATTTTTAACATTGGTAGGGACATCTGTTAACTATTCTCTATGTTTCCTTTACGAAGAAATGCTCATAGAAAAAAATTTAAAAGAATCGCTTTGGAATCAGAAATGAGATTCAATTTTTCCGATTCCGATAATCATAAAAATTCCAATTTTTTCGATTCCCGATTCCAATTCATCGTGCCAACCCTAGCAGCTGTACATAGTCTAGATAATAAATAACGTGATATAATTGTTCTAGTAGGTGTTACTAAATTCTTAATATTTCATTATTATAACGAGATTTTTTTTCATAAGATATTTTTTTATTGATTAGCGTATTGAATATTCTAGAATCTGCCAGATTTTTTTGACTTTGTCAATGAATATCAAATCCGGACGAATATGTTCCAAATGCTTGGTCGTTCTGACGCTTTTGTTCCACCACACCTCTACCTTCCCATCTTCACTTGTTCTCACTTCATCAAGCACCTCCTCCAACCATTTTTCAGCACACTTCACCCAACCCTCTTGCACACCTCCCAATATATCCGGAGTCCCATGCGATCGTGTCTTTTGCGGTACTCTCTCTAGGCCAGTCCACTGCATCCTGCTGCAAGTGCGCAATTGACTCTGAGGTTTTACCACAGTCCGGCATTCTGCAACAACCTCCTCTCCTAGAACCACTTTTTGAATAATCGTGTTCCTAATGACTGCCTTTGTGCTGTACACACAAAAGCTTCCGTACTCTTAGCCAAATACCCAGCTCTAAGCCATTGCCATGATTTTTCATCAGCCACTTCTGCTATATTCTGGAAGAACCTTCCATGCATTTACTTCCTAGCCAGTTCCTCTTCCCTTCCTCTATCCATACGTTTCACATAATCAGCCTTGATCGCACATCTCTTCACTTCATTGGCCACGACCTTAAGGGTCTACTCCTCACTTCAAACCACATGCTCTATCAATAACATCTCGGTTCTCCCACTATCTTTTACACTTTTCAATCTTCTCCCACCGTCTTTACTCTTTTAATACAGCCTTGCTACACTACTTCGAATGTGAAATAAACCAAACATTGCTAAATCTTTTCATGTTTTGATATCCATGGCATGCAACTCCATGTCAGACCATTCCAAAATTCCCGCACTGTATCTCGAAACACTGACTGCACATGCATTCACTGCTTTCATTAGGTTTCCTCCATACAGTTTCGACTTTGCAATTAGTTTCACTCTTCTAAGATACTCCTTCCTAACTTTCTCCTTCATTTCTCTGTTCATGATGCCTACATCCTCCAACACTCCCAAATACTTATATCCTGTATCTTCTATTTCTTTCATGATTTCTCCATTTGGCAGCACTATTCCATTCGAATGAACCTTTACTCCTCTTTTCATCATCAGCACCGCACATTTACTAATCCCAGACTCCATCGAAATATCTTCTGAGTATGTCCCCACAAGTTCTACCAGTCTCTCCATTGTCTATTCATTTCTACCGAATATTTTCAAATCATCCATGAATGGTAGATGGTTGAGGCGTCTGTTACCAGATCCAAAGTTATACCCCAGTTTTCCTCTCTTCAAGAAGATGCTCAATGGCATCAGTATCATTAAAAAAAGAAGTGGAGATAACGAATCTTGAAATATTCCACGTTTAATGCCAATCTGCCCCATCATCTCTCTGTTTTTTGTCAGCACCATTTTCCATTGAGCCATACTTGTCTCCAAAAGCTCTACCACATTCTCAGCATCCTTCATCATCAATAGTGATTCACGTATCCATGAATGAGGAACCATGGCATAAGTCATTCTGTAATCGATCTATGCTACGCTCAGATTACTCTCTAGATATTCATAAATTTTCTCCGCAAATGTTCCAGTTAACAGTTTCCACATTAGTGGCAGACATGTAATTTGTCTATAATTATTGGCATCTGTTCCCTTTGCAGGCTCTTTCCTACTCAGTGTTGTTCTTCCCTTCACTGGCCAATCAGGGACATTTCCACACTCTACGACCCTTTGCATGGCAGAAGCTATAGGTGGATAAGAGCATTGAAACTGTTTAAACCAGAAACCCATCACTCCATCTGGACCAGGTGTCTTCCAGTTTGTCATTCTTCGTATGCCAGCCTTCACGTCATCAATAGTTATCGCGACGTTCTTTATCTGCTTCATTCCTGATAGCCTTTCTCTGACCTCTCCGAACCAGTTAGCCTTCTTATTATATCGCCCTTCGACAGACAAAATCCTACTCCAGAACTTCCTGGCATCTTTTGCACTTGGAGTGTTGTTATTTCCCGCCTGTTTACTACCATTTAATTCTTTATACAGCTGAGAATGATTGTTCCGGAAAAGTGTGTTCTGCCGAAACGCAACACTTTTTCTAACAAAGTTCTGAATTTTCATACCACTAGTGTTGATCTTCTCTTTCAACATTGTTAGAACGCTCATCGTTCCCTTTTTCCAGCAATCTGCACCTCCTTTTAAGCTCGTCCTTAGCTTTCTGTCCTATTTTAATCCATTTTCTTATTTCTCCAATTCTATCAATGTCTTTCCGCCAGCGTTTAATAATTTCTTTATACCGCCTCTACCAGTGTGGCCTTCTATCCTTCATTTCTCTCTTTTTCTTCTGTATTAAGCGAAGACGATTCGCAATAACGTGTGACGCTGCATACAGAAGTCTGTTAATTTCCGTAATCGATATGTTCTTTCTTATGATGTTGTGAATTACTCCTTGAACTATTTTTACCTCGCTTTTCACCTTCCACTTATCACTACTCTTCATGCTTGGAATGTCTATGATCTTGTCTCTAAGAAGAACCTCTCTTAACTTCTGAAGTACTTCTTTTTCTACAGGAGTCAAAGTTCGAACTTTATCACCACTTCTCCATACATCTGCTCCTTTCACTGATTCCATTGTCTCAGAGTCAATGATCTCATCTGCCTTAGATCCTTCAAACTCCTTCTCATCACTTCCCTTAACCATAGAATCTCATTCCTCCTCAGTTGTCCGCCTCCCATCATCGCTTACATTTCCCTTCTGCACTTCCACTCTCTCAGTTCTTTCATCAGAGTTAGTTTAATCAATTTTACCTTCGTTATTTGTTTCGGTATAATAATAATAATAATAATAATAATAATAATAATAATGATAATAATAATAATGATAATAATAATAATAATAATAATGATAATGATAATAATAATAATGATAATGATAATAATAATAACAATAACAATAATGATAATGATAATGATAATAATAATAATGATAATAATGATAATGATGATAATAATAATAATGATAATAATAATAATAATAATGATAATGACAATAATAATAGTAATAATAGTAATAATGATAGTAATAATAGTAATAATAATAGTAATAATAATGATAATAATAATAATAATAATAATAATAATAATAATAATAATAATAATAATAATAATGATAATAATAATAATAATAATAATAATATTAATAATAAAGAGTAAGAGCCTCTTATAATAGCGCAAATTCGTTTGCAAATGTTATCAAAAAAGGTGGATAGTACTTGAAATCTGGAGAGACTAGTTGTCACTCAGACTCCAAGGATCACCACAAGTTATCCTCAAAGTTCAATCGTTGATGATGGCTTGTGTAACTACTCATAGTGAGTAAATATTAATGAACTAAAAAAAATGAAAATATGCGTTAAAACATTGCTTAAATAATAAAATAATTCAAATAGTATAATGTTGTTGGACACAAAATACGTTTTGTGAGTTGTCTCATAATTATTTGAATAATTTCGTTTGTGACCGACTCGTACTATTTTTAATGGCCGTCTGGACAATGAGTATGAATTTGTACTGCGACCGAACTCTATGACTCCATCATTAATAAGGTATGGAGTTCATATGGCTGAAGTCTTTGACTGCTAGAAAGATAACAACTAAATAGATGCAGTAAAATGCTTGTGTATTATTTATAAATGAATAGAAGATAAATGGAAGATAAAACGTTTGTACGGAAAAGAGAATGAGAAAGGGATGGAGAAAGAGAGAGAGAGAGAGAGAGAGAGAGGGTGAGAGTGAGAGTGAGAGAAAGAGAAATAAATAGAAGGAAGAGGAGAATCGTAATATAGACAAGGCTGGCCGGATCAAATTTGTGAATTTACGAATATTCTTTTTTTTAATTTATAAATCAAAGCTTTTGTTTTACTTTAATACAATATGTTGTCTAGGGAATGGAGTCCGAATCATCCAAGCAAAATCCTATTTTATTACTGTTTTTCTTTTTCTTTCCCTTTTCCTCTTGAAAGTTGGTCTTATAAGATTTTAGATGCAAAGGCAATACAGACAAGGATCAATGTGAATATCTGTAGCTCTTCGGTCTTAAGAGGAGGGGTATATTTGGGCTAAACATATTATTATTTTGTCCCATGTAGACAGATTTTCATGAGGAGATCAATATACCCAACAAAAACCGATTTACATTACGAGAAACACTTGTCTAGCTGAAAATACCATTAATAAATTTCCATACTTTTATCTGTGCCTAAACCTAAACGTAATTTCCATGAACAAAGTTTCTTTCTTAGAACGGCACGCCTGTGAAACTGTCTTCCGTTTGCCTGCTGTCCAGCTGACTACAATAGCGCTGGCTTCAAGTCCGATGCAAACAAGTTCTTGATGAGCCGTTCCACTTAAGTTAACAAATTTACCGAATCTCCACTACAAGCGATCACTATGATTTTGATACTATGATTCTAATACTCTTTTATCCTTATCCTCGAGTTGCCTCTGGGCCTTGATATGTGGTGACTCCTATGTAAAAAAAATTACTTGTTACTTGTAAAGAGGCACGTAAATAGGCAAAACAGGGCATTAGAAAATGTATTTTAATGTAAAAATAGACAATTTATTTTGATAATTCTGTTAATATTGTGTACAGTTTAAGCGTCGCAACAACGATAAAATTGTGTGCGTGCGTCAGCACTAACTTTATTCGGGTTTAACCGGCTTTCCCCGAAGGAAGAAGTTTCAGGGGAGTGTGAAATTCACAAGCGGTCCCCAGTCGCATGTATATAACTGTCAAGGGAGATAACGAAGTTAGCGTTTTGCAACTCATGCCGGGAGGTGTCGACATCCTCCTACATACAGTGCCTGGAATTCCCAAATTGGTCACCCATTTTAGTAATGACCAGGATCAACGTTGCTTAACTTCGACGATCTGACGAGAACCGGTGTGTCAAAATTATAGCGTATATATTAGGATTGTTCAAAATGTATACGCGATGGTAGATGAGATGGAAAGTTTAAAAAGAAAACACTGACCCATAATACCTGATGTAGTCTTAGCCCTGGTTGGCTATGCTGGCTTCCTTCGATGGAATTAGTTTAGAAGAAATATCAAATTCGCAAACGGTATCCAGCCACATGTATATCCTGATTATGAGGAGATGGCATATAGTGCTTAAAATTCCCAAATCGTCACCCGTTTGATGTTACATCGCTTTTTGATTTTTGGATATCGATTTCCTTCTCACTGTGAAAGAGAATTCGCCAATAACTGGATTGTTCACCCACATACACGGAATGCCAGCTACACTTTCTAATTTTCTCGCTATTTTCTTTTTAATTGACTGTACCGAATGTAGAAGTGTTATATAAGATCTGTATAACTGATGTATGGGTTACATTGTACTAGTGTTTGTAAGGGTGGCGAAAGACTTGAGAACCTTTGGTTCGAGAGGCTGGCGCAGAGAAGACAAAACTAGTGACTACGTTTACTGTTGCTTGCATTAATCTTTCGTAGATTGCTTGTCATTACAATGTTTACAATGTCTGTAATAACTGATGTCTCTTTCACGTTGTGAAATATATATATATATATATATATATATATATATAATTTGGAAACTTAAATCTGTTTTCTTTTATTAATCTTTGTATCTTGGTATCTTTGTATGTCTTGAAACCGTCTATAATATAAATCTCACCTGTCTGTTTAACTGTATGCATGTATATATGTATGTCTGTCTAAAACTTTCGACAGAGGCAACAAATTTTCAAGAGATCGGTATCGTCTTGAGGCTCGACCCTTCGGGCGACACATATCGAAAAATTGACGAAAAACATTTATTCCTTCACCCTCAACAAGGCACTTTGCTTCAGAGGGAGGTTGCTTTTCTCGCTAATATTTTCGAAAGTCTTCTCTTTTCGATTGACTAGCCTTAATTTAAACCATCGTCACTTCCGGTTTGGCGATGGGCGAAACAGCAAAGACGTCACTTTTTTACGTTCTTTTTCTCCTTCGCGGTACGGTTTGGTGACTGCTTGCCTACTACCACTTTTTTTTTTTTTTTTTTTTTTTGCTCAACACCAACCTCCAAACACCCAGGCATCGCCGGATTCCCAAGCTAGTTTTATATGAATGACAAATTGTGGGTTTGTTTACAACAGATTATCTCCCTTGGCGCCTTTTAGCGTTCCTAAAACAATTGGTACGTTAAATGATCGAAGAAAGAAACAATAAACAAAGTAAAGGAAGAGTAAACTTTCTACAATGATTAGAAAAATTATAAACTTTTTAACCGGCGGGAAATGTTATCTTGAAAATTTCAAACACGTTTTATTGCCTTGTAATTATGTCGTCTGATTTTTCGCGAATAAACGGAAAAAAGAAATTATTCGAAAAATACACTCCTCGACTTTTAAACGGAGCTGTGTATTTTTGTTTGTTTCACAACTGTTTTCGTGTGGTCATTTGTTTGAATCGAATGCATTAGGTTAAAGTAACAAAGCATTGGCTATTTATTGCGATTTCCTTATCTCTATTTAAACGAATTGTTGGGTGTGGTTTTTCCTAATACGTTCAGTCCCAGGTTACGAGACGACCAGACAGAATTTAATTAGATTGCTTCAACATCTGACTGATTTATTCCGTGGTCACATACATAAAAGACGCGTCTGAAAAGTTAATTTCTCCTTCTCTCAGTTCAGCCTGACTACAAAAAATTATATATTATTATTTAAGAGACTGCGCTCTGTAAGGTCGCAGGAACAAACAAACAAACAAACAAACAAAAGAAATAAAGATCTGATTCCGCATTGGTTAAGTGCAAATAAAATTCATTTATCCATGTGTTTTCCAAAAAACAACGCATTTTATTATATTTCGAAAGTCTTTTCACAAACGCATGTACTTTGTCTCTGTTGCTGAAATATGGCTTGAAAGAGGCTAAACTGTCAACCTCGAACAAGAATTTGAGAGTGACCTCCATCTGATTTAGCCTAGCTTGCAAGAAAGAAATCGACTAAACATTACGTAAAAAGAGAACATTAAAAACAGTGCATAGAACAATAACTGCTAAAGGTGTTTGTCGGGATGGATATATTAATGCTTGTCTCTTACAATGCTATTTTATTATTTGTATTGAACTATGTAGCACAATATGACTTTATGAGTATTTATTAATAGTAAATTATTTATCTCATTTTTGTCAGCTTTACATTTAAAATACAATGGACACTATTTTCATAGACTCGTATTTGCTACGTGTTGTTGGTTTACTGCCCTCCCCCCCCCGCAAAAAAAATTGTACTATCCAGAATGATACCAGCTTTATCAAAACATATTTGTAAATAAAATATATTTCTCACTCTGTAGAATTTCCACCGATCATCTTAGTCTATTAGATCTATGTATCTATAAAAGTGAAAATGTGTGTGTGTGTGTGTGTGTGTGTGTGTGTGTCTGTGTGTGTGTTTGTGTGTGCCTGTGTACATTTCCTTACCAAATAACTCTGTTCATTTTCAGTCTAGAGACTCGGGATTTGAGATAAGAGTATTGTGATTTGAGAAAATCTCTTGGGTCGATTTTAGGCCAGACATTTGGCTGTTAAGGTGTCAAAGTTCAATGATTTGACCTTTGAAAACTCTACCACACTCCTCCGTTAATTTTGGGTCTAAACACTTGAAATTTTAAATGTGGGTTCCTTGGACATGGATCAAACTTTTTAATTTGATTTGAGCTCCAACAAATAAATGTTAAGGGGTCAAAATTGGGGTAAAAATTTCAAAAATTAACCTCTGTAGTTTCTACAAAATTAGTCAGGCAATTTCTGAGCTAAACATTTGAAGTTTTACATAAAGGGTATTCAGAGATAGGGCAAGCGTTTTAATCAGTTTGGGTCGAAAGTTTGAGCTGCCAAGTGGTCAAGTTCCAAAGATTTGACCTTTGTGGAGTCTAGCAAACTACTCAGCCAATTTTGGACATAAACATTTGAAATTTTACATAACGGGTATTCAGGCATGCGGCAAGCATTTTAATCAGTTTTGGGGCGAAAATTTTACTGTCAAAAGGTCAAAGTTGAAAGAGTTGCCCTTAGCAGATTCTATCAAATTTCACCGCCAACTTTTGGCCTAAAAACTTGAAATTTTAGATGTACGTAACTTGAACACGGGTAAAACTTTGTGTTTTGATTTGAAACCAAAATAATAAATATTAAGGGGTCAAAATTGGGGTCAAAGTTAAAAAAAATGACTTCTGCGGTCTCTATGAAATTACTTAGACAAATTTTGGTCTCAACATTTGAAATCTTACATAAAGTGTATTCACACGTTGGGCAAGTAATGAACAGTACATGGGGTCCGGGCAAAGCCGGGCTGAACTGCTAGTTATATTATATTAAGGTATTAACTGTTTATTAACTGAGTTTAAATGCCTTAATTGTGTATTATCAGGCCAAGATCAAGGTGTAGTATCTGTTCTGATGCTACACTTATTTTTTTTTTCAGTTAAAGAGGATAAATTCTTCACGACTGAGACAATTTTAAATTTTTGTCCCTTTTCTCCACATTAAAAAACGACTCTGGTGTCTAATTCTGCTCTCGTGGGAGGCAAAATAAGTAGGAATTGTAATAGGTAAAACCTGGTGTCGCACTTGGTTTTCGATTTGTGTGATATATAGAAGTATACAACTCTAGCAAAATATTTAGAGAATTAATAAGAATCAGAATCGGTAATTGTACCGGAATCGGCGACTTTATATGCCATGGCATCTAGTGATGGGACGATTACAATATTTTCCTGATTCCCGTAATTTTTTAGCTAGTAACTAACCAATTTTGTTACATTTGTATCGCTGTAGTTTATTTTTTGTTGTGTGCTTATAATTAAAGAAAATCTATTGGGTCATCAGTTCTATTTTAGGATAATAGTTGACTATGCACTTTATAGATATCTTACAAAAATTTCTTTTTTATATTTTGTGTTATGTCCGTCGATAAACATAGTCTCGTTTATTTTCAATGTTACTTGATTTTTATTCGTGTCTTACATAAACGTGATCTATTTACTTGCGAAAGTATTATTGCCTACCGTTTATAGATTTTACAAATTGTTTTATAATCACCTGAGAATAGTTGAAAAAACAGTTTTATATTGATAACTGACCTGCAATTCGTTTGGAATGGTTTATATAGCATTTCTGAAGCTTCGGAAGAATATATTAATTATTTTTGTCTCTTTTGAGAACTATACACACACACACCCATGCACGCACACAAACATATATATATATATGTATACATATATATACATATCTATCTATATATAAAAGTGAGCGCGTCTGTGTGTGTGTGTGTGTGTCTGTGTGCGTGTGAACATTTTCCAACGCCATAACTCTGTCAATTTTCAGTCCACAGACTCGAAATTTGATATACAGGGTACTGATATTTGGTAAAATCTAGGTAACTCGTTTTCGGCCAGAAATTTGTCTGTTATGGAGTCAAAGTTCAACGATTTGTCCTTTGAAGACTCTACCAAACTCCTCCACCAATTTGGGATCTAAACACTTGAAATTTTAGATATAGGTACAGTATATAAAGCACACGTATATAATCCAATACCATTGTAAATAAGACCATAAGGCGGGGCAAATACTGTAGCAGGAACCGGAAACACATCGTATTCCACACCATAACCTAAAAAACGTATCCAAATGCCATCGTATCCCGGGGTTCTACTATATATATATATATATATATATATATATATATATATATATATATATATAGTGTCGTCAAAAAAGAAAGTCAGCACTTGTCATTTTAAAAAAAAAACGCAAATTAAAGCTAAACACACGCCCCCGGAGGACACCTCCCCCTCCATCCATCCTGACCGCAATCGTGAGAACGAAGAATAAGATTTTTTGGAGAATCTTGATGTTTCCGGTGTAATCGAACCTATATATATATGTAAAAACGTGTAACTCTCATGAATAACTTTTTTCGTACTTAGAAATCCTGAGCCTGTCTTTCTTTTCTGGCGTGCATGCGAAGGTATTTATTTACAGCAGAAATCAACACGGAGCTGCAATGCTGAGAACCCATGTGAAGGCCTTCCGGAGGAATAGACGATCACGACCAACAGTTTCGATGAGGTGAGAGGTCAATTGCTGATCTGAGCGGGAGACCCCCTTTCACACTCCAAGAGGTATCGCGAGGAATAACTGTCGACAAAAAGACACATTTGACTAATTCTGTGGACTAACCTCTTTTACGAGTCAATCTAGAAAAAAAGATCGCATATCCCCTACTAATTTCTATGTAGTTATTGTGTTCTCAGCATTTTTCCTAATTTATTTTATGTTTGAAAGTTATTTCAATAACCAAGTTATGGGTATATTGTTTTTTTTTCTCAACCTCGTTAATAACTTGACACACTGAAATTAACATATATTCCTATCGCCTGCCATAGTTTCGCTAATACTGCTTTAAATACTTTTATGTTCTGACTGGAGTAGTAGAATAGTATTGTAAGCACTTTCTTAAAGATTCATGGATTTATATCTACTCGTCCCTTAAGTATTATAAAATAATGTAAATTCGTTAATAATTTGATACGCAGTGCACACACACACACACACACACACACACACACACACACACACACATATATATATATACATATATACGTGGCATAATAAATGGTAAAAAACGGCCTATGCGCATATAAAGAGCAGAGTCAAATACTCATTCCACATATCGACTAAAAGACCAATATATATATATATATATATATATATATATATATATATATATATATATATATATATATATGTATTTTATCATTATCTATTTTTAGACTCCATTTTATCACCTCCTATTCCTATTTTTAGACACCATCTTTTAAGTTACTGCGCTATTTTATCCCAATTCAATTATTTCTAATTAAAAAAAAAAAAAAGATTCTTTCGTAATCTCGTGTCATTTTATTTATTTAATCTATCACCGCTATATTTCCAAACACAATTTTTAATCTCTACGATATTTTATCTTTTAGACGTAATCCACTACACTAGTTTACTCTAATTAGTTCTTCTCTCATAAAATGTATATACATGTATATATGACATCTAATTTACATAAGGAAAACACGCTGCTCTCCCCCATCATTATATATAGCCCCAATCCTCCGACTCTCTCGTCAATGACCATCCCTCTTGAAGAAGCCCGCATAAATCGGGCGAAACGTTGAGTATCCAGGTCCTTCCACCTCCATTTTATTTCATATATATATATATATATATATATATATATATATATATATATTGGTCTTTTAGTCGATATGTGGATTGGATATTCGACTTTGCTCTTTATGTGCGCATAGGCCGTTCTTTACCATTTATTATGCCACGACACATTTTATGGCTGATAAGGAACGGAAGTCATATTATAGGATTTTACTTCTATATCAAACATGGTAGTTTCAGTTCTCTCAATTTCGTGTAATATTCTTTCTATTGTTCTAGTTACATTTATATATTGTTATTTTTT
This sequence comes from Euprymna scolopes, assembly GCF_053919585.1. Taxonomy (NCBI): domain Eukaryota; kingdom Metazoa; phylum Mollusca; class Cephalopoda; order Sepiida; family Sepiolidae; genus Euprymna; species Euprymna scolopes. Next base: position 153,594,789 of record NC_136483.1, read on the forward strand.
AACTTTTTTTCGGGCTTGTTGATATCACTTTGATATGTGAATTGGTTTCTGCATTAATATTTCATCTGTTTTTATCAACACCATGTTTTGTATGTTGTCAATTCACACTTTGTTTCTAAATTTCCCTTTTTTTCGTAATTCTTGGTAGTATTTCTAGTGCACATCTATTTACTGGTATGACAGAAGTTTTCTTTATGATTTATTGGTGTCACTTAATTCTTTTCTTTTTCTTCTTTTTATTATTAATTACTCATGAAGAGTAGTCACATAAGCGATCATCAAAAGTTTGTCTTCGAGAACAATCTGTGGGGTTCACTAGAGTCTGAGTGACACCAAGTCTCTCCAAATTTCAAGTGCTCACCAATCCTTTCGATAAATTTAGCAAATTAGTTTTTGTTATCGCAACATCCGTTAACCATTAGTATCTCTTTGGTATCGACCATTTATCTGCGCTATAATTTAAGTGGCAATAAACTACCTCAAGATCTTAGTCCTTTTAGCACTTATCCAGCGGAGGTCTGGTTAGTGCCTTCCTCTCCTATCCCTTCGATCCTCTTTGCTCTTTTTCAATTATTGCTCTGGTGATGCGTAAGCTAACACTGCAATTTTGAGGGGAGAAGGGGACGCGGGTGTGAATTTACAATGATACAGTTTCAGTTTTCATGGTCCAATGTGCCTTTTTCTTTGTTACATGTGTAGTAGTTTCTATGTGTCCGGCTTGCGACAGTAGCTTATATGAATTAGTTTCCACATTCATTGGTTATCCTTAATATTTCTTCTGTTTTCATTATTATTATTATTATTATTATTATTATTATTATTATTATTATTATCATCATCATCATCATCATCATCATTATTATTATTATTATTATTATTATTATTATTATTATTATTATTCACTCACTGGGAGTAGTCACAGTAGCCATCATCAAAGTTTGCTCATAGAGAACAACTCGTGGCGTTCTCTTGAGTTTGAGTGACAACAAGTTTCCCCAACTCTTTCGATAAAAGATGAATTTGTGTTATAACAGCCGCATACCATTGATTTCTTGCTGACCAATTGTCTACACTAGCATTGGAGTGACTAAAAGCCTCCCCATGGTTCTAGTCCTCTTTGCACTCATCCAGCAAAGGTCTTGCTAATGCTTTCTCCCTTTGGTTTTTATGTCTTCCTTGACAATACTCGTGTATTTTGTGTAGTGTCGGCTAATGGTATCACAACCCCCTCCACACACGCGCAAAAGAAAATGCGAGGGAAGCCAGGGGCGCAGGGGGTCAACTTTTAATTATACAGTTTCCGTTTTCATGATTCCATGTGATGCGTGTTTGTGTTTTACATCTGTAGTATTTTCTGTATGTCCAGTGTCTGCCTATAACTCATATGCGTTAGTGTCCGCATTAAAGAGTTTTCCTTAATATTTCAGCCGTTTTCATTTCTGATATACGTTGTATCTTTTCAGCCGTCCCTCTGATTCCAATCTCTTTTCAAATTTTTTCGGTATTGTTCCTATGGCTTCTAATACTATAGTGTTATCATGATTTTCTTAATCTCCTACATCCCTTTTGTAGCTCTCTAGCCAGTTCATGGGATTTGTTCGGCTTCTCTATCTCTTTGTCGTTCCAGGAGACACAGAATTAAGATCAAAATCTACATCCTAGAAGGTCTTTCCCTTCTTGTTAACTAGTAGAACATCCGGGTTCCTTGCTTGGATGAGGTTATCTGTTTGTATATTTCTGTTCCATAGAATTTTGTGACATTCATTTTCAAGGACTGCTGTCGGTTTGTGCTTGTACTATTTGTTTGGGTGTTCAAAATGCAGTTGTTTGCATAATCCCCAGTGTACTGCCTTTCCCCACTTGATCGTATCTATTTTTATATTCTTTTGGGCTAGTTTATTATTATTATTATTATTATTATTATTATTATTATTATTATTATTATTATTATTATTATTATTATTATTATTATTATTATAACAGTCCTTGAGCTTATCGATGCTATTTTGCTTGGAATACACTTCGAAAATTCTAGTTAGAAAGCATGTTGACAAATCGGATAAAAATTAAGAGAATCCTTATTATTATTTCACTTAAAAAAAAATTGTTTATCTGTGTTATCAGCTTCATAGCATGTTTTAAAAAAAGCCAAAAAAGACCTCCACCAACAAAACCAAATGAAAAAAAATCAATAGGAACTCGTATTTTAAAAACAATATTTGTTTTCTGTGTATGACTTCACAAGTGACACAAACCTATCGTTGTTCAAATGATAACGATAAAGATTACCTAGTGGCGTTAAACTGTGTGTGTCGAGTTTATGTCATGATGACCTGGTTATACTTTACTTTCTAAAGTGGTAGCTGTTGGGATTTTATTCAATTCTAAGACGTCAAATTTCGAAAGCCAATAACGAAATATACTGTTAAAATGATTTGTTTAACTTGACATACTAGACTGAACTAATATCCTGACCGTTTAAGTAATTATAAAGAGGAAAATAAAAACAATAATACGTCTAATAATAATAATGATGATGATGATGATGATGATGATGATAATAATATGTTATTCATATATATATGTAATCATGTTAATACTTTGCTCACAATATTCCTTGGATTCTAAACAGAAACAAACTGCAGCAAAATCATTACAAATGATTTCTATTTAAACCGAATATTGTATTCACGTTGCGTTTCAATTCGCTGAATAGCTAGTAATCTGTTGGTGATAGAGCCTGAGAGTAATGTGGGTGATACATACTCTATCATACACAATTTTCTTAAAAAATATTCGTTTTTATTTATTTAACAATATTTGAAAATCCCTACGATATTAAATTTGAAAACTTAGAGATCGAGAAACTGTAGAAATCTAATAATTGATTTCTTCATGAGAATTAATTTTTTAAAAGTTTTAAATGCTAGAAAAGTAAGAATTTTAGATAATAATTTCCATTTAAATAAAAGAACAAACGATTGATTTGGATCCCTTTTCACTCCAACCAATGCATATTGCCACTTTGAACGTAACGGCCTACTATTTGGTATCGTGTCTGACAGGGAACTGTGGTGAGTAACGTAGCGAGATGTCTGTTCACATTATTTAGTGCATATCTTTGTATAAGTCTTTTTATGAACAACAAACTTTACGCCATAGTTAAATAATGCACTATTATAGATGTAGATTATGTCTAATGTTATAGTAAAATTAGTTAATAACATGAGAAAAGTTTCTATAAGTTCATCAAAAACAGTTTTATTGCTATTCAATTGTTTCTTCTCTACTCAAACACACACACGCACACACACACACACATATATATATATATATATATATATTTAATTTACTCACATAAAATTAATATACGAAATTATAGATTTATGCGAAAACTTTAAGTATTTACTTCAAAAGTGCTCAATACGTAGGTAGATCTAGTTAATAAGTTATAAAATGTATATGGCGATTAAGCTACACTGAATATTCCGCGTTTCATCCACTAAGCCTGAAGAATCCTAGAGTGGGTGAAACGCGGAATATTCAGTGTAGCTTAATCGCCATATACATTTTATAACTTACTATATATATATATATATATATATATATATATATATGTATATATATATATATATATATATATTCTTGATATACCAAACATGTAACATTATGCAAATAATTAGACAACTCCATTTTAAAACTGACTTGACCATCAAACTGGAAAAGCTACACTGCAATTCACTAAGGAGTGATGTTTCACTTATTATTTCTACTTTTAATTTCTTATTCAGGGTATCTCACTTAAAAAGAGTCCGATCTCTCTAATCTTTCTCGTGTAGACCAACTTACACTACAAAACAAAATGCAGTTCTTTTTCCAACAAAATGGCGCTACATGCCACATGTCTTACAGACCGCTACCACGTTCCCCATACTTGTCATCATGTGATTTTTATCTTTGGTGGACTTAAAAATAAATAAGTTTATGCAAATAATCCTCACAATCTAGACCAACTAAAAGAGAAGATTACCAACGCTATTAGGATGATCACAAGAGAGAAACGTACCCAGAAATGTATGGATGTCAACGGGGAGTACTTCCAGCATATTTTATAACACTACAGGAAAAACAATGCTACATAATTTAAACAATAAAAGAATGTTGCTCCTCTTTATATTTTCTGGGCTACTGTTAAGTGGACCACCCCGTATATATTTCTCAGATTTCAATGATATTGCTAACAAGGATTTCATTTCATGGAAATATCTGTTTTCTCGTACTATGTGAGAATATAAGTATATATTTATATATTTATATATATATATATATATATATATATATATATACATATATACATATATAAAATAAAAATTACAATTTATTTATATTTATGCCTCGGCAGTAGAGTGAAAAGCATATCTTATTTTTCTGTTATTAATATTATTGGATTTTTTTTCCTTTTTTCTCTTGTACACATTTTTGTGAATTATTCCATGGATTTCTGTCTTTGAGTTATTTTGGACCATCTTCCAATTACGGGATTTCCTTGGATTTTACTTGTGCAAATGGAAATTCAATTAACTGTCTTGAAGTTATATATGTGGATTTTACCGTCACATTTTTATTTGTCTTCCACCAAACTATCCATTCACGTGTAATCACCTTTTTCTTCACCATATTCCCTCTGCTTCACTTTTTTGTTATCAAGAAAGGTCTTTGACTTACTTGTTGTTTCATCAAATACTTTTGCATGCAAAATTCGATCCCGTATTTTGCGAATTCCAAGCCTCTGATGAGAAGGAAAGTATTTCTTCAAAACTCCGCGGATAAAGACTATCCACTTATCTTGTGTTTCCTTTTCAGATTAAATATGTTTTTAACTCATTTCAAAGTGTTTTAAACATGTTTTATTAACTGTTTGCTCGTATATATATATATATATATAAGTATATATATAAATATATAATAGTTAATTTATTATATTTTGCACAACAGGGTACCTTCTCAGAACAAAACAAGGACCAAGAAGCCATAATCACTATATGTAAAACAAAATAACTGGACGTTTAAACATAAATTAAACAAATAATCCATAGATAGTGTGTACAGTGACATATGCATATAAAACGACTAAGTCTTAAATCTGAAAATAATTAAAACATATCGACTGACTAAAAGTCAATGTAATATAACAATGTCGAAATTAGATTAATTTAAACGAACATTGCATTTAAAAAAATCTAATTTAGAAACTGATGTGTGCTGTACAGCACACTGCATATTTAGTTAAAATGTAAACAAGACAGTTGTGAGGTTGGGAGACAAAATCAACAACAATGGTTGAAATAGTACACTAGCAGCGAGACCTGACGTTGCCCTGTATTGAATGATGATTAACGAATATTTCACACGCCTATATTTTTATTGCCATCGAAATCCTTGAAATTACACGGGAAGAAACTGCACATGCCTCAACTTAGTCCCAAATATATGTTATTCTACATTGCATTTTAGAGAAACTACCGTTTCTTTCAGAAAATTATTTTATATAAACTTCTTTCCAGCCAACAACAACAACAACAACAACAACAACAACAACAACAACAACAACAACCACCACCACCACCACCACCACCACCACCACCACCACCACCACCACCACCACCACCACCACCATTTAGAATTTTACGTGCGAGGTTTGAGCCTACCGTTCCCGTCATTCAAAAAAAAAAAAAAAAAAAACACGTAAATTCTCAAGTCTTATAAAAGTTTTTGCACTTAACGCAAAACATTAAGAAATTTACGTGCGGAGTTTGAACCTACAGACCACGTCATATAAACAAAAATTAAAAAAAAAAACAGGCTATGAGCTTACCAACAGTAGAATTTTCACGGCCCGTTGTTCTATCATTGTTAGAAAGCGACGATATGGAAAAATGGCTTTACCGATGATAGATAAATTAAAATAACGGTTTCGATTATCGATTATCCGTAATTATCGGGAGTATTCTGAGACAAAACTTAAGTCCCAGACTTATACACTAAAGTTTTGTAAATTTTTAAGAACATCTGTTCAGCCGTTTCGGGTCTATAAAAAACGAACTCATACGCACAAAGTTGCATTTATATAATTGTAGAGATATATGTTACTTAAATTTAATTGATGATACTATTGAAACGTAAGAAATGGATAATAATATCGGTAGATTAAAATATAATTGTTAAAACATAATTGTGTATGTTATATTTTAACAGAAACTGTAACTGTATAATAAAACTTATACTATAACAGTTTTAGTTTTAATACAAATCTTATTACTTGATTATAAATACTTATTATGTAAACTTTATATATATCAATTAAAAATATACTGAAATTATTAAAATGTTGCTACGAACCTGACAGTTTGATTTGACACTACCGAAAGTTTAAAAAGATAAAACAAGAAATGCTAGTTGTTTGTACACTTGCTGAAAGTACACGAAAAGACAAGTGTCTTTTATAATACAATGTCTATAATGTATGCTTAGCACTTTACTCGTGTTGTATTAACAAAATGAATACTGGCCGTGTTAATAATAGAATCCCGTTCGTAAGATGTGATACTTTTTTTAATAATCTGTTCTTGCTGTGGGTGTAGGAGATGCCTCTCATACAAAACTATAATAAATGAACTATTATCAGATTAGATACCAAAAATAATGTAAAAAAATGTACAAAATTTTTTACTAATAAAAGACCAGTATCTTGAAAATGAGTAATTATATTTATGTTTGTCCCTTGTAATGTGGTACTTTATATATATATATATATATATATATATATATATATATATATATATATATATATATATATATATATATATATATATATGTATGTATATATATATATATTTTTTTTTTGTATAATATATACAGGAATTTACATCGGTAGTCGGTACCGACGGTTTCAAGCCCGGTAGTTGAGGACTGCTCTTAATGTCCGCCTCAGGCTCTCTTCAGCCGACTCTCATCGCTGAAGAGAGCCTAAGGCGGACATTAAGAGCAGTCCTCAACTACCGGGCTTGAAACCGTCGGTACCGACTACCGATGTAAATTCCTGTATATATTATACAAAAAAATATATTGCTCTTATTTCGAGAAAAGTTTTTCCCTAATAATAGAGCACTGTATGGGATTTCTTTTTCTACAAAAAAGTACAAGTATATATATATATATATATATATATATATATATATATATATATATATACATATATATATATATATATGTATGTATGTGTGTGTGTGTGTGTGTGTGTGCCTAAGTTACCTTTTCAGTCTGTCTGAGGAACGGTCTCTATCAATCTCATAGGTCAATGTTTTTGTGTACAGAATAGAAACTCGATATATAGAGATTTCACTCAAGTGTAAGTAAACTTAAAACGCTCTTCCACGTATAACGCAATTATACATTTATAGGTAAAACGACATTATTTGTTTACTTTTTATATGCCTATGGCCATGGCTTAGAAAATAACGATTAAAGCTGGACACTACATGTTTTCGTCTCGATTGTAGCTGATGGCAGCTAAGTCATATTGCATTTGATTTATAAATCATTACTACATCTTGGATACAATGTAATAATCAATAAAGTATTAACTATAATAATTAACATCATATTTAAGCATATTTTACAACTAGTCAACGTCGTGCGGCTTACCGAATTACCATTAGCGTATAAAGCGATGCTCTTTGTGTAAACAAATTGAGCATAGGTATTTTTCGGACGATTTCAAAACATCGTTAATTTACGACTAACGCAGCAGCCGCCGATTAGCGTAATGGTTAGGAGCCTTGACTGTCGTACAGGCGGTCGGGTTTCAATCCAGCCGCACTGATGACCTGCGAAACAGTACTCTATGGGGATACGCTAATATATATATATATATATATATATGTTTGAGTAGGACAGAAACAATTGTATGGTAATAAAACTTTTTAATGAACTTATAGAAAATTTCTTTTGTCATTAACTAATTTTACAATAACATTAGACATAATTTACATCGATAGTAGTACATTATTTAATTATGGCGTAAAGTTTGTTGTTCATAAAAAGACTTATACAAAGATATGCATTAAATAATGTGAGTGTGGGTTGGTATATATATGTGTATAATAGATTAAAGTTACGCGTTTGACTAATTTCATTTCGAAAGGCTATTTACGCAAAAATACATTCAAACGTTAATTATTCGCGTAAATTTGATGGAAATCCATTGGTAAGGTCTACAAAATTAAGACTGTTGTTCATCACTAGGTTTTGAATGTTTCTGACCCTAATTGACTATATTAAATAGGAATCCATCGATTACAACACCATGCCTTGGGCGTTTGATATGCAATGGGAATCGTAAGGAAAAAGTTCTGGTAAATGCCTCTAAGAAAATTCTTTCAGTCGGTGACAGTGTGTTCCAACCCGTGTTGTGGCGACTGTGAAATATTATCCAAGCTCACTAGATTTGTACAAAACCTGTAATGCAACCATTATTAATATTTACAATCCCTATAAAATCAGAAGAAATAAAAAAAATAAGATACAATATTGCGAACGGCGTGGCTTAATAAATAAGAACGTTGTTTGGGAATTAATTAAATAAAATGAAACAAAAATAAACGAATAAACAGCAGCAACAACATTAACAAAATAAATAAATAAATAATAATAATAAGAAGAAGAAGAAGAAGAAGAAGAAAAAGAAGAAGACGAAGAAGAAGAAGAAGAAGAAAAAGAAGAAGAAGAAGAAAGGAAACAAAAACGTTGTGAAAATATTTATTTAATCATCCGGCTTGTTTATAAAAAGAAACAATGTGAATTCTACAATTTTGTAAACTTTGCACGGACTCTTAATTAATCTTCTTTGACTACATAACAACATGTCATTTGAGCTTCTCTCTTGGTTTGAAATTAAAACTCCGTTCGTGCTGTGGCAAATTCATTTAATCCGGATTGTGGCGACAATCCTATTGACCTGTGAACCTGCGTATCATGCTAAATAGTCTCTACGGGATCCCTGGTATTTAAAAATTCTAATTTTATTTTTGAGAAATAATTATGCACTAGCGGATGGGTGGGGACGCCCTGCACTGTACAGGTAAAAATACGCTTAAATATGATATTTTAATTAGTTCAGATTTCGTATACCGTAAAACCTCGGGATACGGCATTAGAAATTAGTAACAAAATACAGTACAATATATTATACACATGTTTATAATCAAATAACATTATAAAACAACACCGTAAGGCGAGGCAAAAACCGTAACTAGGGGCCGGAAAAACATCTTATTCCACATCGTAACCTGAAAAAAAAACTATCTTAGGGGCACCGTATCCTGGGCTTCTACTGTATATATACTCCTATAATTTTGTTTTGTGTGTGTGTGTTTATTAGTATTCATATTAAAAAACGATTTTTTTTTATTTATCTACAAAGAAAATACAACTTTCTTATATGTGGATCGTAGAATTGCATTCATTAGTAAAAGATTTACATATTCTTTTACATCAATTCCGTATCTGCTTTGTTCGGTTTTCTTATGGGATGACTATGTTTAGTTATCTACTGCGTGTAATTATATTCATGCACATATCTACATGATTTATACTTGCGTAATATTTGTGTAAAAAGGTTATAGTAAACATAACCCTCTTTCCATATATATTTATGTATGCGTATATATTTTTGTTTAAAGAAATTTGCCTACCAAACTCCTCCTAGAGTTTTTGGTCTACAGACATGAAACTTCATATCTAAGGTATTATAACGCATGCGAAATTTTATATTTGGGTTTTAACAGTGTGTGAAAATTAAAAAAAAAAATGAAATTTGCCAGGTGAAGGTCGAACGATGACATTACACATATGTATGCATAACATAATAGCTCTTGGTTTATGTTTTAATAGCTTCATAGCTCAGTCATTAACGGCAGAGGAACAAGTAAATCGTAAACTAAGCGTTTTGGTTTTGATACTACGTAGTGGCACAGAAATCATTTAAAAAAAAAAACTTTTTAAATCATTACAATATATTGGGTCTAATATAATATAATAATAAGTGCGAAATCTGCATTAATCAAAATATCATATTTAAGCGTATTTATGACCAGGCAATGCTGGGCGGCCTGCTAGTATTATTATAGAGCCGTGATTTCTAAAAAATAGTATAAGCTAGAGTCGAAACCGAAAGCAAAACCATAGCACTGAAAGCTGGTGATGTTACCACTGTACCAACCTGACACGCATATAGACTGTTTAAAAATTAAAAAATAAATTAAGATGAATGTAAAAAATGTATGACGAGTTTTTCAATTTTGATCCCTCTTTAACCCCTTAAAAACTATTTTATCGGGCTAAAGACCTATGAAACAATGGTCTATAAAAAATCCAACCGTTTCAGGTCCATAGTGCCACTCTGCGACTTTTAGTTTCGGATTGGATTGAGTTTGAATATATGGACACATACCGACATATAGCCCTTTATATATTAGATTTGCAACTAAGGATAGCGTCTCACGATATTTCCTATACATCGTTATTTTTTTACACATTTTAAACAGTATATCTTATCTCAGAATTTGATTATGGTCACAACTTTGCGGCGGATCTACACTACGGTCTTCTGCTCGTGGATTTCAGAATAGTTGACAATGTTCCACAACTTACAAACGTTTTGTTTTATATTAATGCTCAGGACTAAAGTCACGCTTTAAAAATTAGGGTTTAGAAAACTATAAGTTTAACAACGAAGAATATGATGAGAGGATTTAAAAGGATTGACGAAATTGACCAAATTTTATTACAAAGGAGAGTAGATTGACAAGTAGTTTTAATTTTCTTCTTCAAAACGACAATATAGAAGTCTACAAAGACGTAGTATCCCGTTAATATTTTACACATATTACAAGGTTTTGCAAAGAATTGTTCATAGAAATTATGTGTAATAAGATTTATAGACAGAGCTCGAATCCCTACCACACTTAAAATGTTCACAGAAATTAGTCTTGTCACAACAAAAGCAAATAACTTCTGATTCTCTATCCCTCTCTCAATGTACGAGCTTAAATGAACACAGTTTTCTTCTAAATATTTCAATACTCGTTCACGATTTTGAGTCGCGTCAGCTTCGGCTAGTGTGTGTATTAGATGTGTTGTGTGTATTATATGTGTTGTGTGTACGCATTACGTTTTGGCGGGAGAGAAGGACAGTTTATGGGATTTCTGGCGTCATCATTGTAAGTACTATTAATATTATTACTTGTACTCTCTAGGAGGTATCAAACAGGTCATCATGAGAGATTGCTCATTGATAATCACTATTTGTGCTAACTGTAGTCTGAGTGACAGCAAGTTTTCCTAGATTTGCAGTATTCTCCACCTCTTTATGTAGTCTTTGCAAACGACTTTGCTTTTCTGCAAGAGTTGCTTAACAATTCATTTCTTACTGACCAAGGCCCTTAGTCTTCACTGGAATTTGAGTAGTATAAAGCCTCCCCAAGATTCTAGTCAACTCTACACTCATCTGGTTATTTTTTTTAAATTTTCCTTGACCTTCACTACTATTTCGTGTATTACCAGTTAATGGCGACACTACAGATGATTTATGGGGATATTACAATTATCTGGTGTCTGTCTTCTTAGATTCATGCATATCCCTCTTTCCTTTGGTTTTACTTCTGTTGCAGTATCTGTATGGCCACTTATCGTGTGTAGCTCATGTGTATTAGTCTTTGCATTCAATCGGGTTTCCTACGATTATTGGTCTTGACTGGGATTCGGATTTGGTCTTAGTACTTTCTGCACATTTCCATTGAAGGTTTGGTTAATTCTCTATTCTTCGATCTTTCCATACTCTTTTATCATTTACGCCTGTTTTGTAAGGTAACAGCCGAAGCATATATCTATTTTTGCAGCAGTACAGCTTATAAGGTGCCTTACAGTTTCAGTTTAAGTAGGTGACGTTTCTTCTGTCTTTTTATTTCACAGTTTTCATGTTGCTTGTTATGTTATGTAGCATGTCGAACACAAGAGAGTATTTGTTAGGTGTTAATCTGTCTGTGGATCTATCTATTTCTTATCTATCCATTATCTATCTATCTATCTAACTGGAGAGATAGACGCGAGATGAATATGAAGAATATTGATAAAAACTGTCAAAATATGGTAAAATCATATCATAGACAAGTTTACCGGAAGGTCTGGTCAACTGATCGGATCGATGTGTATGTTACGTGGATCAGGTTAGATGGAGATCATAAAGAGTTGGAATTTGGACGTTGAGCAGAGCGGGCGGTTTAGCAGATCGTCCCCTTTCACAGCGTTCTTGGAAGTGAATGAATATTCATCCAAACATGTTCCAGCCTCTCCGTCAAGAACAAGATGAATTCCAGGTGGACAAGATCAACGACGCATGAAATTAAGGTACGTTCACAATACATGTATCACACACACGCGCGCATATGAACAATTAAATATGAATATATCATAAATAGACAGCACCCACATAATTCTAGGGTTCAAATAGTGAAGAAGCAACGATAGACATTTAGTGACACGTATACACATCAGGATGGACGCTTCGTCCCAAGTACACATATCGGCATATGGTGCTATGATACACCTTACTTAATGGACCCCCTTTTTTGGTACGATATAATACAAAAGTTAATGTTTATAGTTTATGGTTGTTTGTTTTCGAATTCAAGTGTTTTCCCTCAGATTTAAGATGTTTTCATTGTTACTGTCTGTGTGTTTGTAATTATAAATACGGCTTAATCACGTGGACACACCGGTTAGCGTCATATCACCGAAGTTAAGCAACGTTGAGCCTGGTTAGTACCAGATAGGTCACGATTTGAAAATTCTGGGCGCAGTATATGCTTATCTCGGCATTGCTTCCAGTCGTCTTGGACTTTTATTTGCCACTGTTATTTAACAATGCCGACTCAGAAGAGATGTGGTTTGAGACTGCGCAACTCTTGCTGCAAAAATTTCACGTGCAGGCACACTTACAGTGGGTATCCATGGTCTGTCTAGACTGAAGGAAGCTATCATATAAGTTATAATTTTCGAAATATCGACAACTGAATTGATTTAAAAGCTCGTTATTAAGAATTGGTTGGAAACATGACTTGTTATGTCTTCAACCAATTCTTAAAGGTATTTCCTCAAGTTCACAATTATTCGCTGATATACGGTAAAAACTAAATCGTATTAACCCACACTTCTCAGCCATCACTCTGATGAACGCTTTCTCCGATTCCTCTACCCAGCCTCATCAATGAGTCTCGTATTATTCGTGAGTTGTAGTCTCGTTCTAAGTGGACAGATAACCATTTTATTCTTTGGAGGAAGCGGAGGGTCTCATTTAAATCGGAAACATTGAAAGGCACTTAAGAACTTCTTAGAGAGTCGTTTGTAAGTGTTCGCTGTAAATCTCTTGTAGGAAATACAATGGGGGTAATTTAATTGACGTATCGTTTTCAATGGTTCTCTTTGATCAGTAAAAACAACATTGCCGTATTTTATCCAGCAGACCGGTAGGTAATAAAGCGTTTTCTCAAAATCGTTTACCATTCTTCGAGTAAGAAAAATATATGAACCCTCAGGACGTCAATATTTAATATATATATATTTAGGTATTATACGTATCTGCGATCCGTTGGGTTCCAACTATCAGATTTATTTTTTTAAAATTTGATTTTATAAAATTTTTTTTAAAGTATCTGTAATATAGCTGTTAAAATATTAAGTCACGTTAAAAATATTATTTACGTTTGGAAACACTAGTTTTGCTGGTTTTGCTTTTGTACCAGAAAGCTTTAGAGTTTGAAAAGTCTATATATTTGCCATTTTCAAAAGCAAGACCTACAGTATTGTTTAATTCTTTTATAAGTTTTTCGTGTGGATTTTAGTATATAACGTACTAAAATCATAGGTTGCTATAGATTTTGCTTTTATTTTGGAATTTATGTTATCTAATTTTTCTTTTATTGTTGTGAATTATGTACCACCGACAACAGATTTATATTACTATAGAATTTTCTTTTCTGGTGGAAATTGTTATTTGATTTATAATTAATTTAAACACTTTAGATATAGCTTTACTTAAATGTTTAATAATGCACATCTTTGAAGCTACAATAAACCTAGGGCTATATATATATATATATATATATATATATATATATATATATATATATATATATACTTTCCGTACTATAGTCCTTATAAGCATCTAATTAGATTATTTAATCTATTTAGCCTATAATCTTGATTTGTTGTATAATATTTTTTTATCTTCACTTAGGGGTTAATGTATCTCTTCATTTATATCTACTATATTCCTATAAATTCGTTTTTCTTTTGTGTGTATTGATATTCATATTAAACCTGCTTTTTTCTATTTATTTAAAAAGAAAATGCAATTTTCTTATATATGGGTTGTGGAAATGCATTCACTAGCAAAAGATCTAGCTAATTTGCATATTCTTTTAAACATTCATTTCAAATAATTACCTATTAGTTTTTTCGGTTTTCGTATGTGATTATCATCCTTAGTTAACTATTACGTGTAATTATATTCATGCAGATATTTTACATGGTTTATAATTGCATAATATTTGAGTAAAAATGTTTACAGGAAACAAAAAATTGTTTCCATATAGATTTTAAACTTGAATTAAAGTCATTATATAGAAATATGTTTTTATAATAAACAGTATGATAAGACGGGGTGCGTTCAACATGAATGATTCTGATAAAGGGAACATTTGAACCAATGTACTAGAGCTTTGAATGTTAAAATATAATTCAATTTCTCATGTCACCCGTTTAATCAAATCAACAGTAGGTTCTCTACAGTGCAATGTAAACTACAATGTATTATAGACTACGTCACTGCGTGAAGGCATGGAAGTTACTTCTTTGTTCACCGGTTGGGTCCCCAACTAAGTTAAGCAATTATTCGATTTGATTGAAAGTTTCATCGATTTCGATGACAATAAAAGTATGGTGAATATTCGTTGATCCTCACTCAATCCCAGACAACGTTGGCTACCACTGCTAGTGTGTATATATATATATATATATATATATATATATATATATATATATATATATATATAATTATTTGCTATAATAATTATTAAACACCTAGACACTAGTGTTTCATACTTTCGGGAATCTTCAGTGCAGGGAGTCATGATTAACGCCAGTCGATAGATTCAAATCCGGCGACAGAAGTCAGCTCTGGCTTGATTAACAAGAACCAAATCGATTCGGCTACCATTAACCGCGAGAAATGCTGTTGAAATTTAAAGATTTATTTCATTAAATATTTTTAACGTCACTCAGTGTTCTAATCATAATATTAAGATCTGTGCATAAGAACTAAATTGGCCGACTTTTCATTCAACTGAATGTGCTCAACGATAAGAAACGAGTTGCTTAAAGGGGATGACATAATTACTTATTATTATAATATATATATATATATGTACGTGTGTACATATACGTATAGATATACGAACAAATAGTTAATAAAACATGTTAAAAACATTTTGAAAAAGAGTTAAAAACATATTTAATCTTAAAAGGAAACACTTGATAAGTGGATAGTCCTTAATCCGCGGAGTTTCGAAGAAATACTTTCCTTCTCATCAGAGGGTAGGAATTAGCAAAATGCAGGATCGGATTTTGCATACAAAAGTATTTGATGAAACAACAAGTAAGTCAAAGATCTTACTTGATAAAAAAAGTGAAGCAGAGGGAATATGGTGAAGAAAAAGGTGATTACACACGAATGGATAGTCACGAATAGTTTTATATATATATATATATATATATATATATATATATATATATATATATATACTAGAAAATTCTAGTATTAACTTAAAAATATAACTAATGTCTGCTGTTATGCATATTATGTCAAGATATAGTGGTACTAAAAAATATTCCAAAAAATCGTTTTTGAAATTTTATCAGTATTTTTTATTCTACATTCTACATCTAGAAAAGCGAAACATTTGAAGGCCAGCTTAGATTATGAATAAAATGCGTGATTGGTATTTTTTAATTGTTTTTTGGTTGTTTTTTCTAGGTTGAGATGCTAAAGTTAAGTGCACGGACGACATGTTGAGTATCTATGAGTATAATATAACATTTGTCTTTGAAAAACTTTGTAAAAATTATTCTTTGTAAAATTAAATCGTTGTTTGACAAATTTCCCGCTTTTCTAGCGACCACCCTGTTATTATAATCTGTTACATGATTTTTAGTTGCTTAATTGATTTTATTTGGCTTACAGTTTTCGTTTTGAATAGTATTCTCACAACATTTCGGCCAATGTAAATTCCAGTCTTTGTGAAGTTAATTTTGTTCAAATCGAAAATCTTTAGGTTAGACCCAGAAATCTGGAAAAAATTTAGAAAGGCTTTCACGAACTTGAAATAAACATTCTCGGGTCCGGTCCGACAACTTTTTTTTTTTTTTACATAAAGTCACTTCTTATCAAAACACGAGGGTCACTTGAAGATAAGGGTTAATGAATGTAAAGTGGTCACTGAGACACCAGTGTAGTAGTCGTTAGTTGTGGAAATTAGTTAACATTTGATTATTTAAGGGGTGACTCAACCAGAACTTGTTTAATGTTGAAACCGGGCAAGCGAAACGGAATTATTATTGGTATGGACGAGTGGTTTGAGGGGAAGTTTAGCAGGTGTACCATAGATTATACCTAAGACAAAAAGGGCATCACCTACTCGGTTTCGAAGCCGGATTTGAATTCTATTAAAGCAGATTTTCTGATCAAATCCTCCTCAAATATGGTTGGTTAGTTGGTTTGTTGTTTTTGTTTTACGGCATATCAACCCTTTTCGGGTTATTTAATGCCGAATCCAAAGATTATGAAGAAAATTTTTTTAATAGAGTATATTTGTTGTTTTCACGTCGGTTTCCATCTAACCCATAGTTGGGACCCTAACAGGTACTACCACTCCGGGTCAGAGTGGACCTGGGAGCAATGGTAATTAAAGGGTGGCTCCACACTCCCAAAAGCCCACAAGCTGGGGCCTCACGACTGGATATAGTTTAAGGTCATATCCAGGACCCCCATTGAGGGACTTTTACCCTCTGCCGGGGGGGGGGAGCAGTCGGCGTATTCTAATGCCCCACCGACAGGGCCCCCCAAATATGGCAACAGTTTTAGGATTGTTGTGGTTGCAAGGTTGAACACTAATTAGAAAGGAAATACAATGAAGACGCAAACAACAAGATAACGCAATAATAAGTGTATTAAAGAAAAAGGTATATTTACAATATGTACAAATGACGGTGTCGAGTCAGAGAGTCTTGGTGGGAGGACATGTACGCTCTTCGGCGTCACTTCTGGTGGCATTTGAGTAAGACACACCAAGGCCAACCTAGGCTTGCCATTTATAGTGTTATGTTATTCGCATATGCAAATAAGTGGTTGCCACCACAACAAGGATATACGAGGTGGGCACTTTTATTGCTAGTACATACATGAGGCTCTTGTCCCCTTCGAAGTAATCGCATCCGATAGCAATGCACTTGTTGTAGCGTTCCAAAAACGTTTGGAAGGTTCCATTGAAGTCCTCTTGTGTGAGGGTGTCAATTACTCTCGTCACAAACTATTTGCTCTCATACAAATAGACGATTACATCTAGAGCGGTAGAATGGTCATTTTCCCAATGATCTTGGCAACAGATTGGATATAAATCTTCTATTTCATGTCAGGTGTGAAGAGCAGTCCAAGAAGTTTGTCGAAGCAGGATGCTTCATTAAGATGAGAGCCATTCATATAAATTGGGGTCAAGTAGGCATCAGAGCGTTGATGGTGTAAAGATAGAAGCTTGTGAACGGATGCGTTAAAATAACCCAGCCATCTTTTGCTACGTTACACAACGTGCCAAATAACAGGAGAGAGAGAGAGAGAAAGAGAGAGAGAGAAAGAGAGAGAGAGAAAGAGAGAGAGAAGTCAATAAGTCTGAGATTACATTTATTGATAGCAGAGACAGTTTATGATAGACACATACAATTTGAAAGATAAATAAAGGACACATCTTTAATGACACAGAGCAAAAAAGTTGAATAAAATACTTCGAAACAAAGCGAGGAATCTATTTACATGAAATATATAGCGAAAAAGAAGAGAAATGTGCAGTTGAGATAAAAAAAAACAGAAAGCTAGAGAAGAGAAATAAAAAATAATTTCACAGAGAAAAATAGAAATACATGTATATTTATAAATACAGAGAAAAAACGTGTAAATACAGATATTTAGAATTAGAAAAGTATAACAGACCGCGCATGAGTGTGTGGAAAAATATGTCCTGTGAAATAGGTGGCTTGCGAGGATATTAGCAGCAGTAGTCGTAAAAATACACATATGAAAATTAGGAAGTGCGCGCGAACTGGCGAGACCTGAAAATTAAGAAAAGACACCGCGTGTGCAAGAAGAAAAAGTGATGTTGAAAAATATGGACGTTTAAAGGGAAGGCGACAATTGACTGTCTGTGACCGGCGTGCGCTCAGAAGAAACGCGTGCTAGACGAGATGGACACGGGGTTCCTCATTGGCAGCGATAAATTTTTTAAGCTCGTGTCGAGACCGAGAGAAAAAACAATACTATATGAGATGTGTTAAGAAAGAAAGAAAAGCCGAGTCGGATTTGCTTATTTATGTTCGTTTGTTCCTTCCACATTACACAGGTATTTAAAGACAAACTGAGATACAGAGATAGATATATAGAGACACAGATATCAACAGGGATAGATTAAAATTTAAAAAAATATATATCAAAAAGAAACTAAAAATTGAGCCAGAGAAAGAGAGAGAGCGAAATAGATAGATAGATAGATAGAGAGAAAGAGAGAGTAAAACATACAAAAACAGAAAAAAACTTTCTTAGTGGCACCATCTCCTCGTTCGAAGTCGGTTATGATGTCTAGCTCTTAGTGGGTGATGTCTCCCGAACGTTTGCCCGACTAGAACTATATCACCAAATCTGATAGCCAAAGGTAGCCGGCTATAACTGCAAACCGTCTCTCATTTAGGTGGGTTCCAAAATAAAACATAAAGTAACGCGGATCCCCAGGAACCACTATCCATGGCAGCTTACTGACCGATCCTCTCGATGGGGGTTCGAGCAACCCCTTTAAATGTTCCTGTGGACATGTGTTCAACAGCGTGTGAGACCACAGTGTACGCTGCTTTAGAAGACACCCCATCGAGAGAAACCAGGAACAACATGAACCGATGAAGTCCTAAAGAGGACAACGAAGTATCCCTCCTCAAAGAAAACTTCATAACTCGTTTCATAAAAGGACGGATTTGTGAGCAACAATCGCTGCAAAGATTGGACGTTCTGTCGAGGCGGGCAAAACAAAGGTTATTAATACTAGGCCAGCGGGCGGTTCTGGCGTGTGAGAGGAGCAAAAGCTAGACCGCTGGAAAGCAAGAGTCGGGAAAGAGAAACGATCATTATGTCTGTTGCGTGTTAAATACGCTTAACCCCTAAAGCATAACCAGATTGAATTACTAATCGGTGAGATCGATCCAAATATGGATAGTCCTCCCGTTGAATTGCGGAAGATGTTATGCCTTGTCCAAGAACCGGGTGATTTGGCGTTTGAACGCATTTTTGTGGAAATACTTTTCACTGATGGTAAAACATTAGACACACATATGTGAGAGGTCCCCCGTAAAGAGATATATATGAGGAAGAAAGGTCTGGTCATCACACACAATGAGAAGGCGCGGCGAAGGCGCGCATACGTTGCCATACATAGATTTTACAGGATAGCTGAGAAAGACTAAGATAGAAATACAATCAGAAATACGAATAGAAACTAAGAGATTAGTAAAGAACTAAAAAACAGAAATATAAATGGAAGGAGCGGTTGAGAGGGAGAAGGAGGGACGGTTAGGGAAAACTGAGAGAGAAAAAAATTAAAATATGTAAATTGAGAGATCGAAAGAAGTGTAAAGAGAAATACTAAAGAAAATACTATTGGGAGAAATAAAAAAAAAGTCGAAGAGAGGGAAGAGAGAGAGAGAGAGAGAGAGAGAGAGGGAGAGAGAGACTGAAGGAAAAGACTGAGGAAGAATACAAAGAGAAGGATTAAGATGAAATACAAAGGGAGATAACAAGGGAGAAAATATAAAAACGAAAGAATGGTAGAGGAATACTAAGAGATATATAAAAGTCGGATGCACCAGAATATATTCTTTTCAATTAATCTTTCGTCCTGACTGATTTTCCGATCTAGACACGAAACGATTGTCGCGCCATTTCTGGACGTCATTACATATCGTCATTCATCACGAGTCACAGTAACGGCCAATGGACGTATGAGCGAGTTGCAGACGTTGGGCGGGGCCGTTAAAAGATAAAGATAAACAGTCTTCTGGCCCACTTGAAGAATTGATGGGGCCAGTCAGATATTTGCAATTGAAAGTAGCAGCTACGTCGAATTAAACCGTCTGGAGAACGAAGCAGCTAAATAAGAGCTGGAATGAATGATTTCTGACAGACAAAGTTTGAAACGTATGCGATATTTTGACACAAAGAAAAGAAAGGAATGATGAAATAAGTTGACTGATGAAGAAAATGAAGTCAGACGATAAAATGACTACGCTATAAAATAATACAAACTATGATTGTTCGAATAAGATAATGTTTCGTTACAGAGAGGATATTGAACAAAATAAGTTTTTGTTGTAACGGTTGCTGTTGTTGAGCATCATGCATTCATTTCCTATGATTCAGATGATTTTTTAAAAGATAGTAACCACTTATCAAGGCCCTGAGGCCACTCAAGGATAACGGTCATTGAGCGTATAGTAATAAATGGTATTATATCGTAGTAATCGTTATTAATGGAAATTTGATAGATTGGATTACTTAAGGGGGCGGTTCATCAAGAATTTGTTTATGTTGCACTTGAAGACAACCAAGTTTTAGTCAGCTGGGAAACAGGCAAACGAAAGAGAGTTCCACAGGCGTGCAGTTGTAAGAAAAAAGAATAAAACATTGTTCATGGAATCTACGTTTTATTGTTGGCATTTGTCTACCAGATATCTTTCTAGTAAGAATTGGTTATAAAAAGAAATTGGGTACTTAGGAAAGAGACTACGTAAAAATTGCCAACAACCCTAAGTGAATGTGCTTCTGTGGAACAAACTGCATTCGAAATTGGCAAACCCGGATTGTCAGTCTGTGTTGTTAACTACTTAGCAAGCGCCATCACCGAGTTGCAGCTCTTTGAAAGATAGACATGTAGCTTACAAGTGACTTTATCTATTGATATGTTCTTCATTGCTAAGTAGATAACAGGATGAGGATATATATATATATATATATATATATATATATATATCCAATGCCCGGCGGACTACTGATATTAAATATATATATATATATATATATATATATATATATATATATATATATATATATATATATATATATATATAATATATGTAGTCCTCCGGGCATTGCCCAGTTGTAAAATATTCTTTAATATGATATTTTGATTAATGCAGGTTTCGTATTTATTGGACCCATATATAGTAATGATTAAAAAAATTAAAATAAAAAAAAAATGACTCGTGCGCTCCCACCGAAAATCGAAACCAAAATATTTAGCTTACGATTTACTTTTTCCCTTGAGGTTAATGCCTGAGCTATGAAAACAGTTTGCTGCAGGGTTAAAAATTTAAACATGGAGCCATAGCTATTATGTTACGCATATATATTCGTAACGCCCTCGTCCGACATTCATCTAGAAACCCCCCTTTTTAAAATTTTCACACTTTTTTTATTTTTCCCGGCTAAAACACAAATATAATACTTCTCATACAATTCTCTACAAACATATTAATTTTATGTCTGTATGCCAAAATCTTACAGGAGAGTTTGGTAGGCAATGCTTTTAAACAAATATATAGAATACTTAAATACATATGAAAATCGGTTTGTGTTTATTATAATCTTTTTACGCAAGTATAAACCATGTAGAATATCTGCATGCATATAATCACACGTAATAGTTTACTAAAGATAATCGATCCATAAGAAAACCGAAAAACTAATAGTGAATTAATTAAAATGAATGATTAAAAGAATATGCTTATTAGCAAGATCTTTTGCAGCAGAATGCATTTCCACGACCCATATACAACAACGTTGTATTTTCCTTTTAAATAAATCGAAAAATGTTTATAATAGGAATAGCGATACAAAAAATAAAACAATTCATAGAAGTATATATATATATATGTATATATATATATAATTATAAAACTCAAATGACCTTATAACGATGTATGTAACCCACTTTCCGGTTTACGACATCTGGTTGCGTATGCGCGCATGACATGCGCACTGAAATATTAACGTTATTATTTCGAAATTGTTATCGAACATGGAAAGAGTGGTGTTTAAAATAACTTAAACGTAATACAGAAATAAACGATGTAAAAAAAAAACAGACAGTATTAACAATTGTTTATTTGGATAATTTAAACGAGAGAAAAAAAGAACAATTGGGACGCTGAAGTATTCACGTTATTATTTCGAAACTATTATTTAACATGGTAAGAGTGGGGTTTAAAATAGCTTAAACGTAATATAGAAATGAACGATGTAAAAAAAGCAGATATATACAAATTTGAATTTAACTATAAGTATTAAGGTATCGGTTAAGTGCACATTTACCTATACCTATGACCAACCACTTAGAATTCAGTAACTGTAATTTTTTTTTTCAAAAATAATCAATTATTATAAACATAACGACTCATAAAAATCTATCTATATTCTTTTTTCATTTTAATATAATTTCATAGAAATGTTTCTGTTATGTCAAAAAAAAAACATATTTTCTTTACGTCTCAAGTGTCACGCTCATACATGAATTCCATAGTTAATATAACATACTGACCCAACGAGTCACGGGTAGTCTAATATATTATAAAACTCATATTATAAAACCCAAATCGTAATATTTAGGCATTAAAACTTGTTTCCGGTGTATGCATGATTAAAAAAAATGTATGCAATGGAAGTTTCTTGTTAATCGACATTTTTTCGTGTTTAAAAACTCCAATAAAAACAAAACTATATGAGTTTGTTGGATAAAGGGGCATATATATATATATATATATATATATATATATATATATATATATATATATATATATATATATATATATATATATATAGTACCGGCAAAAAAAAATCCGCACTTGTAATTTTTTTCCAAAACTGCAAATTTAAGCTAAATTTGATTAACTGTTTAAACAAACCTATACCTCATTTGATTAACCTTTTATTCCTCTATAATTTTACCTGTTCACATTTGACTTTTAACTGAAATATTCTAGAGTTCATGTCATTTAAAAAAATAACTTCAAATTGAGGAGGAAAAAAGAAAGTCCGCAGCAACAAATTCGCTTAAAACCAGCTTAAATTATAGGCTCTAAATCAGTTTAAAATATCCACCAACAGGCGACAAAACCTCTCTAATTCTAATTGTTATTGGTTCAGGTTATACAACTTAACATTTAGTTCATATGCCACGAGTTTCTTTTTAGTGATCGTCAGGAGCTCATTAATCTCTGCCTTTCTGATTTATCCAATCGAGAAATCGGCCGCAGATTGAAATCTGATTAGAAAACGGTACGAAAGACTGTGCAGAAGCACCAAAACACCGGCAGTGTTCGTGATGCCCCTAAATCTGGTCGTACTAAAATTACTTCTAACACGGAAGACAATACTATCAAGATCCGCAGCCTAAGAAACAGATTTAAAAAGTCTCCCCAAATCCAACAACATTGCAATATTCTTAAAAAGTGCTCCCTTTCTACTGTCAAGAACGGATTAAAGGAATTTAATTTGCGAGGATATGTTACAAGACGCAATCCAATTAGAAAGTGCCGCCTGGACTTCGTCAGATGCAATGAAGATCATGACTCTTTATATTGGTCAAAAGTGCTTTTAGCGACGAAAGCAAGTTCAATAGGCTAGGCAGTCATGGTAGGCAGTACGGAGGAAAGACGAAGAATTTAATCCTAGGTGTTCAGTTTCAACGCTGCAAGGTGGTGGACGTTCAGTTTTGGTGTAGGGCATTATTAGTACCAATGGTCCAGAGCTTATTGGTCGCTCGAAAGGTGGAATAAATTCGACCAAGTACATTAATATGTAGACTGAGCATTTTCTACCCTACTTTGGTCGGAATTTGGATGATAATCCCATCTTCATGCAAGATAATGCTCCCATTCATACAGCTGGCAATGTAAAGAGGTTCCTGGAAGAACATGATATTCCGTGTTTGGATTGGCCTGCACAATCTTCAGACCTCAATCCTATCTCAAACGTTAGGTATTACATCAAGCAACAGCTACGCAATGATAAAATGTCAAATTTGGAAGAACTTTGGACAAAAATTAAAGAAAAGTGGAATGCCCTTTCCCCGGAGTATTGTTGCAGTCGAATTCAAGGAATTCCCAAAATGTTACAGGCTGTCTAATTGCAGAAGGGCTATGTTACTAAATATTAACGGGTTCATTGTGTTCCTGTTGTATTTGTATTGTATTAATGTCCAAAATTTACAATTAAATAACAATTTTTCATTGTGCGGACTTTCTGTTTGCCTCCTCAATTTGAAGTTATTTTCTTAAATTGACGTGAACACTAAAATATTTATATTAAAAGTCAAATATGAACAGGTAAAATTATAGAAGAATAAAAGACTAATCAAATGAGGTGTAGTTTTGTCAAACAGTTTCATCAAATTTAACTTAAATTTGCTGGTTTTGAAAAAATTACAAGTTCGGATTTCCTTTTTTCCGCCTGTATATATATATATATATATATATATATATATATATATATATATATATATAATGCTTTAAAAATAATATACGGAGAATCCCTAGATACCCTGTATGTGTTATTAAATATAATAATAAAAATTATAATAGTGACAGAGAGCGATACTAATAATAGGATAATAAAAAACAAAATAATAATAGTAACAATGAATATAAGGGAAAATGTGGTAAATATATATATATATATATATATATATATATATATATATATATATATATATACATGTATGATGGCAGCAAAGTCGCTTTCGAACATTGCCATCACTCGATATAGCAAAAAAAGAAGGTATATAGAAACACGAAAACATTCAGTGATCGGTTGCACGAATGTGGCTTTTAAGCTCTGTCATTCCTTAGCACACATTGTACAGACATGCGCACCACTAACAGCACGTTCTTGCTGTTCTTTTCTATGCAGGATCAAGTGCCGTTTCAAACCGCCTGTCGTTTTGTACATTCGGCCGCAGTGTACACAGGTTAACTCTGGCAACTCAAGACTGCTTTGTGGCCCGCTGCGCCGATGAGTAGACTGGTGACTCATCGGCCCAGCTCTGCTAAGACATATTCTTCCGCACACCTCACACTCCAGACCAATTTGGTTCCCTCTCCCATCCACGGCTCCTTTCACTCTCCCCTTCCGGATATCATACTGGGTTCGATCCACCTCAAACTTGCCCAAACCTCCCCGCAAGGTCCTTCTCCACCCTCCGCGATCCAAAGCAACACTCTCCCAGATTCTTTCATCAATCCCACATTTTTAAGGTGGATCTTAAACAATCCTTAAATCTCAATTTAGGCTTTTGAGCCAGACGTATTCCCTCAGCGAGCTCACCATAAAGGTGTTGTTTGGGAAGTCGACTGTCTAACATCCTCACCACTCCATCTCAGTCTATGCTTAATAACGTGAGCCTCAATGTTAAGGCATTAAGTTCGATCAAGCACCTCCACATCACTGACATACATCTGCAAATCAACACATAAGATTCACTCCATCTCAGTCTATGCTTAATAACGTGAGCCTCAATGCTAAGGCATTGAGTTCGATCAAGCACCTCCACATCACCGACATACATCTGCCAACCAACACCTAAGATTCGCCGTGCATATATACATACATATACCTATTGTATATACATAGACACATAAATATACATACACATACAAACACATGTATATATAGAAATAGAGGTGGGATACAAATAAATAGATATAGATAAATATAAGTACAATTAACCAGGCAGGTATAATGCTAAATGTAACACAGGTACCTACATTGTACACAGAAGCAAACAAAAATTCATATAAACACAAATACACACATATATACATATATATCCACATCCACACACACACATATATATACATATACACATATATATACATATACGCATACATATACATACATATAGGTACACACATACATACATATCTCTCTCTCTATATATATAAGCGAAAATGTATGTATGTATGTGTATTTGTATGTCTGCTAAAAACTTTTGACAGACAGAACAAAAATGAACAAACCTGGTATTA
The DNA here is from genome assembly GCF_053919585.1 of Euprymna scolopes. Classification (NCBI taxonomy): domain Eukaryota; kingdom Metazoa; phylum Mollusca; class Cephalopoda; order Sepiida; family Sepiolidae; genus Euprymna; species Euprymna scolopes. The sequence goes on from NC_136483.1 coordinate 153,621,291, forward strand.
TATGAAAGCCCCTATTCTTCACCCGACAAATATCGAAAAATTGGCCGAAAACGTTAATTTTTTCACCCTGAAATCAGCACTTTTCTACAGGGGCGTCAGCAAAAACCGTCCTCTCATGATGAGATCGGTTCTACGCACGCGTCAGATGACGTCATAACTTTATTGAGTTTTAATATTTGAAGAACTGTACGTCGTGTTAGCTCAGTTGGTTAGAGCGTTGGGGCAGTATCTAAATGTTTTGGGTTCGAATCGTGGTGTGAGATGTCTTTTTCTTCGATTTTTAAAATTTAAATATCGAAGCAGGGTTATTTAAGCCATTTTTCACGTAAAGTTCGTTTTTTCTGTTTTTTTTTACTTCGCTCATTCTTAGGTTTTCATTAACACCCCAACCCATGACCGACCAAACACATCCAAAGACACCCGGCAAACGCCGGGTACCCACCGATTTTTTAAATTTTAATATTGAAACAGGCTTATTTAAGCAATTTCAGGTGTGTTTTTTTTGGGGGGGGGTATTTTTCAGATTTTTAAAAGAGGTTTTAACGTTCGTTTTTCTGTTTTCTTTTTTGTTTTTGCTTTTCCGATTTTTACATTTACCATCGTTTGTTTGCCTTACGTTAGTTTCTTTGTGTTTTTTTCGATTTTTTAAAAGTTTTACTTCGCTTATTCTTATGTTTTGATTACCACCCCAACGGCCCGAGCACACACACCCGCTTTATTTTTCAGATTTTTAAAAGTAGTTTTAACGTTCGTTTTTCTGTTTTATTTTCGTTTATTCTTATGTTTTGATTAACACCCCACCCCCGCCCGACCACACACACCTCCAAACACTCGAGCAACATCTAATATATAAAAAGGCAAAATGTGTGTGTGCGTATGTGTGTTGTATGTCGCCAAAACACTTTCGACACGGGCTACGGATTTTCACAAGTTTGGTATCAATTTGAAGCTCCACATCTTGGACGACAAATATCAAAAAATTGGGCAAACACATTCATTCCTTCATCCTTAACGGCTCTCTTTTTTACAAGAAGGGGTGAAAAAAATCTTCATGACAAGATTGCTTTACACATGCGTCATTACGCGCAAAAGACGTTGTACATTGAATTCGTTTTAAATTTTATAAAAACGGACCGACTTTCATCCACGCGTCTGTAGCGCGATGGGTTAAGTGGCACCGTCGTTATCTAAAGATTTTAGGTTCGATCCCAGTTATCAGATATACTTTTTTTTTCTCGATTTTTAAACATTTAATATTGAAACGAGGTTATTTATACCATTTTTTTTCGCGTTTCGCTGTTTTTTCTTTTTGTTTTTTTCCCCCTTTTTTGGGAGGTTTTTGTTTATCCGATTGTTTTAAAGAAGTTTTACGTCCGATCGCTGTTTTATTTGTTTTACTTTTTCCGATTTTTTAAAAAGTTTAAGCAGGGTTATTAATTCGCTTATTATTTGTACCCCATCCTTACAGACACACCTCCAAATACCGGACAACGCCGTCTTTTTTTGGGTGTAGGGGGTTTGTTTTTCCGATTGTTTAAAAAAATTTTTACGTTCGTTGGCTGTTTTTTTTTTGTTTGCGTTTTTCCAATTTTTTAAGAAGTTCTTTAGCCCCCCCCCCTACACACACCTCCAAACACCCGGGCAACGCCGGGTACCCCAAACAGGGTATTAATTCGCTTATTCTTTGTTCCCCCTACATACACACCTCCAAACACCCGGGCAACGCCGTCCTTTTTTTTGGGGGGGGGTCCGATATTTTTAAAGAAGTTTTACGTTCGTTGGCTGTTTTTATTTTGTTTGGATTTTTCCGATTTTTAAAGAAGTCCTCCTCTCCTACACCCCATAAACACCCTGGAAACGCCGGGTACCCCCGCTAATATAAATATAAAAGCATATATACATACATGCATATAGACATACATATATAAACAAAAATACACACACAAAAATATAGATACATGTATACAGATCTATAGAAATAAAAGGGAAGGGCAAGATAAAAGTGAGATATATAAGTGAGTATAATTAATTAGGTGATTTTGTAACAAGTATTTCACATACACACATGTGTATACATATATATACATATACAACATGCATACATATATATACATGTATATATATGCATACATATATATACATATATATAAATATATATATACACACACATATATATATATATATATATATATGTATACATATATATCCATATATAAGGGACGTTTTTGATCTACAGACGTTAAAATGAACATATTGTGGATTTGGACCCGTGACACTCTTTCGATTTTTTTTTAAGCGGATACAAATAGTTGCTACGAAATCAAAATTGAAAATGAAATGCCACTTTGTCGTCGATCTATGTGCTCTACATTTATAAATAACACGATAATTTTGAGATTTTCATAGCCGTATGGACGTGGGTAAGAAGGCACTAAATTAAACTGGAAAGATACGAGAGCTGATGGCACCCAAGGTATATTCATTTTTCTTTTGAAATCACTGCCATGAATTGAATTCAATAAAATAATCCATAGAAAATTGGCTGTGTAATAATAAATTGAAAATCGACATAAATTCAAATATCATAGTTAAGCGTGTTTTACGACCAGGCAATGCCTGGCGGCCTGCTTGTGGATTAATATATTTGTTCTATCGTATAAAACTTTACGATTAAATACGTGTTGTACAAATCAAATTTTTTTAGAAGAATTGTGAAAGCACATAGCAAGTCAGGCAACCCCACAGTTACTCGGTTTCTGCTTCCTATGCCTATTAATAATTCCTTTTTTTCTTTTCATTTTATTTTATTTTTTTTACTTCATGGGGTTTCTTTAATTATTATTTTTTTCACCAACTTAGACATTATCCTGTATATATCTGAATATTAGAGCGAACACTGGCGAAGGATAATTATTCTGTAATATTTCATGGAGGGCGCTTACTCGTTCATACAAATTTCATCGATTTTCAAAACACCATGTAGTTCCAGAAAGTTTTCGTTCCCTGGCAATGCTGGTTTTCTCAGTAATTTGATAACAACAGAAAACAAAACAAAGTCAACCGCCCCCACCTTTTACACGTTAAAAATGGCGACTGATGAGCGCAAAGAAATGGAATCAGAAATCAACGAAAAGTGAAATGTTGAACGAATGGCATCTCTCGTTACAGTGAGTTATTCACATTCGTCTGCTCCGTCAAGCTGACCGACTGCACCAACTCGCTCAGCCCGTCCGACCAATTTGACCCCCTGCTTCTCCTTCCGACCCTCCCCAAAAGAAAACAAAGACAAACAAACATGGCAGTCAGTGACGGCTAAATTCGATCACGATTGGCTAAATTTGGCCGCTCACTTGAGCAGGGCATCAATTCTCATTAAGAACGTGGGAAATAGTCAGGCAGACCAACCCGGAATCTGGGAACCAGGGACGGTGGTGAGAATGGTGCCGGACGGCGATGGCCTGTTAAACTCCATCCACAACCAACCACGTTTCTGTTATCCTATTTTTTTTTTAATTACATTAAAATTGTTATTATTTTTTGTTATTTTAATTTTGTTATATAATTTCATCATTATCAGATAACGATATTATTATTATTATTATTATTATTATTATTATTATTATTATTATTGTAGTATTGTTGTTTTTAATTTGATTAATTTAATTTTTTTTTGTTTACTTGTTGCTTTTTCTGTTATTATTATTATTATTATTATTATTATTATTATTATTATTATTATTATTATTATCATCATTAAAATGTTCTTTATTTCTGTAAATATCTTGTTATTATCATTGTTGATTTTGTCGTTGTTTTTGATTAATGTTATTATTATTGTTATTATTATTATTGTTTTACTTATTATTATAATTTAAATGTTCTTAATGTCTGCAAAGTAGTTTAGAAGTTTAGGAATTCAATCAATTTGTGTTCAATGTTTTTATCCGTTTTCTTCATTCTTCTTATATCGTCAGTTTCTCTAAATCAATTACTTTTCGTGTCGATGTGCGTAAAAATATGTACATAAATATAATATGTAACGTAATTATGTAATATATGCAACGTTTCCCAACATGTTGTGGCCGCGGTCTTAAAGTAGAAAAAGAATAGAAAAGAACTTAAGTTCGCATTTTGTGTTTCTCACTCTTGCGCCATACGTGACTTCTTCTTACGGCTGCGACATCTCTCACGTGTTCGGCGTTCTGCAACGTACTCTGAAACGTCATTCTCGTCTCTAACGTGATCGTTTTCTCGAACGTGTTCTCTCCTTTTTATAGTTTATTTTCCTTACTGTGACGCCATTTCGCTCACAATTCGGTATTTGCATATAGCCGTCCGCGCTATGTTACATATACACGATGTCGGTATGTTAACAATTTTCATATAACTGTTGCTTTCCGTTTTGTTATGGTGCGATAACACATATGTCTGTTTTTTTTGGGGGGGGGGGCGAGGGGTTAATCTATAGAACGTTTGAAAACACGAAAAAGCAACTTAAAACCGACAGAAAGAAGACGTAACATAAAAAGAGGACGTATGCTAAATAATCATTAGTTATACCAAAAAAAAAAAACACTTCTATTTTCATAGTTCAATAAGTTAAAATTTCTAATTAACGAACCTAGTTACTCATCACGCTCTCCTCATCTGACAGTGTATGTTTTCAACCTCTAACTCTTATTTTATAAGTTTTATAAAATAAAACATTACCCTTCACTCTTCACTCTTTTATAGATTTAATTCATATTTTTACAAATAATAAGTTACATCTAAACGTCAGTGACAGCAATTTGTGGAAGTTATGATCCCAGAATCATGACCTGTAATTCTGTAACCTACTTTTAATACATATTTTGTAAATTGTGTTATTGTTTTTGCCTTGGTTATTAGATGCTTGCAAAGCTACAATATTCGCGACGAGTATTCGAAACCGACATTGCTGAAACAGTATATAACTGCATATACAAATTGAATAAAAAAATACATAATTAATTAAAAATAAAACTATTAGTCATAAGATTTACTAAGAGGTACGCATACTGGAAAATATCGAGGGACATTTTTCTGTCAATCTGCCATGTTTAAAAGCAAGTAAATCTGATTAGACAATTGTTATACTATTCGGTGTTCGCCTTGGGTTCATTCTGGTAAGGTATGTGTTATTTTCACTCACTAGATATATCTTTTCTTTTCGAAATGGGATATCGTCCAGCTCAGGCCACGGATCTACTATCCCCCATACATTATGTTTTTTATGAAACAAGAGTTTTATTGCCGGTCGTTTGAGGCGCTTCTATCGTAGAATACCAACAGTACGATTGTAACATTGTTTTACCTCTCGGAGAAGCTCGCGGATGTGGTGGTCATCAAATCTAACAGATTATAAGCGATTATTGAGATGACTTGTTCCCTGCTGGAATGTATCTCGTCTTGTTCAGTTATAGGAGGTCCACCTTACCAGACTTTACTTTCTATATTTCAAGAGATGTTAGTTTATTGCTAATCGTTTGAAACATTCCTACAAAGGAATACCTACAGCGTTATCCAGACATTTCTTTGCTGGCCAGAGTGTACTTTCTTCAGGGCGATAAACTTTTCAGAATACACTATCTGATCCTTGTGTCACATAACCGCTCTGAGAATTTTTCTGTTTGAATAAAGGGTGCTTCAGCGCGTTCTAAGAACTTCATGTTTCCAGGCGTTACTTACTGTCACAGGACTGTTTTTTATTGCGTTCTATGCGAAAAAATGCCAGCCAATTCGTTGTGAGCCATTGTGACAAAACATTTTCTTGGCTTAATTCTGCTCCGTCTGCCTGCTTCCCTCCGGACTACAACTTGGATGTCTTCAAGTCCAATGTTAACACATTCCTAATGAACCGCCCCTTAATTAAACACTTCATCAAATCTCCACACTAACGTAATGTACTTACTATAACCCTTATCCCTGAGTGGCTTCCGGGCCTTGATAAGTGGTGATCACTGGGTAAAAAAAAAAAAAAAAAAACAGAATCGCATACACAACGAAACAATCCCGCAAGAATTTAGGAACATTCATGTACACTTACTTTTTAACTTCGAGTAAGTTGACTCACAAGCAATAATTATAACAATAATTTAAAATATTCCGTTAAAATGAATGACCTTGACATTGAGCTAAATAAACAGTGCAAGTGAACCTCCTGATTCGAACAGGTTTATTTACTTATGCCCTGGTGTAATTAATATGATCAGCCGATTAAGCTATAATTACGGACTGAAAGAGCAATCTAGGAGAGACGAGGAAAGATATACTGAATGGTTAACGTTTAAGGATATTATAAACTGATGTTAGTTCTTAGCATGGCAACGCCGAAAAGTGTACTAGTCGATTATTGTTATGACTATTCAATCCCAAAAGTTTTGTCAGCTAAAATATATTTTAGAATAATGAAAATATTTAGAATAAATATTTCTTCACATTAATTAATTTAGAAATGACACTTAAAATTGTTATCATAGCAATTTAGTTGACAGCTTAGAATAATGACATGTAAAACCATCAGGTGATTATCTTAGTAACGTATACTAATGACATCATTTAGAAGGGGAGCTGGTCTTTTTTAGATACGTGAAAATTAGTTAGATCAGTCGGAGTCAAGAGAAGGACAAAGGCCGTCTTCAGGTCGAGATGACTCAAAGTAAAAGAAATGGTGATAATAAAAATTAACGTTGCAACTTTCAAAAAGTCTTGGAATAAAAAGTTGGCGAAACTAAACCCGAGTTTCTGTCATATCTTGGGAAGAATTTCCATACCAGCTTTCTGTCAGACAAGATCAAAAATGGACCAAATATATTCTCGAATTGAAACCTCAAATAAGTGTTATTCGTCCTTTGTGTTGTAATTGTGTTTAAGTATTTTCTTGTCTCGTCATCAAATGTAATTCAATATACACTCATACACGCAACAAACTCTAAATTAGACGATCACAATGCTAGACGATCCTGGACGAACACACGAATATACACACGTCATATAGAAAACTGTGACACATATATACAAGCGTATATACACTCTTATACAATCTAATAACTAGAAGACACACATATACATTATATATACAACCGCCCACGCAATGCAACACCGCGAACACACAAACACTCGTTCATTAATGCAAATTATTCGATTGTATTAATCGATTAATGCAACCAAGACTATTCAGCGACATAAAACAAATATATCACTTTCGCGGGATATATCATTCGTAATTATTAGGGTTATTCCAATTAAAGTTAGGAACACTTACCCCTCAATAATAATTGAACATTTATATTAAGGTACTTAGAAAGAAAGTTTTGTAGCGGTTGCGAATAATGACAGAGGGCTATATTGCTAAAAGTCTTTGCAATAATCATTTAGATGTATAAGAAACGTACACAAATATTACCATTATTACGTCAAAAAGAAATGTGTAATAAGTTTTTCATAAAAAGTTTTTACTGAAGTTGGCACTCTTGAACTAATTATTTCGTTGTCTTCGTGTTTACTCTTATACTAGCGGGAGAGAACTCTCGACTTATTCCGGTCGTAAAATACGCTTAAATGTATTTTAATTCTTGTAAATGTTTTATTTATTATTACAAAGTCAGTTCTCTCTGGTATATTATATTGTATCTAATATATAATACTGATTTTAAAAGTAAAAAAAAAATGACTTGGGTGCCATCAGTTAGAATTGAAATCAAAACAACGCTCGAGCACATTCTTTACCGTTTGAACTATCGACTGATATATAACAATATATAAAATTAAAACACTTCAAACTACAAATGAATTTACGCATGCGCAAAAGTAATTGAAATATATCGACAAAGTGAAATCAACATTTTGTATTTCAACTTGCCGACATATTTTTGCACGCGTTATACATCCATCTAAACAATGATTTTACTCGTTATAAACTTATTTATCCTCTTTATTTGTTTTTTTTGCCAACCTTGCCTTGACTAAAGCTGAAATTCGTTATCCCCCCCTCCTTATATACTGTTCCCCTCCTTATATTCCAAGTAAAATAGCGGGGAAAAGCCTATGCAAAGCAAATCTCTGAAGTTTCTGAAACCTGGACATATTTTTTTCCACACTAAAAGATACGACTTTACTGAAGTAAAATACTTAATATCTACAATTTCAATAAATTCGCTTGTATTGAATATGTGGCTTCCTGCTATCTATAACAAACCGCGGAATATAGTTTGGCTTACTTTCAATTATATATGTACCTAAAATATACAGTAATCTTAGATACGTCACTCTGACTTTCTGAATAAATACACAATGTCTTGTGCCTGATCTGTCGTTAACTACGAATTCTGACGCGCCACGTTATTACGGTAGACACACTCCTCTCTTGCGTGCTTCGTATATCCAATATATTCATTTCCATCAAGACGACTGCCATTGTCTGATTTGCATGTTAAATATATAAAAAAGAAAAAAAACAACTTTTACTTGACTATAAATTCTAAAAATTAATTCTACTGTATTCTGTATGTTAATCCTCTCCTAATAACTAAGACTACTCTATTCCCAAGCTGCTACTAACACTCATACATTACACTATCAAGTCATTCTGTAACACGTGGTCTTATTCCTAAGGCAGCATACAAATTAAAAATACTTTTTTTTTATTTCTAAATTTAAAGGAATACTATTAAACCATATCTTAACTCTTTCCAACTAACCTGTACCAAATATAGTTGCTTCCACTGCATGAACTTTTACTCACCCCCTCCTCCAGTAACAATGTAATAGCAATGTCCCTTAATCACTTTGAGGAGTGTAATTTCTCAGTAGACATAACATTTACATACTAACCCAGTAACATTAACTACCCACAGGGGGTTGCAGAAATACCTGGATTAGGACCCAGGCGCGGGGAAAACCCTTTCGGTGCTGATGGACTCGTAGATCATCACAGGTCATCCGTCTAGGAGAAGGAAAACTCTGAAGCTAAACCTAAGAGGAGGGAGGCCTCTCCATTCTTGGATGACATCCTTCCTAGAGTTGGTGACTCGAACAAATTACCAGTCTGCAAACCTAAACTGCTTAAGGAGTAGATAGGCACTGTCTATCGCCCGGCTTCCATACCCTTTCTTTGCCTATTAGCAAGGCGTAGAGGTCGAAGCACAGGGATTCGAGAGAAACACTCAGTGGTCGATTTTGTTTCCTGACTAGGGCAATGAACGCCGTTTTTCCCCTCTCCCGACACATTCCACCCCCTCTAAACTGGAAACCATAATTCCAGTACAAGTAGATTGGGTTGACTATCGTCTGATGGGTTGAGGGTACTAGATTGACAGTTCCTGGCTGCTGTTCCCGACTGGTAGTACAGGGGCACTAACTCTTTGGTAGCGCTTAGAGCGGCTGCTCCATCAGCAGTCGAATAATATCGGGATGTTTGTAGTGCCATATCGCGCATGGAAAGGAACCCTACACTCATCCCCGATGAGTTTTGCTGAAGCCAAAGTCCTAGTAGATGGAAGGTTAGCTGATGGTCTACTTGTGTTGCATGCCTGGTGTTCTGCGTTGCCACTTGTTCAACACCCCTTGCCTGAACTAAAACTCTTAAAAAATGACAGTACAATCTAAAAGTACGCGTCAACCAGGACAAATGTTAAAGAAAATCAAATTGCCTCCTCCCTTGAGGCTTGCATTTACGAACATCCGTGGGCTTAGAACTAATTCAAATGATATTGAAGCATTTCTAACAAAAACCCCGGATATCTTATCACTAAGTGAGACTAACCTACACTCTACCATCCCCCTAACTACTTTAACATGCCCGGCTTGGAGTCTATATTCGAAACATACTCCCCTTGACTAGAGAAAGAAAACTAGAATCGGACGGTCATACCTTTATGTGCTTTAGACTTAACATGCATCATAATATTAGTTACTTTTATTTTCTCTACCGCTCTCCCTCGACCCAGGACTGTACCCCAATAAACAAAGTCTCTGACAGCATAGATACAGCATTTTCCCTCGATACTAGCGCACAAGTCCATGTATTTGGTGACTTCAATGTCCACTACAGTAACTGGCTTGGATTCTCTCATTACACGGACACAGCTGGTACGACAACACATAGCTGCTCTATATCTCATTCCCTAACACAGCCAGTTACGTTTCCAACTTGTTTCCCTGACCACATTTCCTGATGATTGTGTTACGAACGCCCACGGCCAACTTGGGAATGCTGATTATGTAGTGATAAATCACCCTAAACTCTAGAGCAAAACCGAAGAACCATTGCTCAAAACAACGAGGTATCATAAAAAGGCTAGCTGAGAAGCCATCAGGGATCTCATTAGAGACGTCCCATGGCGAAATATCTTTTCACTTGCTGCTGCACAGTGCGTAAATGAGACCACTGAATGGTTCAAAACGGCAATTGAAGCACATGTCTCCACGCTAAAATTTTATAGCAAGCCCCACTTTCCCCAATGGTTTACTTCCACATGTGCAGCTGCCATCGCGAAAAGGCAGCACACGTACCACAGATTTAACCGTCATAAATCCAGTTCAAACAGACAGAAGTATATAGAAGCCAGAAGTAAATGTAAGAAAGAAATAGCGACAGCTAAGAGTGAATTTACTGAAACCACCCAAAAACGCATCGAAGCTCAGAAATTAGGAATCCGTGACTTCTGGAAAATCTATAACAGTGTAGTAAATAACAATTCCCCAACTATCTAACAATCATGGAGTTGTTTGCTCAGCAACCGAGAAGGCTAACATGCTTGCCAGTCGGTTTGCCTCAAACTCCACACTAGACTCTAGTAACCACCCTATCCCAGACTTTCCTTTGCGGACAGACGCCACACTTGACGATCTGAAAATTACCCCTTCTAAGGTGCATGCTATCATAAAAAATCTTGACATTGCAAAAGCATGTGGACCTCATCTCATCCCGGTTGTGCTATTAAAAAAGTGCTCCGCCGAAGTAGCTCCAATCCTCTGTAAGCTTTACAACAAATGCCGTAATGAATCTTGCTTTCCTGCCAGCTGAAAAACTGCCTCTGTGGTACCAGTTTTCAAGAATTCTGGCGAAATAACTGACCCAATAAATTACCGCCCCATTAGCTTCCTCCCACTTTTTGCAAAAATATTTGAGTCCTTAATTAACCAAGCTATAGTCCATCACCTTACAGATGCTATACTTCTTACCGACCAACAATATGGATTTAGGCAAACCCGTTCCACAGCAGACATTCTAACTGTAATCTCCGAGCGTACATATTCACTTGACAAAGCAGGGAAGGGTAGAGCGGTAGCTCTAGATATATCTGAGGCTTTTGACACGGTATAGCAGGAAGGTCTTCTCAGGAAAATCAGATCATAAGGTATCGCTGGAAGAATACTTAACAGATTTAAATCCTACCAAGAGAAAAATCCAGGTTGTCCTCGATAGCCGTACATCTAAACAATATGATATAAATGCGAAAGTCTCTCAGGGGTCTATCCTTGGACCTCTATTATTTCTAATATTAATAAATGACCTCTCTGACAAAATTGTCTGTGAGATGGGTGTATATGCTGATGACACGACGCTCTATAATAGACATGACAGGAAAACAAATGAACACATATCTAAAAAATGGCAGAAACACTAGAGGATGACCTCCAATCTGTAGTGGAATGATGACAAAAATGGATGGTCACCTTCAATGCTGCCAAGACTAAACTTGTTTCCTTCAATAATTACGAGAAACCTTCTCTATTATCAATAGCAATGGCCAAAGACTGTTTATCTGAAAGCGCATCTTTTAAACTCCTCGGCCTAACGTTCACATGAAACATGAATTGGAAAAATACCACGAATAACAATATTGAAGGCAGCTGAAATGTGGAGACTAACACACACTAACCAAAAACGTAGACCAGACAAATTGCTGCAGAGACTATATATATATATATATATATATATATATATATATATATATATATATATATATATATATATATATATATATATATATATATTAAATTGTGATTCAATGAATTTCAAAAAACCCTATTGAAATGAAGTGGTTGAGTTCCATATCAAAGATTTTTATTATTCTAAGCGAGACAAAGAATACTTTAGTATATTAATTTCTTTTACCTATAGGGTTTCGATGTCTACCATCTCATCAAAGGAGAGAAAATATTAGCAAATATTTATAAAGGTATGTACCCTATTTTCTAAAGTCAGTGAGATATCGAAAGTCCAAGTCAACATAATTAAATTATCTTTACGTATTATATATATATATTATTTAATTATCTGAAGTATATATATATATATATATATATATATATATATATATATATATATATATATATTCCGTCAGCAGTGTGGATAGAAGTCTTAGTAATTCGCAAGATAATTTTCAGTATTACCCACAATGTATTGCACTCTCAACCTCCGGAATAATATAATTTAAAACTGATCTTAATCAAGTACGCTGCGCTAGTTTTTCTTTCACGAAAGTTAAACTCTTCTGGTTTGTAGAGTTCAATCTTCAGTGCGACTCCGACTCACATTCAAAAATAGAAATGCGTATTGTTCTGGACATTTACTCACTCATAGTTGGTAGAACGAGTGTATGGATTGAATAACGATGACCGTTCGAAATTTCCTGCAGATTCCCGAATTTGATTGAAAGGTTCCCGAGTTCGACAAGATAGATCCGAAGCAATGACGAAAGTTACATAATCCGAAACGTGAAAATAACATGGAAGAAGAGAACAATAGCCTGCAGAATCCAGATAATACTAATACTAATAAATTAATCAGCGTCTATATAATTGTGCTTCATTTCTGCTCAACCTTAACAACGGTCTAGGATTTTTAGGACGCTTTATAAAACTTCCAGGCAATGAAAAGTAGAGTGTCAACAGACTGCTTTTAAGAAAAGATACTTAACAAGAACAACACAGAAAGAGTCTAGTGTCTTATTCCCCCACGTAAAAACATCGCTAAACCATCAAACCCTTAAACCTACATACAAACTTACTACAGTGGTAAATACTTTATCAGTTATATATGATATTAGTTCTGAGGAGATCGAACAATATTCTGTAGATAAGCATGTTACCACAGTGCTACCAAGTCTTGCCTGTAAACACGTACGGTTACAGTAATACAAAATCATTATAAAATTAACGTAATATTCAAGAGATAAAAAGCAGTAGGACAAATCCAGACTAGAGACAGTGTAGTTGTATGTTTTATGCTTGTCTAATTTAAGCCAAAATATTGACTGCTAGTTAGTAATAAATGCACATCCATATATAATTTTTATGTATGTAAAAAATTAATAATACCTTTTAAACAAAAATGTTTTACGTCAAAAGGGGCGTCTTAATACACATATTTGCGGGTAAGATAGTAACACTCATCATCTCTTACGTAAGTTAATTTGTCAACAAGCGTGTTCTCACGTAGCTGCTAACCTTAATAAAAATACAATAACAAAATTATCTCATATACAAACGTTGATCAGCTAACTTTGTGTGCCAAATCATAACTTGCTCTTACTTGATCACTATAAGATCGTCTGTATTAAACGCTGTATGTTGATTTTCAGCTCCTACACTGATGATTGGTTGGTTATTTTTGTTTTACGGCATATCAACCTTTTTCAGGTTATTTAATGCCGAATCTAGTTATTTTGAGGAACGATTTTTAATGGAGTATATATTTTTTAAAGTCAGATTCTATTTAACCCATAGGTCGGACCCTAACAGGTACTACTAGTCCGGGTCAGAGTGGATCTGGGAGAAATGGCAATTAAAGGGGGGCTCCACACTCCCCAAGGCCCGCAAGGTGGGGCCTCGCCATTGGATATAGTTTTAGGTCATATCCAGGACCACTGATGATTGGGTAAGCCTGAAACACTATTTACCGTAAGTATATAAAAATAAGTATTTATAATTATATCGTAACGTTTAGAACTTAAATAAAAGCATCTTGAAATTAAGCACTGTCTTGGAAAATAAAAAATTGTCAGTTAGCTCTATGTGCGAGATCGTAACTCCTTGTAACTTTATTACTCTAAGATCTTTGGTATTAAATATTAAACTTTATTTAACTTTAAAAATGTCCTTTAATTTCGTGACGATAAATGGTGGCCTTTAAGTAAGTTGCTTGCTAATTGAGTTAAAAGTGGCTTCGTTGCAGGGTTCGAACTCTTTGATCAGTGGTGATCGTCACTTCTGCATTAATGATTGCGTAAGCATAAATCACTAATGTCAGTAGGAATATATATATATATATATATATATATATATATATACTAGCAGTTCAGCCCAGCTTTGCTTGGGCCTTATGTACTGTTACTAACTTTATGTGAATCTGTAGTGGAATGGGGACAAAAATGGATGGTCACATTCAATGCTGTCAGGACTAAGCTTGTTTCCTTCCAAAACTACAACAAACCTTCTCTACTCCCAATAGCAATGGCCAAGAACACATTACCTGAAAGTACTTCCTTTAAACTCCTCAGCCTAACGTTTACAGAGAACATGAACTAGAATAGATATATTGAGATGATTGGCAAGGCTGCTGAAAGAAGGTGGTAAAGCTACTAACGCCTAAAAGTATCCTGTACCTCTATAAGGTCACCATTCGCCCATGTATGGAGTACTGTTGTCACATTTGGGCTGATGCATCTGCTGCTTGTCTCTCACTCCTTGACAAGGTTCTAAAGAGAGTCGCCAACCTCATAGATCCTGAACTGTCATCTAGGCTTCAGCCCCTGTCCCATCGACTAAATGTCGCATCCCTCTGCCTGTTCTGAAAATACTTTAATGATGAATGCTTTGATGAAGTACAAGTACTTGTACCTCCTCGACGTTACTACCCCCGACAAACCCGACACGCAACTAAGTCCCAACCATTTACAGTAGAGATCCATAGGTGTAAGAAAGCCTTTTACGCCAGGGATTCTGCTTTCCCAATTGTACTGATATGCAGAAGTTCAAGTGTAATGTAAACAAATATCTTGCCACTTATCTCCCTTCCTTATCCCGCTGCAACATGTCCCCGATAGTAGCCCCCTACTTCAAAGTTGAATTGTGCCTTGTTTGCGGAGAAAATTGATTAAAGAAAGTTTTTCTCATATCCAGGCAACCTACATCTAAAATTTCAAGTGTTTAGACTACTAAATTGGCAGGGGACATAAATAAAATCTGCAAAAGTCAACTATTTCAACTTTGACCTTTTGACAGTCAAATTCTCGCCCGAAAATTGATTAAAAAGCTGCCTGCATGTCTGAATACCCTTTATGTGAAGTTTCATATGTTTAGACATAAAATTTGCTAAATAGTTTGCTAGACACCCCAAAGATAAAATCTTTTGAACTTTGACCCCTTGGTAGCTAAATCTCTGGCCAAAAGCTTGCCCTACGTCTGAATACACTTTATGTAAAATCTTAATTGTTTAGACTAAACATTGACTGAGAAGTCAACTTTATTATTTTAACTTCGTCCCCAATTTTGACCCCTTAACTTTTATTGTTTTGGGCTCAAATCGAATAAAAAAGTTTTATCCATGCTCTAAAAACCTACATCTAAAATTTAAAGTATTTAAACCCAAAATTAGCGGACGGGTTTGGTAGAATTTTTAAAGCTCAATTCTTGAACTTTGACCCTTAACAGCCAAATCACTGGTCGAAAATCGATTAAAAAGATTTTCCCAAATCTCAATACCCCTTAAGTAAAATCTCGAGTCTGTAGACAGACAGACACACACAGAGACATATATATATATATATATATATATGCGTGTGTGTATGTGTGTGTGTGCGTGTG
Organism: Euprymna scolopes; assembly: GCF_053919585.1. Taxonomy (NCBI): domain Eukaryota; kingdom Metazoa; phylum Mollusca; class Cephalopoda; order Sepiida; family Sepiolidae; genus Euprymna; species Euprymna scolopes. Next base: position 153,637,125 of record NC_136483.1, read on the forward strand.
TGCGCGCGCATGTAGGTAGATATAGACTATAGACTGTGAAATGGAGAAAGCCCTGTTTTCTACCGAGAAGACCAAAATTCAAACAACACGTACGAAATAAAAGCAATGTAAGACTGAACTGTTTTTTACTTGCGGCTTAGCACAGGACGTGGTAAACTGGCACGATCGCCCGCCAGCGGTTCGTTGATAGCATCACGTCTGCAGCGTCCGATTTTCTCCGACGACGTGACATTGTCGAGAGGATCGGAAGTTGCGGCTGGCAGGGGGAATTTGGGAAGGATAGGGCTACGGAGGAAATGGCGCTTATATTATCCGGAGAAATAAAAACAAATGCTGCTTCTTGATATGAACTGACTCAATCGTGCAAGGTTTCGGACCAGATCAATTGATGCCGAAAGATAACAAAAGGTTTATGTACACATAATGAAACCCCGCCACCATCTTTTAAACAATCAAGAATTATTTACCGTTATTGAGAACACTGTCTAGGCCATTGCGGTATTAGCTTGAATACTTGCTCCATGAAAGGTATATAAGAGACATGAACTGTTGTTGTGTTGCATAAAGCAATGCCGGATAAACATGCAAGTTGGGATAGATAAGTTGCTGAGATAAATGTTTATATTGGAATAAATTAGAAGAACCAATGTTTACATAATTAATAGAAACAAATAGGCTTTTGAATAACAATAATTTTAAAATAGCTTAACACTTTGACGTAGAGGTGACTTTAAGCTAACGTGGATTTTGGGGATAATACGTAGTAAGTAATAGTTTTAGATCAGTCTTGATTTTGGAGCTAACAGAAGAGCGATTTTCCCAAACGACCGAGGAAGTAGGTCGAGAGAACATACTTGGAGATGTGATTTAAAACGGTTGTGGTAACTTCTGAGATATGGGCCGATGCTGGAATAACGACCTGTACGTATATATAGTCGACGTTTCGGGTTAGTTTCTATTTCAAAGAAGTCGTAAGTCTTTATTTTAGACCAATGATCCAAAAAGCTGAACCGACCAACACGGAAACCGCTGGAAAAAGGTATGATCCAATTTGATGTTTTCACATTCTAACACATAGTATATGTATATCGATTTCAACCACACTCATAAATAGACGATCACACTTAGAAACATTTAATAAAGAGACGTATTTAAATGTCCCTCTCTTCTTTGCGACAGTATAACATTCGCCGCCCTGGTGCCGTTTACATACACATCATATAGATGACTGTGACACGTATATACAAACATATATACACTCACTGCATCTATATGACACCCACAACGCAATAGTGCCATATACATTCGTCCATGTTATACACAACCACCGACAATACAAGGGTTGTAATAACAAGAACGAACTGTTTCTTGATCTTTTGACCAAGTGTAAAATATAATACAACTTCTAATTGCAAAGCAATTTGTGTGCCCCCATGTGTTCACATACTCGACAACAATCTCTGACACATTTTTTTCTATGAAACACAAGTATAAAATTAAAAAAAAAACACAAACTCGGGAGAAAAAAAGAGACTCCAACACATTCTGTATATATCTGTTGGGTTCTGGATACGGGTATGACACTGTCGCGGAAAACAACAGGGCCACATCTCTGTGTTTGTCAGTTGAGATCATCTCATCATGATCTGCTCCAAGCCAAAACTTGCGTTCAACCGTGTCTGACTGGCAACTGTCTTCAAGTGTATTAAACTAAAGACTGCCCGTAAACCGTTCATGATTGTTGTAAACTGTCGCAAAACTCATGGCTGCTGCTAAACCTGTTCATAAATTAATTCTAAATATATTGGCCTTTATTGTGCGGTCGTTACTCACTGTAACAACATTGATGAACAATTCTATTTAGCTGCCCTTGTGTGCCATATTTCTCTTCATTGTTTTTCTACTAAGCTCACTTTCTATAAATTTTTGTTCAGCTGATCAAAATATCCCTTCTTTTTTGTTATACTATTTCTTTGTTTTAATTATAACACTTTCGGATGGAAGTCGATAGTATCACAGTATAAAATTATATCCGTAAAAGAAATTTGTTAGACATTTTTCGGATATTTTTAGTAGGCTAGGCTATTAAATAAATTTAGTATTGTATTGACTGAAATGACTTTAGTCAATACTAGACTATTCAATTTTTCTACTTAAAACCAAGGATAACAAACAATCACTATTTTCCTCACGATTTTGCTTGTCGTATGCGTAATTTGTAGAAAATGTACATTCTACATACTTTGCAAATAAACAATGCTAAATTACGCTATTATATTTTATCATTTCTCTCCCTCTCCCCTCTCTCTCTCGCTCTCTCTCTCTCTGTTCAGTGAAACCAGTTATATCTTCAAATGTTGGAATACGGTGCTATGAGGCGAGCGAGAATGCTTAGCTCATAGGGTTTTTTTTCTTTTTTACACAGTGGTCACCACTAATCAAGGCCTGGAAGCCACTCAGGGATAAGGGTTATTGCAAGTACATTACGTTAATGTGGAGATTTGATGAAGTGTTTACTTAAGGGGGCGGTTCATTAGGAATTTGTTAACGTTGGACTTGAACACATCCAAGTTGTAGTCAGGTGAGAAGCAGGCAGACGGAACAGAGTTCCACAGGCGTGCAGTTCAAAAAAGAAGCTTTGTTCATGGAATCCACGTCTTCACTACTTTAATATGTGATTGCGTATTTGCGAGAGACAGTTATTTCGGAATAAATATAATAAGTTTAAATATAAGATAAAATGTACGAATGCTTGTTGATACACACTTCAAGAAATGTTTCAAGTGGGAAGTGTTAAAAGATATTTAGGAAGTAGTCGGTTATTATTCTCTTGAAACTTTAGAGACATGAAAAAATCGAGATTATTTAACCGTTCCTGATGCCGTAAACTATCGCAAAACATATTGTTACTACTATAAGATTATATCACTATTATATAGTAATGTAATAAGACAATTTACTGCTATGTTATCTATTAAAGGAATATGGAAGTAAAGATAAGTAAAGATAAGTAATTACCTCCGTCAGATTATGTATTCGATCAAGTTTGTCTACCGCTATATAGTTTATGTACAGATTTGTGTGCACATTGATTAGCGATATATATATTATATACTTTTGTATATGAATATACAAATAAAGAGTTTTATGCCTAGAAAACGCAATTCTTGGATAACTTTGGTTTCTGTCTACTTATACATGTAATCTTTGGGTGCGTCGTAAGCAGTTGACAATAAGAATATGATAAAGACGACAGAAAACAAATTATCAGGTCAGCCGTGGTTGCTTTGAGATTCTGGATTGATAAATAGTAGTCGAGAATTCTTTCCAAAAAATCAGTCCGCCAGAAGCTGGGACCATATCGATGGCCTTTTATCTATTGAACTGTTGTATTGATCTTGTGTTAGATAATAAAATAGTTACGAGTTAAATTATTTATTATCTATCTATCTATTTATCTATCTATTCAATGATATTGTTAAAATAGTTTATAATAGGAGTTATTTATTGTTTATAGAATGAAGTGTAACAATGGGCTTTCGCTGAGGATGTTTACATAAATTAGCTAGGTTAAATAAACAAATTGACCTAAGGCAGGCATACGTGGAAAGGTCGCACGTTGAGAGACGTGTGATTTTTTTTAATGAGGATGTAACGGAACTGAGCTCAAAAGGTCGAGAAGGTTAGAGAAAGGAGTAGAGTTTGAGTTTGCTCCCGGAAGTGAACAGACGTGCTTTAAGCCAGGAAGCGAGGTTGTGAAGAACAAGCATGTGGAGACGAAATGTAGTCATTGCTAAGCCCGTTAGAGATAGCTAAAATAAATTTATATTAAAAAAAAAAAAAGAAAGCGTTGTTCTGTGGTTTCACAAAAGAAGGAAAAAGAGGGGTCTCAATTGGTTATTGTTTTGGGCATTTCCTGTTTCATCATGGAGCTCACCAGTGAAGATAGAAAAACTCTTGGAAAAAAGTATGAAGAATATATTATTTTTCTTATAAAAATAATACCTTTATGTAAGTATGGACTGTAATATATACCCGTGTGATAACTCTCTGATACAACATGACACAGTTTATACGTCGATATCATATCGCCTAGCTAAACAACAATACATACAACGAAGTTTACAGTTACCAAAGGTGCTGAGTTCAATCCTGAACGAAGGCAGTGAAAAGTAACATTCAAAATAGAGAATCAGCAACTATGTCCCAGAGCCTAGCTGGAGTCCGAACACGGTACCCCCGTAATAATAATAAAGGGTTGGGTTCGAGACTCCTAACAAACGGTTCCCCAGTTCGATACAAAACACCTGATGAAGGCCGGAGGGCAAAACGGCCGAAACTTGTGACTGTAACAACCAAGATTAGTCAGTCAGTCCGACAATCTCAATTAATGAAAACACCTCATCTAAAAAATACAGACAATTACTAACAATACATACAATTTATACGTTTATAGCGGGTGCCGTTATAAGAACAATATCTCTCACTAACTATGTAATATTATTGTTTTGGTGCCGATCCACATTTCTAGACAATACTTGGCTCGTCCTAGGTAAACTCTCCCAACGCTTGTCTCTCCTATTTGAGGTGGTCTAGGTCCATTGCTTACTGCCTGAAGCAGCCCGACAGGAGAATGCCAGCATGACTTCCCAGGCCTTTTTTATGCTTTGTCTAAATAAGCGCTATCTGCTTCCAAACCTCTGACATTGGACTTCCGGTTGGGAGTAAGTGAATATTAGTATTGGAAAGATGTAAAAAAAAAAATGGAAATATGAGATAGAGGATATTATATACAAAATGTGGGATAGAGAAAGTACTTCTGTTACGCCTAATAATATATTTCATTAAATAAGATATGCTCGTATGTCATTTCTTTTTCGGAAAACGCTATGTAAAAACAATAGATGATCGTCCCAAATCGGTTTTCTCTTGAAAACGAAAGCTTATCGTAGTGAACAAATAAATGAGTTCATATTCAGTGTTGATGTGCAACACACCTGCTTCCATTATCAAACATATCGTGCTTTAGGTTTAGTAATGTCCTTTCCATATCTATCTTCCATACGCATTCTTTCCGAAAGTTTGACACGCCTAGTTGAAATAAGTAAAACGTCACGTTGGCCCTTACAGCAGTTCCATAAGTCAAGTGTCAGACATATTTAATTTAGTTTATATACAAAATTTCCGTTATGTTTATTAGTATCTTTTATAAACTAATACCTATGTCTATTTCAGACGTATCGACTATTCTCTCATTCTGGAAAGCTTATTCAATTCATCTGCTAAAGTCAGTAAATTGTTTGTACTGCAATGTTTTTATGCATTTACATGTGCAGAATTAATTCCCAAGAGATTGTTATAAATTTCGGAAAAGATCTTCAATATGTAAGGGTTGGTAATATGTGCTATATTTAGTTTAATCGTTACTCGGTTAATATTGTAAGCAATGAAGTTCCGCATTATATGTGACCCACGCACTAGATCCGGAAGTGTTCAGGCAAAATCAAAATATTGACAGGGAGTTTGACTTCCGGTTATTTCAAAATTTGATGCATGGAGTTGGCGCTTCTTGATCTAGATACCCGCCATACAACATTTCAGCTTGATCAGATAAATAATTTTTGAGTTATCAGATTTACATTGAAAGAACTTCGGGAATATCTCATACAATATGATGATACTGTTATGTTTGCAAAGAGGATAAAGACACGGTAGAATACTTTTGTAAAAAATCAGGTACTCCGATTTAAAATAGAGAAAATAATGACACAGAAATGATTATATACATAAATGAAGATAGACAAAATTAGTGTAGAATAAACCTTTTCGTTGGTGTAAACATGAAAAAATGATGTCCTATTCATGTAGAATGGGTGATTTATGTCAAATTCATGTTTGGATATGCTTACATTTGAGCTAACTTTCATATTAAATACTAATCATTATTAACCATTATTAATCATTATTAATCCTTATAAATTTATAACTCTGAATCGAAAGGATAATATAATACTTAGTTCTCCCTACCTTATCATGAAAATGGCTCACACAAAACTTCAACCAAATTAGTTCAGTAGTCTCCGAGAAAAAAGTAAAGCGAACAGCAAGTCAATCAGACAGACAGCTGCATAGAATAAGAAAGCTATACAATCGATAAATGATACTCGTAGTACATTACTAATATAAAATAGACTTCTGTCCATTTGATACGTTGCTCAGCCTTTGCCAAACTGTAATAAGACTGAACGAATAATCTAATTTATAAAACTTACTATGTCTGTCTGTATGTCTCCATATTTTTAAACTATCTCCTCTGAAACTAAAAGTTGTAGAGGGGCGCTAGAGGGCCCAAAATGATTGGATTTTATATTGACCGTTGTTTGGTGGGTCATTTGCCGATTAAAATAGTTTTTAAGGGGTAAAAAAAGAATCAAAATTGAAAAATCATTATCCATTTTGTACATTCATATTAGTTTATTCTTAATTTAAATCAGTTCATATGCGTGCCACTTTTGTAGAGTTATAACGTCACCAGCTTTGAATGCCACAATTTTGCTTTAGATTTCGATTCCAGCAGATTACACCTAAATACTTTTTTTTTCGTTTGAGACCACAGGTCAATTATAAGATATACGAAATCTGGACGAATGAAATTATCATATTTAATCATAGTTTACGACGAGGCAAAGCAGGGCTCCCCTTCCACTAGTAGGTTATTAAATTGAATCATAAAGTAATGGCATGTAGAGCCAAGTACGAGGATCAAGCTTGTTTTTATTTCTATAATTATAAAACTCTGTGAACCACCCACCTTTGCTTGAATCTTGTCCTCAACGATTGGTCAGTTCCTTTCCTCAAGGAGTGGTCAGTTCCCTCTTTGAAAAAAGTGACAGCAAGTGAATATACAGTCCCTGAGCCATGCATATATATATATATATATATATATATATATATACATATATATATATACATATATATATGCATATATATACATGTATATATGTATACATATATATATATATACACATATCTATACATATATATACATATATATGCATATATATATACACATATATGCATATATATATACATATATATATTTACATATATATGCATATATATACGTCTGTGTGTGGTGGGTCATGGCTCCTAGATATATGAATACGAGTTGATAGTTATATATTTTGCTCTCGGTTCTAGATAATGGCACCCAAATCACATACGTATATATTTTTTTAAATTGACCTTAATACAGTATATTAGGTTCAATATAATAATCGATAAAGAATTGTCTCTATAATAAAAATACGTCATCTACATGAATTAAAATATCATAATTTAGTGTATATTACGACCAGGCAACACCGAGCGATTGCTAGTATATATATATATATATATATATATATATATATATGTATATATATATATATATGTATATATGTATATATATATATATATATATATATATATATATATATATATATATATATATATATATATATATATATATATATATATATATATAACTGACACGCGGTGTCTCCTAAGAAGTCGTGGGATTTTCTAATTGGTCAATTATTTATCACTGTATTTGATTTCAAACAAGAACGATAGTTTTAATACTATTACTTCAACTGGCTTCGTGTCCGTCGTAGAATGTCGGTGCATCTCCGATTAATTATTTACAATTATCAGTTTTCCATTGCCAGCTCGATGTTATCGAGATGGAGGAAGAGAGATATCTTCAAAAGTTTGCGTGAGTTCTGACTCTTTTAATTGGAATGGTAATTACAATTCTAAAGAGAATTCGAATTTTTACAAATAATTCAAGAATATGATAAGATTAATTAAGAATCTGTTGCTCTGATTAGAAATGCAATTTTAATAACGGCGACATTAAATGAAATTGTCTCTTGGAACGTTTGAACAAGGGACAAAAACGGAACAAACGTATATCATCGGTGTCCTCTCCAACAAAAACAGAATCAGCAGCAGTATCAGGAATTGGGGGAAAAAGCGGAAGTTCACTTTTATCTGTATAAAGTGTATGTTTATGTTATTATATATTTGTATGTTTAGTATTCACTGCAAAAAAAAAACGAAACTAATCATTTTAATTTTGAAACAACACTGCTATATTAACGTATATTGGATCATTTTTTATTTTTACAAAACGGCCAAGACAGAGTTTAATGTATTTTGTGAAAATTACGATAGTTTGATTCTGTGGAGTTTTTCAATCAGTATTAAATGTGAATTAATAAATATTTTCCAGATTCACTTTCTTGTGCAAATATAAAAATATTAGGAGACATAACAAATTTCAGGTTTTCAATTTCATTTTAGAAAAAGTTGGATGGATTTCCAAAGCCGAAATTTAATACATTATCTAAAATTAAATCATATAATTATATAATTATATAAACACACACACACACACACACACACACACACACACACACACACACACACACACACACACACACACACACACACACATATATATATATCGATGCCGATGACTCGGTTCAAACTCGAAAGACAAAGGATACCTCCTGTCGGAGCAGCTCGACGAGTAGTTTTGAGGCAAGTGTTGCACAATCTCCAAGCACACCTCTCCTGAATCACACTGCTTGAGTCCAGTGACAAGGAGAAGTCAACGAAGACTGAAAACTATGCCGAGATAAGCAGAGAGCACATACATCACCTGGAAGTCCCAAATGTTTCCGAATCTGATACAGGCCAGGCTCATCGTTGCTTAACGTCGGTGATCTAACAAGAACCGGTGTGTCAAACGGGATTATGCCGTATAATTGGCTGTATACATTTAGATAATTGCTTAAGTTTCTTTATATATATATATATATATATATATATATATATATATATATATTACATTAATTAGATTAAGTGTTCTAAATTTAAGCTTCATTACCATAATGCCCATATTTTAATATTTATGAATGACATACATTGTTTACTAATCTATTCTATTTGGAAGACTAATTTTACCCGTCTTAAAACAGATATCCTTCAAGTATATATATATATATATATATATATATATATATATATATATATATATATTTGCTTACGTATTTACTTAAGTATATGTATATATATATATATATATATATATATATATATATATATATTTGCTTACTGTATTTTGGGGAAAGAGTTCCGACAAAGTGCTCGATTACAAAGAAAAACTTTTTCGATATAAGAGCTAAATATTTATTTATTAGTTTTACAGAAGTTCAGAAAAATATTGGTACCGTCGGTTTCAAGCCCAAACACAACGGGAAACCGTTAATGGTAACACGTAAATAATGTTCGGCTCTCGTCAGCCATCTTGTTTTCTGCTTTCCAATTGGATTATAGGCATCGTAACGCTGGACTTAATTTTGGACTCTATTCTCTCTAAAGAACTATTTTCCCATTTCGGATCAATTTTAGAGAATTTACATGCAAGCTAAAATATTATGCGCGGTTTGTTTTACTATTTTCTTTACATATCCATCATTTTCTTCGCATCTTTTACAATAAATGGCGGTTCCACTTAATGCCATGACAAACAAATTCTAGCATTGCCACAAATATAATTTGCTGATTTCTTTATGTCCTTTTATGATAAGAATAACAAGAATAGCATTCTTTGAAACTTCCCGGAATAAGGACTTTGTGAATTGCTTTTTGGAGTATTCAGTCGAAGAATAATTTTGATTTAAAAGTTCAACTTTTAATTTTAATTTTATTTCTCTTATTATTTAAACCGAGGAAATTTTTATTTAAATCATTACAAGTTGTCTTAATAGACAGGACAATAAATTATTCTGCCGGTCTCGCCAGACGATGTAAGCCAATAAATTTTTTTTGTTTAATTTTTGGCTAAGATCGTCTGACAAGATCACCAGGAAAATTTATTGTCCTGTCTATTCAAACAACTTGTAATGATTCAATTAAAAATCCCCGTGGCTGAACTATTAAAAACATATTTAGCTCTACTAACGTATTGAGCACGTTTCCAGGATTTTTTTAATATCAAATATACCTCCTCATATATATATATATATATATATATGTGTGTGTGTGTATATATTTACATTTATATATATACATATATATGCATATATATACATACATATATATACATATATTTATATATACATAAATATATATATACACATATATACATACGTATTAATATACATACATATACAGTGATGATCATATTTATTGGCACGGTGAAATAAAAGTTAAATTTTTTCTAATAAATTCTAAAAAAGGGATTAAATTAAAGAAAATAACAAAGTATATTATGTATTTTTAACTGGCCTTTCCGATGCAGCAATCGGATTTTAGAAAAAATAAATAACAAAGGAACAACAAACATAATTACAAAAAACCCTTTTTTCAAAATTATTGGCACGATTTATTTAATAATCAATTGTATAGCCTTTGGCCTTGATTACCTTCCTCGGTCGCTTTTCATAGTTTACAACCAAGTTGTTGCACTCTTCAGTAGTAATTTTAGCCCACTCTTCCTGACAATAATCCTCCAATTGAATAACATTCTTAGGCTTCCTTTGCATTACCCTCAATTTTAATGTTCTCCATAAATTTTCAATTGGATTAAGGTCTGGGCTTTGTGATGGCCACTCCAAAACATTAATATGATTGTCCTCAAGCCATTTCTTAGTCAGTTTAGCCGAATGCTTTGGGTCATTATCTTGCATGAACCACCAACGACGACCAAGTGAGAGTTCTTTAGCATAGTCTTTCAGGTTTTCATCCAATATTTTAACATAATCTTCCTTTTTTATGCTAGCTGTGACCTTAACAAGTCGCCCTGGTCCAGAGGCAGCAAAGGATCCCCAAAACATCAAACTGCCTCCACCGTGCTTCACTGTGGGTATGGTGTTCTTAGGCAGGAAAGCTTCACCAGATTTTCTGTAAATATAAGACACTTTATTATGGCCAAATAAATCTATTTTCGTTTCGTCAGTCCATAGAACACGTTTCCAGAATGCAACATCTTTATCAATATGACGTTTTGCAAAGGCTAGCCTTGCTTTCAGGTGCATAGGCTTCAATAAGGGAGTCTTTCTCGGACGACATGCTTTTAAACCAGCTCTCTTCAAAACTCTACCAACTGTATGTCGAGATACATTCACTCCAGAGGTGCTCTGTTCATCAACAATCTCCCCAACAGAGATCCTTGGGTTTTGTTTTACTTGTCGAACAATTTTCCGTTCATCTCTTGGGGAAAGAATCCTTTTTCTCCCTCTACCCTCTAAACTCATAACGTGGCCTTGCGATTTGAACTTGTTTATTATGGCTCTAACAGTGGATTTGGGAAGGTTTAGCTTCTTTGAAATCTTATCATAGCCCTCCCCATTGGTATGGCATGCTACAACAAGCTTCCTGACGTCTTCGCTGTGTTCCTTAGTTTTAACCATGGCGATTGAAAATTATAATTTAGTCACTTATAATAGTTTAAATAAATCGCTATCTAAAAATTATCTGAAAAAAATTATTCACTGAATTAGCGTTAAACAAGCATAATATGGCTATAAAAAAGTTCAGAAAGCACGTAAACCTGAAATTGATTGATATTATACTGATACTAAAAGAAAAACAAAGCCGTGCCAATAATTTTGAACAAGGGTTTTTTGCAATTATGTTTGTTGTTCCTTTGTTATTTATTTTTTCTAAAATCCGATTGCTGCATCGGAAAGGCCAGTTAAAAATACATAATATACTTTGTTATTTTCTTTAATTTAATCCCTTTTTTAGAATTTATTAGACAAAATTTAACTTTTATTTTACCGTGCCAATAAATATGATCATCACTGTATATACATATATATATACATATATTTTTGTATACATAAATATATATACATATATATATATATATACATACATATATATACATAGATATGTATATATACATATATACACATATATATATACATATATATACATATATATTAATGCATATATATATATATAGTGTCATTTAAATACTATGTTAAAATGATTTCAGAACTATTGTCAGTTAATTTCGTCTATAAATAGTTTACCATTTCCATCATAGCAATTAAGTAATGTTACTGATTAAAACTGAAAGAATAGAATAAAACTGCTATATAAAAACCAATAACCAAAAACAGACAGAATCTTCTAAGCCCATTTTCTCTCACCTGTATCCAACATCCTCTCTCTAATCGACATCGCTGTCCTTTCTGTCTTGATGATCTATTTTGAAATTATACGAACGATTTTATATTTTATATCAGCGTAATTTATTTTTCTAGTAATTGAATTCAATATTTAAGCTGCGCATCAATTTGAATTAATTACCGCACGAGAAAATAATAAGAGACAGAAACAATGTGTATATTAGTTAGAGGCAAAGGACATTTCTCCTATCATGGCGAATCCGATAATATAACTCGAATATCGACGCCACCACTGAGGCGGCTATTTTATTTATTTGTTTTTTAACTCATTAATTTAATTATTTTTTTTTTGGCTGCGTGTGTCTGGCGTGAGCAAATTTTAATTTTATTGCACAAATCAATTTTTATGCAAATGAAACCATAGTTTGTGAGGAAGACAACACTGTAGAAATATATGTTAATTAAAACTAAAGAGACACGGGAAAAAAAATAAAATTGACAAAAATTCTGTATGTCCTGAACTCCAGATTCACCCGTAACGCAAATCTTGGTCTAAAAGGAATAATAGTTGTATAATAATTTTAATAAATATAATATAATATAATATAAATATAATAAATATATGAATAAATATAATAAATTTCTGTTGAAACATTTCGTGGCCCTACGGCCAGGATCAAAATGTAGTATCTTTTCCGACAGATGCTGCAATCAAAGACCATTGCCCTTGTGGCAATCTTTTGGTCCATGTAGGTGAAACCCTATATACAAAATGACTCCCACTATCCAGCTCCCGTTTCCCACCTCTCGGGAGCTGGCCCCCTTTTCCCTTCCCCTCCCCCCTCTCCGCATTAGAAAACGGCCTTGTGCCTAATTTGCTCAGTTGGGAAGCAAATTAATATAACCCTCGGGCCAAGATCAAAGTGTAGTATCTGTTCGGATGCTACACTTCAACTTCTTTTGTTCTCAGTTATTTGAGGAGAACATCTTCACAACTGAGACTATTTTTAATTTTTGTTCCTTTTCTCCACATTAAAAAAACGGCCCTCGTGTCTAACTCCGCCCTCGTGGGGAGGCAAATAATTAGGAATAATTTTAATAAATACAACATTAAAGCATTGGAGTAATTGCGCCAAATCCAAGGGTGCTTGCGCCAACTAAAAAAAAGTGCTGTTTATATGTGTGGTTGCCAAAAGAGCACTTTTAACTAGTTGGCGCAATTATTCGGGACTTGGCGAAATTACCCATAAAAGTCTAAGAAACAATATTTTATCCAAAGTGATAAATACATATGTAGAGTTATCACAAATAAAATGATAAACATACACGGATTAATTTACGTTTCGTTATTGAACCCCTTATTATGAACAATGATGAGAGTATTAACACCGTTGAAACGTAAATGAAACTGCTTAGGGTATTTCTGGTGTTTGTATAAATTCACACACACACAATCACACATACACACGCACACACACACATAAATATATATATATATATATATATATATATATATTGAGCATTAATATGCTGTGTTGCCACTAACACCTTGTCTTGAAGTCTTGATTTTGCACACACCGTATATTAAGGCTCAATTATGAAATGTGATAATTTTGTAGCTAAATCCTTAAGTCAACCAGTTTTGGCTTAAAACTCATTGGTATATGAAAATTTACTGAATTACACGAACTCAGTATATTACATATAAGTCTCTCTCTCTCTCTCTCTCTTTATATATATATATATATATATAACGCTGGCACTTCTGCATTACACGTGCCGCACCATTGTTAAAGGAGCGATAACTCAGATTTATTCTTGAGCACATAACACGGCAAATAAATAACAAACAAGATTTGTTACCAACATTTATTGAAAAGCTTGCGTAAGAAAATATAATTTTGATAAACCAATTTTTGAATTAAAGCAACATTAAATTTTTTCTACGAAACATTTTTACATTTGAAATAAAATTTGATTTTTTCCAGCAATTCAATAATTAAAAAAACAATTTTCGAATTAAAACAACATAGTTTTTTTTCTAAAACATTTTTTTAATTAACGTAAAATTGTCACTGTAACAAAAGCGCAACCTAGCCACAGTTTACTGAAATGCCCCAAAGAAATGGCGCCGTCCGTGCAATGCAGGAATGCCATAACGCTATATATATATATATATATATATATATATATATATATATATATATATATATATATATAACTTTTTCCGTAAGACGGCTCCACGATAAGCGTTAATTAATTTTAGGTAAACAGCGAAACTCGCCATGATGATCAGTAAGAGTGGGATTTGGCTAAAATTGTATGATCTAAGAAAATGACACAGCACGAACTTATTTACATTAAACTTGAAAACTACCATGTTATAGTCAGCTAGAGAAGCAGCCCCACAGTATTGTGTTTCACAAACAGACATCTTTAGGAAAGAAACTTTACATATAAAACGTAATCTTAAAAAAAAATAATAACGGGTTTCTATTTTTGGTTTACACAGGAAATGAACAAGAAATACTTGTGCGCATTGTGTCAAGTGTAAAATAGCAATGCAGCGTCTTGGTTTCCGCGAGTTTTGGCGTATGACAAACGGAGTTCTGAACTGATGATTGCCCTCTTTTTTAAAATTCAATTTTCTTCCCAAACAAGGCACAGTACCACTTTGAAGTAGGGGCTACTATCAGGGACATCATTTGCGGGGGCATTATTCCAACTCTCAGCAATTAACCTGAAGCTATTTCTCCAGCTACCGACAAAGCTAAACTCTTTGCTTAAAGCTTTGCATCACATTCAACCCATTGCTATGATGGAGGCCTACATCCTGTATACGCTCCTATGGCTGAAATTACGTCTATTATAGTAACAAACTTATATATAAAATATATATTTATGTCTACTATAGTAGCAAATTTATATATAAAAAAAAACGTATTTCCTGTAAAGCAGCTGGCCTTGACATCATTCCTATAAAAACCTAAAAGAAAGAAAAGAAAAAAAAGCTATTTAAACGTTACCTTAAGGATAAATGCTCCCAACACCTTGAGAATCTTCGTCAGTCTTCCCTGTATTTACAATTACTGACAATCAGTCATATGACTCTAAATACAGACCAATCAATTTCCTGTGCGCCATGAGTAAGTTGATTGAATCTGTAATAAATGGAGACGTAGTCAACCACCTTGGCACAAACAACCTACTCAGTGACAGGCAATATGGTTTCCGTTCTGCTAGATCTCTAGCTGATGTGCTGACTGTGATATCACATGGGGTTAGTGAATCACTTGACATGGGATTCCTTTCTATATCAATTGCTTTTGATATAAGTACGGCTATTAATAGGGTATGGCGTACATGTTTACTTCATAAGAATTCCAGGTATGAAATAGCTGGAAATATCATTATCAATCTTTTATCTCTAATATGTTTATAAAAGTAGTGGTCGATGGGCAAAAATTAGAAGCTCATAGAAACAACGCTGGTCTTTTTCAGGTTCAATCCTCGATCCAGCTGTCTTCTTTATCTTCATCAAGGATCTCCAACATCACACTCTTATCATTCATGGGCATTTATGCAGGCGACACAACCATCTACGGCAACACTTTAAAGGTCGGAAATTACTAAGATCTTTCTGATTTACTCTTTAGCGAATTTGAGCACGTAATGCAATGGGGGAAAAGGTGGCTGGTAAAAGTCAATGCGTCTAAAACTAAGCTTCTCTCTTTCCATCACGAACGTTCTCATCCCCGCCTGGTCCTGATAGTAACGAACAGCTCTCGTTTTGAGAAAGCACCATGCTTAGACTGCCATTGACTCCTGATCCGAAAAGGAACAAATACATTAAATCCGTTACCGAAGTTGTAGTGAAAATGTTTATCTTTCTCGTAGCTTTCTCACATTCGATGCAATTATCTAGATGCATAACAACCAAATGCATCCATACTATTGCCACGTCTAGAGAGGACCTCCTCCGGGCACCAACGCCTATCTTAAGTTTTCAGGCCATGACATTTAGAAGCTAAATGTTTTTCATCAGTAAGGAGAAAACGGCGGCATTATGTAAAAGTAAAAAGAAAACATCATTTAGAAAAGACACAATTAGATAATAAATAAATAAATAAATGAAAAAAAATTAAAATGAAAACAATCTTCTTGTTTCACACACACACACACACACACACACACACACACACATATATATATATATATATATATATATATATGAATTATACTGGGTTAATATAATCCAGTAATTGTTCATATATCAATAAATTTAAGCCAAAAAGGAGAGAAAGCTCAATGCCTTAACAAATAAGCTACAAAATCATCACATTTCATAATTGAGCATTCATATACTGTTTAACATAAACCACAACTTCAAGAAATGGGTTGATAGCAACAAAAAGTGTATTTTATTGTTAGTTACAACTGTTTCAAGACCATTTCGACAAATTCAAACGATATGCCGTTTGAAAATTTTCACAAGAAAAGCCTTTCTTCAGACTTATTAAATAAAAAAAAACACTTTAACAATTAAACATTAAGGAAAAAAAACTTTATTTTATGAGGAAAAGAAAACAAGCGGAAACACTTTACCTCTGTCGCATCCTTTGTAAAGCATACACACACATATACATATATATAAAAGGTTGATTCTAAAAAACTGCTCGGAAAATGGGTGGAAAACAAATTATAGAAGAAGAAAAATATAAAAAAGAGATATGTAAAGTCTTCTAAAAAAATGAATAAAAAAGCACTTGTTTAAGTGTTTGTATGCGACCTATCAATAAAAGTGAATACAATACACACATGGGTAATATCTTACACCATCCTTTTGGATTTCCATAAATAATAAATATCTATACATAAAAAAGGGCCTTATATTTCCCAAGTATATCAGTGAAAGTAATGCAATAACTACGCAAAAACTGGAAAAGAGTCAGCGTTGTGCCTATTTACGATGTCTCTCCACGGGACAGAGTTAGACACCAGCGTCGTGTTGCAATGTGGAAAAAAGAAACAAAAATAAAAATTGTCTCAGTCGTGGAGGATTTCTCCCCCACTGAGAGAGAACAGGAAATCGAAGTGCAGCATCTGAAGAACAGATACTACACTTTGATCTTGACACGAAGGCCGGGTATTTATTTGCTCCCCCACCGAGCAAATTAGGCACAAGGCCGATGTTTAATGTGAGGATGCAAGGGGAAATGGGGACCAACTCCCCGGGGAGTAGGTGAGCTGGATAGTGACAATTGGTATGAAGCGTTGCCCCTACATTTACAAAGGTCTTATCTGTGGGGTCTCCCCCACATAGAGTCTTTAATTGCAGTATCTGCCGGATAGATACTACACTTTGATCTTGACCCGAAGGCCGAACGCCAGAGTCTATTTATTTGCTTCTCCACTGAGCAAATTAGGCACAAGGCCGTTTTTAATGTGGAGAGAGAGGGAGGGGGGAGGGAAAGGAGGGACCAGCTCCCGAGAGGTGGGAAATGGGAGCTGGATAGTAACTGTTGGTATGAAGGGTCGCCCCTACATTGATCAAGGTCTGATATGTGGGGTTACCCTCACATATGGTCTTTGCTTGCATTATCTGTCGGAACAGATACTGCACTTTGATCTTGACCCGAAGGCCGGACGCCAGAGGGTATTTATTTGCTCCCCCACCGAGCAAATTAGGCACAAGGCCAATTTTTAATGAGGGGGAAGGGAAAAAGGGGACCAGCTCCCGAGAGGTGGGAAATGGGAGCTGATTAAAGGTCAGGTATGTGGGGTTGCCCCCACATCTTGTCCTTGTTTGCAGTATCTGTTGGAACAGATGGTATTTATTTGCTCCCCCACCGAGCAAATTAGGCACAAGGCCAATTTTTAATGTGAGGAGTGAAGGGAGGGGGAAGGGAAAAGGGGACCAGCTCCTGAGAGGTGGGAAATGGGAGCTGGTTAAAGGTCAGGTATGTGGGGTTGCCCCCACATCTGGTCTTTGCTTGCAGTATCTGTTGGAACAGATGGTAGTTATTTGCTCCCCCACCGAGCAAATTAGGCACAAGGCTTATTTTTAATGTGAGGAGTGAGGGGAGGGGGAAGGGAAAAAGGGAACCAGCTCCTGAGAGGTGGGAAATGGGAGCTGGTTAATGGTCAGGAATGTGGGGTTGCCCCCACATCTGGTCTTTGCTTGCAGTATCTGCCAGAACAGATGCTATTTATTTGCTCCCCCACCGAGCAAATTAGGCACAAGGCCAATTTTTAATGTGAGGAGTGAAGGGAGGGGGAAGGGAAAAGGGGATCAGCTCCCGAGAGGTGGGAAATGGGAGCTTGTTAAAGGTCAGGTATGTGGGGTTGCCCCCACATCTGGTCTTTGCTTGCAGTATCTGCCGGAACAGATGCTACACTTTGATCTTGACCCGGAGGCCGAACGCCAGAGTCAGCGTTGTTAACCACTTCAAGATTCCTGTTTGCAAAATTCAATTACAACTGCTCTACCACCTCATTTTCGTTTCTTGATGAGATTTTTTATATCCTATTTTATTTCTTTGTTTACTTCTAACCACAAAAGCGAACAATTCTATTTCCTCGATTTATCTTTTTGTTTAACGTAACTTCTTTTCTTTTACCTTTTCTTCGAAATGCCAACCACTCAAGCCAGGTTCTTTTTCATGGATCAATGGTACAGTTTCCACCATTTAACGGTCATTTGTCTTTAAACGAGCGACAAGGTTAGATCATTCAACCATAACTGTACTGTAAACTTAAGTGAGCGCAAAGGAAGTGAATATAAGGAAAAATAAAACAAGACGAAGAATCAGATACACGAAAAGACACAACAGAATAGCATTTTTAAAAAAATAGAGCATCTCAAGCGACTGCGCAGGAAAAAGGTTGTCGACTTACAGCTTTTTTCATCTCTTTGTCAGAAACATGACTTATTGTAAACGGTAACTGAGGAAAACATAAGAAAGAAACGAAAACGCGTTTTCTGTTCTTCATTAAAAAAAGAAAGAAATCGCACACAAAAAAACACTATGAAACTTATAAGTTCAATTGAATATTTTAGGGAAAGAATGGCGATATTTTCCTCTCTCACTAACTGAAATAGCGAAAGATATGACTGACTAGAATTAGTTTTCAAAGTTTGGCTATATATTATTGAGCTTCTACTGTCACGTAAATATGACCGGAGTTAACACCCAGAGGTGGGGGTAAGTAATTAATCTTCATCACCCGACAAAAAATGATTCAAGAAAATGAAGACAAGAAAACTTAAAGGACAATGATTAATATGCATTTATTAATGCAGAAAAAAAAAATGAAGAATTTTATTTTTGATGACAGACTTTTAAAAACGAAAGTAAAAATAACAGAAATAAATGTTCATCATTTCCAGATGGAATTTATTTAAATTCAATTAACTGGTTAGTCAAATTACAAAACAGTTATTTATTGTTTTTGAACTTGCGAGGTTAAACTTCTCAGGATTAAAAATAAACGTTCTTTGAAGGTGACCGATTGGTTATGGAAATTGTCCTCTTTTTAACGGGTAATGATGTAACATAGTCGTTCTTCTTCTTCAACAATGTAACACTAGGACAAACCAAACACATTGTACCTGGGATAGTCGCAAACGAGCACAAAACGAAAAATATTTGCTATTTTATTTTTAGTTGAAATAAAAATGCATTTATTTATAGTTCTTCCAAAATAACGCATTGCCTCATACAAAACCCTGTTGTGCCGATACACGTTTAAGTCTCTTGCCGCCATGGGTCACACGTTCACTTTTTTTTATTCCTGAACTTGATTCGAATAATTGCCTACTTCCTTTGCTTATATTGAACGCTAGGCGATGCTTTTTTAGTAGTGTACATTTCAATCAGTCATACTGAAACGAAATACGTCGTCTGTTTTGCAAAACACCTATTCAATGAAAAACGCATTAATTTTAGGGAAAATAAAATAATTCAAATAATAACAATAGTTATAATAACGGCTAGTAGTAAAAATTATGGTTATCAAATTTTTAGTCATTTTTGCTCACGCGTGAAAGACAATCATTGATTAAAAATAAAGACATAAATATTACATAAAATAAGAAAGGAACTGTTTTGCTTATCAGAATTAGTTGGTCAAATTTGTGTATATATTCTTGAGGCCTCCTGCTGTTACTTCCGCTTGTCATTCCCGAACATGATTTGAACAGAATTGCCTATCCCTTTTGCTAACATTAGATGCTAGTCAGTGCTTTTATCGTAGTGGAATTTTGAATTAGTCAGTATTACACAAATTATACTTGGCTGAAACAACAAAAATAGTTCTATTTAAATAATTAAGAAGGTGTATTTACTTCGTAACACTTGTGGTTTCAAGTTACAATTTAAAGGAAACACTATATACGCTCCAAATGTAAATTTTCTTCTTTTCTTTGTAGTTTAATTTTTTTGCATTTCACAGTCAATTGAATGTTGTGTTTTAAGTGTTTACTTTAAATGACGAATAAAAAGAATAATAATAATGTTAGAACTGGTCCAACAATATAATTGTAAATTTTCTGGTAGAATTCATGAGAAAATTATTGAAATATGATTTTGTAACAGGAAAATAATAAATTCACTTAGTCCAGAACGTTTTCTCACGAACTGTACAATAAGATGTAAGATTATAGGTTTATAAAGGAGACGATACTGTAAAAAAATTTGAAGGCGGGTATGTTTGCGATTAATTGTGATAGTGAATGTATTTGTTAAATTGAAATAATGAATTGAAAAACAAATTACGTACAGACAGAACAAATAGTTCTAAGTGAATAAACATCAGATAATAAAATGATACGTTCGGTAAAGTATGTTTTTACTGATCCAAATACACTAGGTATGGATGACTATAAGGATCAAAATGTACAGATTTTTATGATTAAGGTTTTTATAAGAATTCTTAAGTAATCTATATATTAATACGATAGCGGGTGTGTTATTTTCTGTGTCACGCTTATATCCGAGTCGTTTAATTGTTATGCACTTCCATTTTTTGTCATAAATAATTTTACAAAGAATTCGTCATTTAAGTTGCGATTATAGTTGATGTCACTTAAGTCGTCTATTCTTTTTTTATAAACTAGCATGGGTGCCCAGAGTTGCCCAGGTATTTGGAGGTGTGTGTTGAGCAAAAAAAAAAAGTGGTAATAGGAAGGCAGGCTCGAACCCGTAACACGAAGGAGGAAAAGAACGGCAAAAACGTGACGTCTTTGCTGTTACGACCACCGCCAAACCAGAAGTGACGAAGGTTTTAATTAAGGGTAGACAATCGACAAGAGCGGATGACTTTCGAAAATATCGGCTATAAAATTGCCCCTCTTTGTAGAAAAGTGCCCAGTTGAGGGTGAAGAAATTAATGTTTTTTAACCAATTTTTCGGTATTTGTCTTCTGAAGGGTCGAGTTTGAAAACGATACTGATCTTGTGAAAATCTGTCGCCTCTGTCAAAAGCTTTTGGCGCACATGCAAATATAATGCATAGATTCATACATAGGTAGGTCAAATTTTTACCCAAACCGATAAAAAAAAGCCTTCTCTATCCCTGAATATCCTTTATGTAAAATTTCAAATATTTACACCGGAAGTTGTCTTTAGTAATTTTGTAGAGACCGCAGAGGTCAATTTTTTAAACTTTGACCCCTATAATGACCCCTTAAAATTTATTGTTTTGGGCTCAAATCAGGTTATTAAGTTAGATCCATGTCCAAGGAGCCTATACCTAAAATGTCAAGTGTTTAGACAGAAAATTGGTGGCAGACTTTAGTAGAGTTCTCAAATGGTAAATCGTTGAACTTTAACCCTTTAACAGCCAAATTTCTGGCCGAAAACGGATTAGAAAGATTTTCCCAAATCTCAATACCCTGTATATCAAATTTCGAGTCTGTAGACTTAAAATTGACAGAGTTATTGTGTAGGGAAATGTACACAGACAGACACACATACACACAGACAGACAGGCAGACAGACCGAGAGACAGATATTTTCACTTTTATAAATATATAGATAACTAGCAGTTCAGCCCGGCTTTGCTCGGGCCATATGTATTGTTAATAATTTTATATGCATATGTATATATTAAAAGTGTGCATACGTATGGTAATGCCTTTCTATATAATAAGCTTACTTTACTGCCATAGAGAAAGGTTGCTACAGACCGCAGAGGTAAAACTTTCTTTTACTTTGACCCTAATTTTGACCCCTTAACTTTTATTGTTTTGGGCTCAAATCAAATTAAATATTCTGACCCATATGTAAGTAACCTACATCTAAATTTTCAAGTGTTTAGACCCAAAATTGGCAGTGGAGTTTAGTAGAGTCTGCAAAGGTAAACTCTTTCAACTTTGATCTCTTGGTAGCCAAATTTTTGCCCAAAACTGATTAAAAAGCTTGCTGAAAGTCTGAATACCCTTTCTGTAAAATTTCAAATGTTTAGACTAAAAATTGGCTTAATTGTTTGCTAGAAACTGCAAAGGTTAAATCTTTTAGAACTTTGTCCCCTTGGAAGCCAAATCTTCAGACAAAAAAAAAGTATTAAAAACCTTTATGTAAAATTTCAAATGTTTAGACGAAAAATTGGCTGACTTGCTTGTTAGAGACCAAAGAGATCATTTTTTTTTTACTTTGACCCCAATTTTGGCCTCTTAACATTTATTATTTTTGGCTCAAATCCAATTATAAAGTTAGATCCATCCAAGGAACCTATATCTAAAATTTCAAGTGTTTAGAACAAAAGCGGAGAAGTTTGGTAAAGTCAAATCGTTTAACTTTGACCCTTAACAGCATAATTTATGGCCAAAACTCAATTAAAAACATTTTTCCAAATGCCAATATCCCTTATGTCAAAACTCGAGTTTGTAGACCGAAAATTGACAGAGTTATTGAGTAGGGAAAAGTACACAAACAGACACACAAGTACATTTTAAGTTTTATAGACATATAGATTTTATCAAGAATTCTTCAAAAGTTTTGGTTTCGGTTTTGATTAGAGCTGATGACACTCTAGTAATCTATTTTTTTTAAATAAATAATTTTATCAAGAATTCTTCATAAGTTTTGGGTTCGGTTTCGATTATGACTGAAAGAACTCAAGTTATATATATGTGTATATATATATATATATATATATATATATATATATATATATATATATATATAAATCTGAACGTCTGTATGTGTGTCTGGTCACAAATAGGCTCCTATATGGTTGACTATTTTAAAAAACTGATAACATATCTATAATATAAAGCTGATCATCTGTGTGTGTGTGTGTGTGTGTGTGTGTGTGTGTGTGTGTGTGTGTGTGTGTGTGTGGTCAGGAATAGGCTCCTTTATAGTTGACTATTTAAAAAAACCTGATTGCATATAATGATAGAAGATCGGATCAGGAATGGGTATGTTTGATCTGGCAGAACGGTGGTTCTTAAAAATTGTGGGGTCTCCGTTCGCGCCTGGACCCCAAAGTATGGAAATAAAAAATGAAAAAAAATGTTTACAAGGGCTTTTGATATAGATGCACATAAGAATACTTAGATAAGTATGTTTCAACTTAAATAGGGATGCTATAATAAAATTGTGGGGTCTGCGCTCGCGCCTGTACTCCACGGAAATATGGCACAAACTTTAACAAAGACTTTTCATATCTATTTGCGTAACTATACATTGATAATTATGTTTCAGTTTGAAGAAATATGGTATAATAAAATTATGGGGTCTTCGTTCGCGCCTGACCTCCATAGAATGGAAATATGTCACAAAGTTTAACAAGGTTTTTTAAAAAAACTGAGCGTCCATAATGACATCTTTACTTTAATCTTAATTCACGTTAGTTTTTATTTATTTTTTTGAGTTGAATCTTATTGTGTCGAATCTTATTAAAGTGAAAGTCCCCCTCAAAAAGTCGGAACTTTAGACAATTCTCGACACAAATTTTGCATAACTCTGTTTTTTTCCTTCTCCACTTGCACGTGGCACGCTTTCGAAAATAGATAACTAGATAAATAATAAAAAATAAGAACGTTACTTGTTATTGTGTCAAAAGAAGGAAAAAAATTCTCGCTCATGTGATTACATGTCTTTTTAAAAACATTTACATAACCTTTTTATTTTTATCTATATATCTGTTTAAAGTTTTTTTGTCAATGTACTAGAAGGAATTCAGTTCATTACAACCCTTTTTGCGTGTTCTTTACATTACAATACTACAACCTTGAATCTGACGGCGCAATACTACACCGTTTAATACTGTAAAACTGAAACGAACCTGTTCTGCTTGAAGAGGCCGCCATTTTCTTCTTATTCATATTTATATTGATTCTCTGCTTTAAAAAAACTAAAGTAATTACGTGTTTACTTTTTTAATGTCCCATTTTGCTGTTTCGGATTATTTTACTAAAGTCAGTAAAGCTTCATTATTTTTCAAAATTGTATTTGGTTCTTTGTTTTTCGATATTTCGTCGATATTATTTAGTAAGAGTGTTTAGCAGAAAAGTCAACAAACGGCTACTCGAAAAAATAAATATACAAGTAATAAATGTTACCATAGTCAATAAAAGTTCAGTTCATGTTTTTTAGTTTTGAAATAGTTTTTAATGCTCTTTACTTGAAATAATTTCAGCGAACCGAAATTAAAATGAAATTTGAGGCGATAACTACTGTAATTAATTTTTATATAAACTACACATGCCATAATCGAATATTCCTCAAGCACAAAATAACGAAAACCATTAAAATATGTTTATAAATATTCCTTACGTTGGCGGAACTCTCTTAAATTGTTAACACCGAATGCTCAGCTGCCCCTCCTTCAAATTGAAAATAGTGCTCTCAATTTCAAAGTCGCTGCCATTTTGATTTCTTTTTAAACCGGTTCGTGAATCAAAAAAAACAATTACACAAACTACTTAAAAATACAAACCAATGAACTTTTCTATCATAAAAGTAACTTTTATTGACTATGGTAATATTTATTTCTTGTATATTTTTTCGCGTAGTTGTTTGTTGGCTTTTCTGTTAAATTACCCTCTCTTAATGTTTCATATCGGATTCTTGGTTCAAAGTGGGCCGTTACGCTAACTGAAGACGCCTAACAATTGTGGTACTCCTGCAGTTTACGACCCGCGCTATTTTTGAACCCTATTATTTAGAAACCTATTATTTAACATGGGGACAGGAAGGTGTTTGTAACGATTCTGTACTTTCACCTAAGAATTCAATAAAAAAGATATCGTAAAGCTTGAATTTAACTTGAAAATACTATTAAAAAATACCGCTGGTTGTAAAGTGCACTAGCACGCAATTTTTCAACAAAATGACAATTTTTATAGGTTTTCGGATATACTGAATACGAATATCGCAGGGAAAATAACAGAAAATATTTTACAAGGTATACATACCTGCATATCACTGGCGGCAATGTTGGAACGGGCGGCATATGAAAGCGGCAAACCTCCTATATGTTTTTCTTTAGTATTTTTAAGCGCATTTTTTAATATTTAATTTTGATTTTTTTTTTTACAGATTTTTCAGCGGATAATATAGACCCCTGAACATCAAATTTTGTGTATACATTTTCTTTTTTAGTGTAGGTGAATTTGTTCGTTCTTTTTTGGCAGGGGTCTTTTATAGAACTGGCATGGTGTGCCATTTTACACATTCTGTATTTAACTTTTCTGGGGGCGGGTGGTGTTGTGGCAATCGGCCGCCACTTCACCACCCGCTCCCTTCCACCACCAGCCCCCAAAAGTTAAACACAGAATTTTTGTGAAATTGTACACCATACGACTTCTATAATTATCCCCCACCAAAAAAGTGAAAAACAAAAAATATTAATATTAATTAGCCCTTATCCACGGGTGGCCTTCGGGCCTCGATAAGTGGTAGATCTCCTGTGTTAAATAATAAAATATTTACTTGAACGTGGCGGCCAATTTAAACTACTACAAATTATATTACATAATACAGGTATTTATATCTCGAAAAGTATTTGTTTGTGCTCATTTTCCCTATGACATTCATATTTAGTATACCGGAAAACCTATAAAAGTCGTCATTTTATTGAAAAATCTTAGGCATCTTCTGTTGACGTAACCGAGCACTTTTACCGATTCTTGTTCTACATCTTTAGAAATGACATAATTAAATCAGAAACTCGTCGGGTCCGAGTTTAGATTAAGTTTCGGGTTGGTAATCTCCAAAGGAACCGTGAAATTTGTTTGACGTAAAAATAAGTCCGTTTCGACAATAACTTTTTTTTTTGTAATATTATGACCGTCATTTAGACGATACTTGTGCATAATGACAACACCTTGCTCTAAGAATAGGGTATGGTCAAAACATTGCTATTTCAGCGAACTGAAATTAAAACGAAGTTTGGCGCGATAATTAATTAAATGATTTTTTTAATATTAATTTAAACTGTTAATAAATGTACGTAGTCTTAAAAAAATATTTCGTAAAATGATAATATCCGTTTCTCTTTGTATTCTTTAACCATCCGCATAGTTCAAAACAATCGTTAATAAAATAGTTATAAATTAGTTGAAATTAAATTAATCTTTTCGTTTTTTTTAACAGTAGAAATCTCTTCTAAGCTTTAGCAATGTATAATTATCGAAATAAAAAAAAATAGTTATCCTGATATTAAGAATGTATTTCTTGAAGGATTCACAATTCTTAACATGGGGAGAGGATGTTTGCTAACAATTTGGATGCTTCTCCACTTTACTGTTTTTTTCTGTGAGTAAAGAGCAGACATATACTGAGTGTTCTCAGCCAAAGAAAAACCGACACAAGACACCCCTTCCCCATGTTAAATAATAGTTTCTAAATAATTACGTCGGAACATTACGGGTTTTTAACAGTATTTTGTTTTATCGTGTCAATTCACTGACATTTGCCTTGTTCTTACATAACGCAAGACATTACTTGTTTTTCGAGCCGTATAAAGGTTTTAAACGGAATAAAAACACTAAAACCTTATTCAAATAGGTAGAATTATTACTTATCTTGCTTTTGATTACCCTTTACTCACAATAAAGTGCAGAATCACCCAAATTGTTACAAAACATCCCGTCTACCATGTTAAAAATGGGACGGCCATTGAAATTCATAAAGAAATACATTGGAAAAATATCTTTATATCAAGAAAACTATTTGTTGCTCATTTTTTTTACCTTCCCCTATTCTTTGAGCGAGGTGTTGTCGTCGAGCACAAATACCATTTCGACTTTAAAATAATTTTATTTCAAGTGGAGAAAATCACATTCTAAATGTGTCCAAAATCTGAACCTAAGCCAACGTAGTTGTCTGTTATGAAACCTTGAATTTCATGAAAAGCCTCAACCTTGCTAACCAAAAATCGTAACCTTGTCAGTGGAACGAAAAATAAATTGATTGAAAATAGTTGGATGCGGACAAAACGAAAACTTCGCCGTCGTTACTGGGCATCAAGGGTTCTCTTCACTTCAAATTGTGTAGGGTGAAAGAGTCAGCGCAATTACATTTAGCGAGATACTATTCCGTCAAAAGCTACGAAAAGTAAAAAAATAACATTAAATCTAAAAGAAAATTAAGGTAAATGTAAGTCCTTTTTCTAAATTTTGTTTACACGTTGTTTTATTTTTTATGTTAGTACAAAATGTCGCTCGTTTTAATGGTGCCACTCCTGTCATTGTAGTTCTTTTCCTTTTTGACTTTAGAAAATATAAAGCTATACATTTGGACCGACATTCACACACACACACACACACACATACACACACACACACACACACACACACGCACACACACACACATACACACGCATATCTTTTACAGCTAACTTGTTTTTATATCTCCGAAACAGATACATGGTAGTCAGCTTATGATCTACGCTTTCTATTTAAAAATTTTAGTTACGGTTTTTAATTTATTCATTCGAATATTGTTAAAGTCTGTTTATTTTTAATTGTAGACTTTTAGAAGTCGGCTTATGCAAGTAATAAGGCGGCGATAGGTTACATGTATTTTTTTTAGGAATTTAAACTGCATTCTATACTTTTATTTTTACATTTCTTTTACACAACGATTATTTAGACTATATATATATATGTGTGTGTGTGTGTGTGTGTGTGTGTGTGTGTCTATATACACACATATATGTAACACACACACTCACACACATACATATACATATATATATATACATATATATATATATATATATATATAGGATAAAAGAAATCCGACGGTATAAGTAAAAAATGGAAAAAGATGGTAAAGTTATTCCAGTTTTCTCCCACTGATCTGTGGGTTTTTTTTTTCAGGAGCGAAGAAAATTAGTAAAAAGGTGTCTATGGAAAAAAAGGGCGACTGTTTCAAGAGAATATATGCAACGATTATGTAGATTATGAAAATTAATATAAGAAAAGGAAAACACACAAGTCTACATATATGTACAATGCACTCATATACGGAATATAGACCTTTATTGCGATAGACAAATAGATTATATATATATATATATATATATATATATATATATATATATATGTATATATATATATATATTTAAATGTACATATATAAATATACATCTGTGGAAATATTCTTTATTCACTTATATTTCCATTTTTACATATATCAATCCTTATTCAAGACACTCAATGTAATTACAGAGCCTTTGTTCCCAATTCCATGATGTGACCATCTTACAATTTATCCCTTAATTTATTTAACACTTACATATACATACACATATGCACATACATATACACACATACATATATATATATATATATATATATATATATATATATATATATATATATATATGGTGATTGTCACTTCTAGACAGAAGAAGACCATCTTTCCCTTGCTTTATTGTTGATTACTCATTCATCTTCAGTTATTTTTGACATATCTTTTCTTTTTTAAATTATATATACATATATACACTTATACACACATACATATATACATGTGAAGTTGTGATCAAGATGCATCAATTCCTATTTTCTGTGGGATATATATATATATATTCAAACATACAGACATACACACACATATATATATATAGGAAGTTTGAGATAATAATGTATATATATAGAGAGAGACAGATAGTTGTGTAGACTTATGAATTTTAAAGGTATATTTGTAAATACTTTTTAATGTCAGTTTATCACGGACTTTAAAGTGGCAGTTATTCTGGTATATATAAATATTAGTTTATGTTATCAGTAAGAAGCAGTAAATTATTCTTATTAAAGACACTGTGCAACACTTCATATTTTATATCAATTACATTTAGTGGCCACTAAAATGAAAATGTTTCTTAATTTTTTGGCTCGCCCACTGAAGACAATCTACCTTGCACAAATTGCACCGTCAATGAAAAAGACATTGATAAATAATAGATTCGCGAAATTTCGATGCGCGAATATAGGCATAGCACATGAGAAACGAGGAGAAAGGTAATCAGGGTCGATGCATTTTAGACGGCAGCAAAAACATCCTGCATAATGATTAAGGCTAGCAAAATCTAATGAATTATTCAACGAAAGACGTGATCTCTAAAATCCACGAGCATTGTTAAAAAAGTACTTGAAAACCGAGGAGACTTATCTTGTCTTCTCGAAATGAAAAGCAATAGTACCCCGTTAAACAAATGTGTTGAGAACATAGTATTGACAACCCAGAGCGCTTCCAAAAGCAACAACAGTTGCAAATTGTAAAAAGCCTTTCGAGAACCAACAGCAATGCTTTCAATTGAGCTTCAGTGACCAGCGTTAAGCACCGATATACACTATCACCTTCGCTGGGCAAGCTACGTCCGCGGAATGAATCCATCTAGGCTCTTTTAGAAAATAGACAATGAGGATCCCTGAAAATTCTCGAAAACTTGCACTAAGAGAACTCGGCACCTCAAAGTTCAATTCCTTCGATCAGTCAAGAAACCGATCACAGAATCTTCCAAACCTATTATATCTTGAAAAAGAAATGTTTGGTTCGTATTTAAATTCTCTTATGTTTTATAACTGTAGTAAACTTATCTATTTAATTATTTCTTTTTGACTCGCAACAAGGCATATTTTCATGGAAAACGTTCAAGACAAGGCATGAAGCCACTTGATGTAAGGAGCTAAAAATACTACTATAAGATTAAAAACTTAAAAAGGATAAGCATTAAGTAGAATAGACTCTGACCCAGAAAGCAACAATTCTTCAGTCTGTGACAGAAACATATCCCGTGCAATGTGAGAATGTAAGAATAAAATATACGAAGCGAGAGTTACGCAACTGCCGAGATTAAACCCAAGATTCACTTTTTCGCCTCTTAAATCATAACGTGGAGTCGAGTTAGTAAGAAACCCTTGTGGATCCAATCAAAAATAAATGCCCTATTATATTTTCTTTGTTTTTCTTCTTTACATTTTCATAATTTTCCATCCCACATTAATTTTTTCCAACTGAAAAACTGATGTGTTACTCTAATCGTTTTATAGGAAAAAGGGCTGTCCCCCTTTTCCTGTAATAAGAAGAACATTAGATAAGTGGAAAATGAGATTGGGATAAGCCGACACTCGAACCCTGTAAGCAAGGTTCAGAAATTAGAATGTTAGAATTTCACTATTGTTAAATTCCATATAAATAGTTAGATATTGTTAATATTGTAAAAAGAATGAATTGTTCATTCTTTTATAAAAATTGAATTAAAAAAGGTCAGCTAAAAGGAATGAACAATACAAATTAAAAATATATTGTAAAAATAAGTTAGGTTAAAAAATAGGTTAGTTGAGAATATTTTATTTGCAGAAGTGTGTTTTGGAAACGGTGCCAAAATACGTGAGATGGTCACGTTTTGTAGCCACACATTTGACGTCATAGCAAAAAGGAAATTTCTCAATACAGGAGCTAGTTTTTGTTAGATAAAGGCATTCGGGCAGACAGGTTGGAGCAGTCAGCAAAGGCGGTCAGAAAGAGTTGACATGATCAGAGGAGGACTCCTTTAGAAGCGAAGGGAGAACATTTAACCATGTAGAAACGAATTTGAATTCCTGACGCCATCATCATTTCGACCGGTCAAATAATATAAAGAATCACCAACGATATTGTTAACTGTTTGCCCTCGTGTCGTCATTCAACAATTGAAGGTAATGTGTTAATCATCTTAATATGAACTTTGTATAACCTCCTTTCAAGTAATGTGTCCTCTTCCTCCATCATAAGTAATGATTCTCCCCTCTGATTAAAAGAACAGTAATACACATTCATTCAATAATGGAGTCTCTGTCACTCTTATAAATGCCTCTCATCACCGTCAGATCTATATTATATGTACCTATTATACGTCCCCGTCATCTCTCGATATATGATCCTCAATATGACACCCCGTTTTATACAACAATCGATCTCTGATAACATAATATTGTTGTTACCGTTTTTTATTGTTGGTTCCTTTGTTGTTTTGATTTGTTTAGTTTAATTCACCACAACATTTTCGGAAAATGAAAAATACGTCTAGTTATTGCTGCTAAGATGTAAGAAGGTGCTAGGATCAGGTTGATACCGGGAATAAAAGTGGAGAGTTGTTCAGCAGGATATTTGTTCACGTTACATTTACAGTTTACATGATTCTACAGTCAATTAAACGGAAAAATAAAAAATAAATAAAATTCAACGTATTGGAATCTCTAGAGTAAATGGGGTGGAATTTTTCTGTAAATTAATAAATTGGTTAGGAGTATTTACGTTGGAGAAGATACAGGTGCAGAAATACGTTAGGAATTTATAAAACAAACACAGGGATATGACACTCCGACCACCTTCAGGTGTATCTTGTTGATAACCACTGTGTACAAGGTTACTATTTAATATTCTGTGCAGATTTCTGAGTTCGACGAGAACCATTTGAAGATGATCAAAGGTTACATTGATCAAAACGTTGTGAAAATTACACTCAAGATGAGCAAAGTGGAGACCAAATAATACCTAAAAATTTCAACAACAAATAAACTAAAAAAGGGTCAGTATGTGGCAAAATCAAAATAAACAACTAACTTTACCTCTTCCAAAGAATCTACGAACGTGACACGCATATACACCGATTAAAAATTTAAAATAAACTAAAATGAATGTACAAAATGTTTAAACACTTTTTCAATTTAAGCTTATTTTTGACCCCTTCAAAACAATTCTAACCGAATAAAGACCCCTAGAAGAGCGGCCTGAAGAAAAAATCTAATCATTTTAGGCCCTTACCGCCGTTCTGCGACTTTTAGTTTCGGGGGAGATAGAGTTTGAAATATGGAGACCGACAGACAGACAGCCGACAAATAGACGGATCGACGGACATACATACATATAGCCGTTTATATATAACATTTATACTTCCGACATGTCATATGGTTATTCTTATTTTTATTAATAATTTTTAATTACTAATTGATCGTTAAGTCTTTCTTAATTTTATCCTTATTTTGTATCTCCAGATTGTTATTATTACATTAATTGAATTATCTACTTATATATATATGAAAAAACGCTTTGTCTGTGTCTGTGCGTTAGTGTGTCTCTGTGTGTGAGATCGTTCTCTATAGACCCCAAAATGACTGAGCTGATTAAAAAAAAATCACACAAATATGCTTTAGGTATTGAAAGGTATTCTTAGATTGGTTTCGTATGGAAATGCCTCCGAAAATAATCGAAAATGAATAATGGAAAAATATTAAAGTTATTATATAAAAATAATTTTATAAAGTCACCAGGAGTGTTTTTACACTGACATGTGGTCTCCAATGTATTGTGGAATAAGCCATTGCGGACAGGCATGTGAAGCTTACTCTCGATGCACCGGGGTACTCCACGACTAGAGTGTGCAATTAAACCCCAAAAAGCATTCTGCGTTTCATTCTCGTGAGAATGAAACATGGAATATTCTGTGTAGCTTAATTGCCATATATATTTTCATAACTTACTACCTAACTCTACCTATGTATTGAGCAGTGTTGAAGTAAATACTGAAAATTTACGCAAACAATTATATCTTCGTATATAAATTTATCTGATTAAATGAAGTAGTCATATATATATATATATATATATATATATATATATATATATATATATATATATATATATATATAAAGCTGAACGTCTGTGTGTGTGCCTGGTCACGAATAGGCTCCTATATGATTGACTATTATAGAAAATTTATTACATATAATGATAGAAGATGTATCGAGACACAGGAATGGGTATGTTTGATCTGGCATAATGATGATTCATTAAAATTGTGGGGTCTGCGTACGCGCCTGGTCCACAAAGTATGGAAATAAAAAAAATTAAAGATTACAAAAAAACAAAAACGTTTACAAATGTTTTTGATATAGATGTACATAATAATACTTTGATAAGTATGTTTTTACTTTAATAGGGGTGGTATAATAAAATTGTGGGGTTTGCGTTCGCACCTGTCCTCCATAGAATGGAAATATGTTACAAAGTTTAACAAGGTTTTTTAATATAGATCCACAGAATATTGTGATAAGTGTTTCAGTGTGAACAGGTATGGTATAATAAATTATGGGGTTTATCTATTTTATTTTTACTTTCATCATATTTTGCTTTAGTTTTCATACCCCCAAATTCGAAGCTATTTCTTTACAACCCTTCCTTTTCATAACCTATCATACTTTCATAAATCCGAGTCCATTTTCTGTAGGCTGTTTTTTAACCCAGTCAACGACGAGTACTTTTACTAGTATATATATATATATATATATATATATATATATATATATATATATATATATATATATATATATATATATAGCGATCTTGTAGCGAAACATAATCAATGAAACTACAATATGTAATTTGCTTTACCAGTATTTCTTCATGAGCTTCCTCTATGATTGTAGCTTTGTCGGATGTTGTTTTTAGATGTCCAAACATTCGGCAGTGAATGCTATTCACTTTGTTTTCAAAATATTATCTGAGAATCCAATACGAACTGCCACAGACTTTTCACTTTCACGCTCCAATTCATCTGTCAAACATGATATATATTCTTTGTTTTACTTACTCCAGATATTCCCTATCATCCCATTCGTATACGTTTTCAGCTTAGGTAGGTTTGCTAATTTTAGGAGCTTTATCATTCACGCTGATGATTTGACCTGCTCGATTGAAAGACATGAACCGTGTACTTTTTGAAACACAGAGATATTATCCCGCGTAACTGC
Organism: Euprymna scolopes; assembly: GCF_053919585.1. NCBI lineage: Eukaryota > Metazoa > Mollusca > Cephalopoda > Sepiida > Sepiolidae > Euprymna > Euprymna scolopes. Next base: position 153,671,567 of record NC_136483.1, read on the forward strand.
TCTGCTTTGAGTATCGATCGGCTGCACGGCTGTCACATTCATGGGTTAAAACAACCATTTTGAAAGATGCCAGTTACAAAGTTTACAGCGATCTAGATTGGCGATCTGGAGTTTCATGTTCGAATCCTTTTCTTATCATTGTTGTCAAAGTTTGTATGGTGTGACAACGACGATTTACACTTACTAGCCGAAGAGAGAATGGGATAAATCGCATGTCGTGAGTGTCTATCTGCTAAGGTGAAAATAGTCTTCTCTTTACAAGTGTAAACTTTTAGAGTTGTGACTGCTACTAATATGTGAGGAGTAACTGGGATGGATGAAAGGAGTGATAAAAGGCGGTGAGTGAATTTTCAATGAGCAGAGAAAAGGCAAGAAAATGGCGGCGAGGGGAAATTTATCTAAAACTTGATTGCATCTGTAATCTTTTATTTTTCTCGCGGTTCGACTTTATGATCGTTTATTTTATTCGACTTTTTGTACTCCTATAGTAAGTCGTTTAGAGTTGATCATGGTTCACCAATACACTTTATTTTGCATTCTTACGACGTTAGGAGATCGAAGCAGCACTTTCTTTTATTAGAAATATTTGGATAACGAGTGACGTAGGGTGAATGACTGAAATAACTAGTTTAGTATCCTTATCGTAGAGTTACTTGAAATTTATTGGAAAGTTGGATTGGTTTTGTAACCTTTTCTTGCGGTTAGACTAAAAGTTTTCTTGATATCTGTAAGTAGTTAATTCGAAAATAGTAGGAAAACTTATGCAGAATGGTTCCAGTCAAAACTTGTACCATATTTTCCAATATATATTTACGCTTAGCAAAGTGTTGGATAATGAAACACTGTTATTTTGGGAACCATATATATTTTTCGTTCATTGAAAGATTTATATGCAACAAGCAGGCATACTCGACATTGCCCGTGATTGAATAGGGGATCAACAAGTTTTCCGCATTTGAAATATTTTTGTTGTAAACGAAATCTGTAAAATCACCCATTTTTCACAAAGAAAAATTCGTAAGGCTTATGCATAAGACTGACGAATGGCCAATAGAATGAAACGCGTAATATCCTGTGTAGTTTAATTAGCATATATATTTTCATAATTTACTATATATATATATATATATATATATATATATATATATATAAATATATATATATACATATAAATATGCCTATAAATCTTTTTGCGTATTGATATTCATATAAAAAATCCGTTTCTCTATTTATTTATTAAGAAAATACAACTTTCTTATATATGGGTATTGGAATTGCATTCATCTGCAAAAGTTCTATCGAATTTGCACATTCTTTTGAACGTTCATTTTAATTAATTCATTATTAGTGTTTTTTTTTGTTTTCTTAAAGGATGATGATATTTAGTTAAATATAACGTAATTATATTCATGCAGATATTCTACATGATTTATACTTGCGTAATATTTACGAAAACAGGTAATAGTAAATCCCTTACTCTATATATTTATATATGTGTGCATATATTTGTTTGGAAAATATCTACCAAAATCATCTGTCAGTTTTTGGTTAACAGTCATTAAACTTAATATATAGGGTATTTGAACCTATGCGAAATTTTATATTTGGGTTTTAGCCGGGAAAAATCGGTGACAAAATATAAAAGTACACAAAATGGAATTTGTCAGGTGAAGATCGAACGACGGTATTACGAATATGCATGAGTAACGTAAAAGCAATACGTTCATGTTTTGAATTCTAGCCTTGCACCAAAAATACTTCATAGCTCAGCTATTAACGTCAAAAGATAGAGTAAATCGTAAGCTAAACGTTTTAGTTTCAATTCTCAGTGATGGCACAAGAGTCATTTTTTTATCTATTTAAATCATTATTATATATTGGGTCCAATATAATATAATATAATAATAAATACGAACTCTGCATCAATCAAAATACCGGGCGGCTTGCTAATATATATATATATATATATATATATATATATATATATATATATATATATATATATATATTTATACATACATCTCTCTCTCTCTCTCTCTCTCTCTCTATATATATATATATATATATATATATATATATATATAGCTAAAAAAAAGTAAAAGAGAAAAGAGAAAGATCAATTCCACAAAAGGAGACTTATCCGGATAATGCCAAGCTCAACAATAATTTTTGGAGCTCATACAATAGGATAACAAGAGAATGAAATGAAGGCACAAAACTATATATAGGTAGATGTAGAATGGATCATTTATTGAATAATGGAATACAGGCAAAATTTGAGGGGTTGAAGAGACCCTTTATGCCAGGGCATTTCGAAGCCTAACGCTTCTCTCCGAAGTGTAGAGAAGGTGCTAGGCAGCGTGGTGAGGATGCCGCGTCTAGCGTAAGGTTCATTAGGGATGAAAAAGATTAAGAGGAATTATGTGTTAGGGGAAGCTTTAATGAATTCTAAATAAATAAGGAGAAGCTTATTATATATAGTATGACATATGAGAATATAAATTGCCTTTAACATAGTATTGAGATTAAGGGGTAAATGTGTTATGGTTGAATAGGGGGTGTATTGCTGCTGTGTGGTGATTTATTTTAACGGTTTATGGGGTGTCTATTTTCTATGGAACGGGTAATTTTTAGGCTTCGAAATGCCCTGGCAAAAAGAGTCCCTCCTATCCCCCAAATTTTGCCTGCATTCCATTATTCAATAAATGATCCATTTTATATCTACCTATATATAGTTTTGTGTCTTCATTTCATTCTCTTTTTGTCCTATATATATATATATATATATATATATATATATATAAGAAAAAAAGATAATTAAAACTAGAAGTTGAACTTCACAATCAACATTTATTGTTCGACTGAATACTCCAAAAACAATTTACAAAGCCCATTATTCCGTGGAGTTTCAAAGCAGTCTATCCTAATTATTCTTCTCGTCAGAGAACATAAAGAAATCAGCAAATTATATTTGTAGCAATGCTAAAATTTTCTAGTTAAGGCATTAAACGACACCGCAATTTATTTTAGTTTTAAATTGTCAAATAAAAAAAAAACGAAAAATTAAAAAATATTGGATATGTAAAAAACTAATATAAAAACAAACCGTGCATAATATTTCAACTTGAATGAAACTCCTCTAGAGTTGATCCAAAATTCAAAATAGTTCTTTAGATAGAATGTATTTCAAGATAAATCCAGCGTGACGATTCATATAATCCGATTGGAGAGTTTTCAAAACAGCTGAAAGAATGCAATTTGTATTATTTCAGCTGTTTTGGAATATATTCTATCTAAAGAACTATTTTGCATTTGGGATCAACTCTAGATGGGGTTCATTCAAGCTGAAATATTATGCGCGGTTTGTTTGGAGTATTCAGTCGAACAATAAATTTTGATTGTAAAGTTCAACTTAAAGTTTTAATTGTCTTTCTCTTATAATTAGCTCTAGTCTCTATTGCGTATTGAGCTTTTTTACTTCGGTTTGGATTGGATTTTCTATATACATAAATACTGTTATTTATATTAGTTTGAGGTAACCATTGTGGATATCAAAAACTAAATCCGTCTGTTTTCATTTATATATATATATATATATATATATATATATATATATATATATATATATATAATGGGGTATCTTCAACAAGTTTCCAGACTTTTTTAGTTCAGGCATTTAAAATTGTCGCAGACTCTTGAAAATTCAGTATCTTATTGCTATACCTCTTATGAGATGACTGGTCAAGGCTTATGATTTTAGGTTAAAAGAAACAGCCACAGCAAGAATTAAAATACACTCTACTAAAGCCTGATTGTCACAGCTGGTGGATTTCAAAAATGCAGTCTAGACGTGTGGACAAGTTAGCAGAACGATATGCAATAAAATTCTGTTTTAAACTTGGATAAAAAGACTCGGAAACGTATAGAATGCTTTGGACCGCTATTGGACCATCTTGCATGAATCGAGCATAATTAATTGATTGGCATAAGAGATTCAAGGAAGGCAGGGGGTCTGTACGAGATGATGAGAGGTGTAGGAGGTATAAGGAATCAGGACACTAATGTTGATTTGCAAAATAAATAATTTCATAGATAAGAACGGTCGTGTGTCTATAGAAACAGTAGGTTTGATGCGAGAATTATTGGCGAGGAACTGGAAATGCGAAGGATTTGCTCGAGGTTTGTTCCAAAACTGCTCAGAGAAGATCAAACTATAAGACAGGGTCATGTCCAACATGAGCATCAAGACAGTTCCTCACCTAAAAGTAAAAAAAAAAAATAGAACATTTACCACCATGAGAAAGGTATTGTCTACACCGGCAATCCTTTGGAAAGGTAATATAAAAAATTTAGAAAAACCAAATCAATTTTTTCTACCTTAACAACTGTGAAATATGATGGGGGTCACGTAAAATCGTCTACTTCTGAACGATTTTAACAGTTGCACCTGCGTGAACAGCATTCGTCACTCGCATCAGTCAAATACTAAAATATGCAAAGTTATGTTCTGACAGTTGCCGTAACCCTTTGGGTTTGAAGGTTAGCTCATAGCTATTTATATTTAGGATTGCAAATACTTTACGGTGGGCGTTTCTTCTTGTAGTTGTATCGTATCAGAAACAATCGTACAATGACTGTTGATGTTGATATGTTGGTACCTACGTAAATGAAATTTCCCTAAAACTTTTTACTATTTGTTTTATGTATATACATATGTCATTTAGAAATTAAAGTTTATAAAATAACTTTAGAGATTTATACTAACATTTATACGACAACTCTAACCGTATAATATACTAAATAATGGATAAAAAAAATATGGATATAAGAAAGAAAATGGAAATTGGCCGATGTAAGTGGTTCGGTATAGGCGAATTCTTTCGCGACTCTTGGCCAATAATAATATTTACATCCTCAACCTATTTTTCTTTGTAATTTTTTCAATACACAATTGATGCGCCACAACTATCTTCATGAAGTTTTATAAGGTTACAGATGAATTTACTTCAACATGGGTTAACTTCTATGCCATCGGATTTTTGCTTACTTTTCAACCTTTAACCAACCGCTCTATTTTAGTATTTCATAGGTTTTATATCTCTGCTTCACCCGTGGACTTCATGTACACGATTCATTTTATTTATATATTCCTATATTATAAAAATGATTCTCTTACATGTATAAGTTTTTGAATCTATATGCTAACCAACCTATGAACATTATTTTAATATTTTCATTTATTTGAGGATAGGCATTCTTTGAAATTCCAACGAAAGATCCTTTTTATCTATATATTCCTATAATTAAAACAAAAAGATTCTCTTACATTTATAAGGTTTTAAACTATGTGCCAACCAGCAAGATTATAACCAGACTATAAAAATTATTTTGCTAATTTTTCTTTCGTTGAGGATAAAGTCATTTTTTGAAACTCCATGGAATAAAGGAAATTTTAATTTTCAACTTGTATCCCTTGTATCGAATGATAAATGTATTTAGTTGTAATTTACATAATTTTATTTGTCTATATTATGACCGGTTTCCTCGTTCAGCTCACATCTCTGGAAAAAGTGTGAAACATTTACAGCCATAACTCGATTGTTTTCAACCACAGTAAATGATTTTTCCGTTCTTAAGTTGGTTACCTGACACAAAACAGAATTATTATTATGAAGTAAAATTATACTGTGCAACACTAAAAAAAGTACAGGATATCTCCAGCAATTTTTGTATACCTAGTAACGTGGAAATTTTATCGCTGACTTTCTTTTTGTTGAATTAGGTATAATTTGTGCAAAATTGCCACAGTCGTAAATTTCAGTAAAAACGTCAAAAATGGGTTACTGACGACTTTGCAGTCACATATTATGTGTATTAAATTATAAATCCTAAGAGAAAAACACAGTTTAATATACACATATTATGTACATTATTTGTTAAATCATTTATTTGAATCATTTATTTGCTAAAGTCAGCCGAAATGAGCTATTTTTCCAGATTTAAGAGAGCTAGATGACAGAGCTAGCTTGGTTAGCATAATATTTTCTAGACCAAGGGCTAATTTTTTCAAAAGTAAAAACATAATGCTGTAGCACATTGTTTGGTGTTCACCACCTTCCGAAAAGCCATGGTATTCGTCAAGAAAGGCATTTTTTAATGTAGGCTAAAAAAATCAAGGAAAAGAAGCTAAAACCTGCCTCAGAACCTTATTTGTAGGGCACGGGAAAAATCTGAGGGTTAAAAATAGATATCCATTTAATAAAGTATTTTTTAACTAAAAACTACAATAAGGACCGGATTATTGTGTATTTTAATGTTTTAAACATAAAGGGGCATTTTATACATTCTTTTCTGAAAATTTACTAAATTAAATGCAAAAAATAGAAATGAAATTTTATCAACCCCTTACTTTATGTACGAAAGAATCTAATAACTTGCTAGTGGGCGTTTATAATGGCTTAACATGTTCACATTATGAAATCTTTATTTTTCTTTATAAAACAATTTACTTTTTTTCTTGTCTTTATTCTTTAGATGTAGTATAGGCTTTGACGATGACTTCAAGACAGTGCAAAAATGATCCAAGCAAATTCTGCTAAATATGTGACGAATTAACATTTGCTAAAGAAAGGCGCAGCATTACCAGCCATATCAAGAAATTGTACAAGGCGTACTTTCATTTTGATATAGGAGACCAAGACAAGTCATGGGCTCCTCATGCCTGTTGCCTTACATGTGTGAAAACATTGAGCGCATGGTATGCAAAAAAGAATGTTCACATGAAGTTTGGTGTGCCAATGATTTGGCGAGAGCAGAAAGATCATTCTAATGATTGCTATTTTTGTCAGCAAGACTATACGGGCTGTACAACAACAACAAAAAAGAAACACATTGTTTACCCAAATTTGCAATCAGCAATGCGCCCAGTTGAGCACTCAAAAGAATTACCTGTACCAAAACCCCCTGATCAGGAAATGTGGAGTTCAAGCAGTGGGTACGAACATTACAGTGATGAAACAGTAGAATTTTCTAATTCAGAAAGCAATAATAAACCAATACTATTTTCTCAAGATGCTCTAAATGACTTATGCAGAGATCTTTATTAAACCAAAGACAAAAGTGAACTTCTTGCATCAAGGCTTAAAGAACGAAATCTTCTTAGAAAAGGTATGAAAATAACATTGTACAGAAAACGTGCACAAAACTTGCATGTTTTGTTCACTTTGACAGATGATTTATGCTTCTGCAATGACATTGTTGGACGTTTTGAACAGCTGGAAATACAATTTGATAACACCAACTGGCGTTTCTTCTTAGATGCATCCAAGGAAAGCATAAAAGCTGTCTTGCTTCACAATGGGAACACCCTGCCATCTGTTCCTATAGCTTACAGCACAACCATGAAAGAATCATATGAAAATTTAAAAACAATTTTAGCAAGCATACATTATGAAGTCCCTAAATGGCATGTTTGTGCAGATTTCAAGGTTATAGCCATGCTCACTGACCTTCAGCCAGGATATACTAAATTTTGTTGCTTCCTTTGCTTATGGGACTCTAGAGCAAGAGCTGAACACTATGTACGCAAGCACTGGCCTGCTATAGATGAAATTGAGCAAGGAAAACATACTATCAAACACAAACCACTTCTGCAAAGTGATAGAATCCATTTACCACCTTTGCATATTAAACTCGGTTTGTTCATGCAGTTTGTGAAAGCACTAGACAAGGATTCCTTGGCATTTGCATATCTTGCAGAAAAGTTTCCTTCATTAAGTCAAGCTAAAATAAAAGAAGGTATCTTCATAGGTCCCCAAATTCGAAAAATTGTTCTTGATGAAACTTTTAACACACATCTCACGAGAAAAGAAAAATGTGCTATTGAGTCATTCAAGAAAGCTTGTGATAACTTCCTGGGAAAACATCGTTCAGAAGACTATGTGCAAGTTGTGAATGATCTATTGCATCATTTTCATGATATGGGATGTAACATGTCTCTAAAAGTTCATGTGCTCCACTCTCATTTGGATTTTTTTTGCTGAGAATCTTGGCCATGTGAGTGATGAACATGGCGAAAGGTTCCATCAAGATATTTCATTAATAGAAAAACGTTTTAAAGGAAAATGGAACACTGGTATGTTGGCAGGCTACTGCTGGAATTTAAAAAAGGATGGTGACACTCTACACAAGAGAGTTAAGAGGACAAATGTTGTTTAAACTGATGAATTCGGTGTTTTTTTTCAAAATAATTAATAATAAAGTACATGAAAATGGTACCTAATCCAGAGAAATAAATGTCAGATTTGGAATCAGCATACTTTTCTTACACCGAAACAGATCTTATATGTCTTGTACTTTTTTTTCAATTCAAATTTGTTGCACAATGTTATTCGCAACAATTCTCCATCCGTGATATGCAATTATATGAGGTTAAATTTAAGCTGACTACATGATCGTTTTAAAAACCAATATTAACAGATTCTCGTTGTACCATTCACTCAAACAAGACCATTTTAACCACTTAACTCATTTTTCCAAATCTTCTAAACGTATTATTCATTGTCAACCAGTGATTCCATTGATCCTAATCCTCAAACTCGCCTCTAAGTTTTGAAAAGCGTTGATACATTAATATAAAATAGATAGGATCTAGAATCTCTTTAATCTATCGCTAGATTTAGTAATCTTAATATGCCTATACCAAAATAGGTGAAAAACATAAATAAGAACGATGAAAAATACAATATGTTGGATGTTCGCATGATTTAAAAGATGTAATTGTTTTAATGCTTTTATAAACTTAACAGAATTAACAACAAAAAAATGCATAGAAAAACGAAATGTAAAAATAAATTCTTGGTTAAAATCATGCGGTATATTAATAATTTTTCTTACAAGATTGATCGTAAGTAGATTAAAAGGTTAAATCGTTTGTAAACTATTATGCAAACTAAACGTTTCAAATATAAAGAAAACAGATTTGTTTTCTCTCGAGCTGAAAACAACAATAATGTAGGTCACTGTTGAGGTGACTTATTCTCCGTTGGTTGAGGTATACTCCTATAAGTTATAATATGTCCGTACTCCCAGGATTTACAACCTCATCCTTTGAGAAAGTTAATTTGTTGCTAATTGCTTGAGGCGTTTCTGGGCGTGGATTAAACTTTTAATTTGATTTGAGCCCCTAAAAATAAATGTTAAGGGGTCAAAATTGGGGTCAAATTTATAGAAAAATTTTACTACTGTCGTCTCTACCAAATTACTCAGCCAAATTCTGGTCTAAACATTTGAAATTTTACAAAACGACTAATCAGAGATGGGGCAAGCTTTTTAATCGATTTGAGTCGAAAATTTGAGCTTCCAACTGGTCAATATTCAAATGATTTGAATGCAGCAAGCATTTTAATCAGTTTTGGGGCGAAAATT